>NC_134644.1:120506063-120813108 GCF_030463565.1 Pelecanus crispus
AACACACAGAACCATTTGACTACATTTAAAATCAGACACTGTTGCAATGTTTATCTGAAGTGCCACTTCTGGATAATGTCTTCATTCTCACCTACATATTCCATTCCAGCGTGCATTACTCTTTATACTCACATTTATGACTCTATTATAAATTCATATTCTTGCCTTATAACAACTGTATTTAACAGCATAGGAAAGTGTTGCATTAAGCTATATTATCTAATCACCTTCCAAAATTACAAAGGGTGATTTTTAAAGATGAAAGAAGATGTGAAAAATAGGCTTTGCCTTCCACTATAGTAAAGGCATTGTGATTCCAGGTGTCCTTGAGTTCTTCTGAGAATTAGTTCTGGATTCATTAGCCAATTATTGAGGAAGATCTGTCTGCGGTCTGAGACTGACAAACCATAACTTGGTAATACATAAAGCCATAATGTTTGAAGCAGCTAGTTGCAAAGTGAGATCATCCTTAAACTAGTGTAGGGTGGACTTCTGCTCTGCATCCTTGAACAGTAAGGTGAACGCATGAACAGTATTCCATTTAAGCTGCACTTACACTGACCAGACAGACATCTGAAACAAATCTTTCCACACAAGTTTTTTTGTCTTGCCGAAAGGACAGTAAGTTTTAAGAACTGAAGCAAAATGTTGGCCAGGGAAAAAGAGAAACAAAAGCTGTAAAGAAGAAAACGTTAGAGAAAACTGCTCTGTTCCGCAAGGGCTTCTGGAGATGAAGGTACTGTGAGAGAGATGGTGAGGGGATGAGACTGATGGCAAGGAGAGGAAGGCAGGCACCAGATTTGGCTGCAATCTTCTGCTGACTTTTCCTCTTATCTCATTTCCCATTTCATTATGCGGGCTGTCTTTCCTGTAATCTTTCTTCTTCTGCACATTTTCAAATGCAACACTTTTCCTTCCCTCTTTCCCCACCTTGCACCTTCTACCATCCATCCTATCTGATACAGTCATTTCCATTTACTGTTTCATCACTCATCCGAACAGGAGCAGAATAAAACCTACTTAATTAGGCTGTGATTTTGGCAAGGATAAGGAACTTCTTAACAGGAGGCCTGAAACCCTGTCATATCTACTATCAGAAAATGGTTTGTGAAACACCTGCTAATGATTGACAAAGAATGGAGAAATATTGCTCACATGAGACTTGATCTGAGTGTGCTGACTTAACCAAATACTCTAAACCTATAAACAAGTCCATCAACTACAGTGGGACTGTTGATGTGCTTGAATAGTTTGGTGGCTCAGGATACTGTCCTGGTTTTGGCCGGGATAGAGTTAATTTTCTTCCTAGTAGTATGGTTCCTTACAGCTCTGAATCCTTGCTATTAACTTTCCTCATTTTTTTCCCAATGGTTAAATAGGATTAAAAAGATAAATTAAACTAAATTGTTACATCCTGTCATAATGTCATTGTGATCTCAGAGAAGTGATTGAAACAATCCTGAGAAGACATGTGCTAGTCGTGACTAAGACGCAGAGATAAGGAGTCTCTTGGGTTTACTGGGGGTAAGATATAACAGATAGAGTCTAACCAACAATTAAAAAAAAAAAAAGTTTAAGGATATCCTGACTGCTGTAATATAAGCAGGGATGATGGTGGGTATGGAATAAATGACTGCTCCAAACAATGGTTTCTGGGTGTTGTATGCATACAAACAGGCAAAATGACATAACAATATCTCATCACTGATGTCAGCTTTTTTTGCCTTATGTGGCCAAAGACTTTTTTTTTTTTTTTTAAACTGGTGTAACAACTAAGCAAAAGGCCATTTTTTCTTTCCCCTAAAAATGTCAGCAACATGTTGAGCACTCAAGGACCAATGCAAGCTGGGGGCTGGTGCTACATCCCTGCACCTACAGTTCTCTACTATCTGCAGAACCACAAATTTTCTGAGACTTCACCAAAGCCATGCCTAGCACCCTATATCCTCCCAGAACTGTGATTTACCCCTGTCACTCTGTATCCTAACCTGCTGCAGACCCTTCATCATTTCTTGCTTAGCCCTAAGCAGGCTCCCTCTTTCACACGCTACTGCTGCTAGACATGACCTGGCAGCTGAACAGCTGGAGAGCCACTGATTTGTGTATGGCGCTACGTAACGCACTTTCAAATTATTTCCCCTCCACCAAAAAAAAAGTAAGCAGTTGCTCTCATCACACCCTCCCTTGTCCCTGATGGGGAAAATAATAGTGACATGTGGTGAAAAGGCAAAATGAATGTAAATGAGGTGGCAGGTTTCCTGTGGCCTGGAGGCCCTGGTTTAGCTACCTGTGAGTTATGGTTCAACAAGGACCGCAAATCATGCATAGATGTAGAGAGATCCTATCTACACCACTATGGGTGTGTAACTCCATGCAATCAGAATGGAAACACGTCTCACGTGATACAGCTGTGGAAAGTGCAAGCCATTTTTACAGCTTGATTGTAATCTTCTATGTGTAAGTGCAAAAGAGTGGAGAATACAAAAGGAAAACACTGAGGGCTGTCTACTTCTGTAGCCTTCTGATTGTCCGGAGATGATAAATTTGCAATGGAAAAGGTTACCTAAAGGGAAGACACTGTGTTTTCAAATAAATGCTCTTCAATTAGAAGCGCCTATTCCAGGTCTGAAATAGAAAAGTATGACTTATCAGTTTGTTACCCCTTTTCAAGTAAAGATTTTTCTCGCACCTAAGAAGCTAGCCTGCTTTTGGATTAGGCTTAATTTTATAATAGGATCTAGTATAAAATTGGTGTTTGAGGACAGATGATAGATTTAGCCCCACACCTCTTATCTGCCTGTGAGCAGGGCCGTCTGGTGTTGGAAAGGAGAATCCCCTTGACTAAAAAATATCACTTGCCATTATGACCAGCAAAGATAAGATCACAGGAACACAAATAAAAATATTGTTAGAGCAACCACTGATGTGGTTACCCTCACAAACTAAGCAATTAAGATGCTAGATAAGGAACTTGGTAAAGCAGGGAAATGATCTATTAGCTGAAGCACAGACTGGGGGTTTGTGACAGATGTTATGCTAAGGTGGCTAGGTAATTATTATTACGACATTATATTCAAGTGGGAGGCCTCTTCAGAAAACTTCTGCAACTGAAACATGGTTGCACTGAAGGGTGGAAAATTGCTCCATTAGTCTGTGTTGCACCCATGTATCCCGAGTCCTGGAAAATGTTCCAAAATTAACTCAGAATTTCTGACACACCAATAACATCATCAAACTGGGCAGGCATGAAATCTGACCTTTCTTTCTACATATGTGTAATATAGTTACCCTATCCATGTAATTCTGTGTTTGTATCTTCTTCCAGGAACTGCTTTCTTTAAAAATCCAGCCTGCATGTTATGCAGGGATAGATGTTTTTTAGTTCCATGCTCAAAGGGATTTAAATATATTATTTGCAAATAAGCAAACTCACTGACTACAATCTTTTAGGCAGCTTGTCCCAGGAGGTACAGGTGAATAAACAGATCTTATCTCTTTGTAGGACTGGTACAAAAGATTGTCAAGGAACTTTTTAGAGATACATGGACTATCACAGTAAACTTTGTCTATACACTACTTTGCACGCTAGCATGTGTTTTTGTGGGTTGCATTGAATATTCTGTTGACTAGCCTGATTTCTTATGTGTCAATTACATAAAACCCATCATAGAATCATAGAATGCTTTGGGTTGGAAGGGACCTTTAGAGGTCACCTAGCCCAACCCCCCTGCAGTGAGCAGGGACAGCTTTAACTACATCAGGTTGCTCAGAGCCCCGTCCAACCTGACCTTGAATGTTTCCAGGGATGGGGCCTCCACTACCTCTCTGGGCAACCTGTTCCAGTGCTTCACCACCCTCACCGTAAAAAATTTCTTCCTTATGTCTAGTCTAAATCTATTCTTCTTTAGTTTATATCCATTACTCCTTGTCCTGTCACAGCAGGCCTTGCTAAAAAGATTGTCCCCATCCTTCCTGTAGGCCCCCTTTAAGAGGGGAGAGCCCAAAATGGCTCTAACATCAGGTAGGGTAAAGCCATCTTTTAACAAAACCCTTGTCAACAGATTGGCCGATAAAAAAAGTAATTGGCAGACAAATAAAAGTACAGTAAAATAAAGAAGTAGCATGGATAGTGATAAAACAATCCACATTCGTGAAACCTAAACTGTATTTGCAATTATGCTACTTCTCTTTTCCTTTTTTTATATTGCAAGTTGTTTGGGGTGAGAATACTATCCTGTTTTAGTACATATTATGTCTCAATATCCTCTGGGACCTCTGGGCAATACTGTGACTCAAGTAAATAATAACACATAATCAAGCTAACTTCAGCGAGCAGCAGTGTGAATCACAAAAGCAATGGACAATGAAGCTGCTGACCTGAAATACATACCTGGCCTGCTGGACACGTTTTGATTTTGCAATTCTACACATTCATTTAAAAAAAAAAAAACAATAAATTCTTTTCCAGCCTCCTCTGGGTAGAGTGATAACTTTCAGAAGGATGCAGCGACGGACGCATAAAGCGGCAAAACACCCTGAACGCGGAGCTTCTTTTGAAACATCCCCGTCACGAGGTGTCAATGCCGAGACGCAGCTCAGGCTACAGCTATAAATAGCCGCAGCCAGCGCTTTGCTGCTCATCACCTCGGCCCCGCGCCTGAGGAAACGGGCGGGAACCACGCCACCGCGGTAGGTAGCCGGGGGGCGTCACCCAAGCCACGGCCGCTCGGCGCTTCAGACGGCCGGGCCGGGCCACAGCCCCCCCCTTCCCCCCCGGGGAGGCTCTGCGGCGCCGGGGGAAGAGAGGAGGGCGGGCCAGGGAGGCCGGCCCGGGGGAGGCGGCCCGCGGCCCGCCGCAAGTGCCCGCCTGGGCGAGGCCGCGGCCGCCACAGTCCCTGCTCCCCTGTCCCCTTTCGCCGGTTAAAGCGCCCGCAGCCGCCGCCCGCCCCACGCGCCCGCCCCCGCGTCGCCCCAAGGTCACGTGGCGCCCCGGGGCCAGGCGGGACCGCGCCGCTGAGCTGGCGCGCGCGCGCCCGCCCACTCGCCCGCGCGGCGGCGGCGGCAACGGCGCGGCCCCGCAGCCCGCCGCCAGCGCGCGCGTGTGCGAGTGAGCAGGCGGGCGGACGTGCACGCGCTGCAGCAACCGCCACCGCTTGGCGCAGTTCGCATCCAGCCGAGCGCGGCTTCCCCCGCGGCGGGGCTCGGCTGGGCTGGGCTCGGCTCCGCTCCGCTCCCCCCGCCGCCCCGCGTCTCTTCCCCTCTATTCACCCGGCCCTCCCTCCTCGCCTGACGCCGGCCCCGCCGGGCCTCGCTCGAGGTAAGCGAGAAGGGGCCGCTGCCGCCGAGAGGGCTTGGGGAGGGAGGGGGCGCCCACAGGGGCTGTCTGTCTGTCTGTGAGAGAGAGAAGCGGGGGTGGGGGGGCGCCGAGCGAGCCCGGACGGCTGCGGGGGAAGGTGGGTGGCGGAGGGCCCGGCTGCCGGCCCGGCCTCGCTCCCCTCGCCGAAGCAGGCTCCGAGCAGCAGCGACCTTTGAGCCCCTCCCGTAACCGTGGCCGGGAAGCGGGGCCGGCGGTGCCCGCCCGCCGGCGGTGCCCTGGGTTCCCCGCAGCCCAGGCCGGCGGCAGCCGGGCTGTGCCGGTGTGCGGGGAGGAGGGAAGGGGAAGCATCCCCTGGCAGCCCCTGGCTGCCGGCGGGGCTGCATAGATCGGGGGCGGGGGGCTGCGGCTCTGCCTGCCCGCCTGGGTGAGCGGTGACCCCCGCAGCTGCCCGCCAGCCCTGCGGTGACGTGAGGGCGGTGTGCCTTTTCGAAACGCCGGTTTCACTGGCTCCGCTTCGGGGTGCGACTCTTAAATGTTAAAAATCGCGATACGTGCCTTGCTGCCCGACCTCCTTTCGTTTTACGGATGTGCGTTTCTTAAACTCGGGCTGTTAACTTGCGTACCTGCGGGGCACTCCTCCTCGGTGTTTTCTGTTTACCCCCTGCTGCTGTAGGGAGTGTGAAGTGTTCATCGCTGGAAGTACACTGTCTGCATTTTTTTGTGTATGTGTTGGAGTTTTTGCCAAGTTCACGTCTAAATTAGTTTGCGTGAACTGCATTTTTCTTCTCGTTAAGTGGCTACTGAGGCCATGTAGCAGACGTCAATGATTTTTGATGGAGCAAGACAATATGTTGTTTAAATGTGTGCATTTCCATCCAGCAAAATGATGTTATAAATATACCTGTGTTTTGGCTGCACTTTGTATGTGCACATGGTCTCACCCCCCCCCCCCCCCCCCCCCCCCCCCCCGAAATATTCCATTGTTGCCAGAAGAAGGAATTTGTTATCCATATCCCATAATGGCATATGGTATTATTTAGGATACCATCACAGGAGAAGATGATAGACAATCCTACAGAACTCAGTTGTTTGGGCTTTTGTTTGTTTAGTTTTGGGTTTTTATACTTTATAATAGCATTTCTCAGGATGGCTTTGAATACTGAGCTCTTAATGTTTGCAAAATATATTGAAAGAGGAAAAAAGTGTAGCATTGTGCATATTTTAAGAATGTACGGATTTTCATTAGTCAGAATGAAAATCATAAGTCACAATATGCCTTCACTTTGTGTTACTGAAAGTGTGGGCATGTCAGTTATTGCATAGATACCTAACCATTGTTTGTATGCATACTGGGTAACTAGCTCCAGCCAGGGCCATCAGTTGTGCCTTCTCTTCTAGCCCCAGTTATAGTTTCTTTGCATACCAGAACATACAGACAGGATTGTAAACAATTTCACCATCTCCTCCAAAAATCAAGGAAGATCTCTTTACTTTAGTGAAGAACGGGAATGGTCTGTGAGGTGGTCTGTAAAAACATATTACTATTATATAGTAGAATAGAAACTTTTTAACTTTAGCTTATCAGTTTAATAAATGAACTCAGGGTATCAGGAACTTTGAATGAAATGCTGTATTACCTGGTATTATTCTTAATTATAGTAGGAATAACTAGATAGTGCTGAAAGGCTTCTGTAAGCAATTGCAGTATTAATTTTTAAGCTTGTAGCTTAACTTTTCAGTTAAGCACATCAGAATGTTTGGGTTTTTCAATGGCCTGTAAAAGAGGTGGTGCTTGAACTTGTCTTATTCTTAGTACTTAACATTTGGTTTGTTACAAAATTAGGTTTAGTTCTTTGTTATTATTTACTTGGAAGACATACACGTAAAATGTTCCAGTTTTGCAGTGCAGAGAACTTCTTGTCCTTTCTCCCTAATTACAGCATTTCTTTCTACTAATGTAAAGTCATGATTATGGGGAAGTATAAACTGCACTTACTTACTGTACTTGACACCTCCTTGTGCATCTTGAGGCCCGGGATAGTCCTTCTTTGCATTGCATGCTTTATGACTTGGTCTCTGCCCCAGAGAACTTGCAATCTAGATCAGATAAAGCTGACGGGATTTTGTTCAAAGCCACATTGGGAACATCTGTCAAAGCTAGAGGTTAAATTAGTTGCATTTGTTTCTCTCTTCCTGGAAGATGCTCACATGGTTAATATTCCAGATCACAATTTCCTTCTTTTCCAGTCTTTTACATCTTAAGTGCAAGATCACAGCATGTTGGAAAACAGACAGTTCTTCATGGTCTGTGTGTGATTGTAGAATATCTGTGCTGAATTAGAAAGCCACTTTTTTTAACGGTAAAATAGCTTTGGCTTATATATAAAGTAACTTTTAATCACTGTTTATATCATGAATTGCAAATACGTTGTATGTAACTGTCTGAAAAGAGATGAAAGGACACCTTCTGGTGTGAGATTCAGTGCTGCATGTTGCATATATCAATAGTGAAAAAGCTTTCAGGCTTATACAAAACAGTGGGTGATATGTTTGTGATCAAATTCAGGTCTAAAGCATGTGCATTAGATGTCTTCACCCCATACTGGGCAAATTCTGAGAACATAACATAGTAGCATACTGTATCCCAATGATTTTTGCATCTGGCAGTGCTGATCAGGAGTACTTTCTTTATGAACTTCTGATCGCATCGAAGTTGCATTTTAAGGTTCTACAGTAGCACAAAGATGTCATTTCTATAAATATATCTCCATTATATAGGTAAGCAGAGATTTTTTTAAAATTGTAAATAAAATTATCCACTTCAAGCAAAGTAAAAATGTTTCTGCTTTTGCAAAGAATTTTTCACTTAAAAACGTGTTTTTATTCTGCCTAGCTGCTCTTTCATATTGGTTGTTACAAACACTCTAGTATGAGGTAACATTAGTGCTTACATTTCAGTTTGTGCAGGCAGGCTGATTTAATATGAAACTCTCATGCCAAGTCAAGCCAGATTGTCTTTGTGGTTGAGGAGAGAGCTTAAGCACACTTTTGGGGATTTTTTTTTTTTGATAGAAATTTAGTTTTTACTTGTGTTTGTATTTCAAGGGAATTTCCAAGGATGCTAACTTCCCCTTCCTAGTTAAGTATTTTATTGTTGTCAGTTTCTTCCAGCTTTGCAGTAATGTAATTTGACAACATGCATTAACCACCAGAAGTTGTCCTGAGTCACCCTTTTCCCAAAATAAGGGACACTTCCTCATTGCTGCTATCTGTACTGAGTGAACGGATAAGAATTTTAACTGAGAAACTGGCCCATTTCTTGATCTGGAGTGCTTAAGTTCAGTACCAGGAATGTAAGTATACGAAGTAATAATAGAGAAGTCTCCAGTATACCAGGTGGCATTTTTGTGTTGGTCTATGTGGCTGAAGGCAGCACATGCTAAGCCAGTCTTAGGCCATGTCTTTAGGTTTGCTTGCCTTTTTTTAGCCTGCATAACTGTCTCCTCAGGAAATGTACTTCTTCTGGATTGATGGTTATGAAAGGCCTTTTAAAGGAAATATGTAAAGGATTCTTTGCAAAATTCTTCCAAATAAGTTCTTCAAATAATGAATTGTAGCTGAGATTCCATTAGAAATGGAAGTAATCGTCTCTCACTTGGCTAACAATAGAATTTAGTTTGTGATATGAACTGAAATATAATGATTTAAAAAAAAAAAATTACTTGGTGGTGACTTAAAGCCGTTCATTCCCCAGATGAGAACTGTGCATGTTAACACAAACAAGAAATCTGTGAGGCTGCTTTACAGGTTTGTCATGCCCCAAATAGACAGTGCAGACATGCTGTTGTGTGCTAGGGGTGAACAGATATATCCTTCAGACAGATGTGATCTTTGTGTTCATTAAAACTCAATAATGCAAGTAGATTGTGTTTAGTGAATGAGTAAGCATATGCTGCTTTGCTCAGCTATATCTAATTTTTCTCTTCCCAACATCTCATGCTATGAATACCTTTGTGGGAATTCTGTAAGACTAGTGTTTTTACCTGATTTTCTAACAAAATAGCCAAGTCTTTTATGCCGATTAAATTTATGGATGTTGTTCTGTTTTGGTACATGTTCATCAGCTGAACAATATGGAGAGTCTATCAAGTAAAAAAAAGGTTTCTTCTTTATATACACTATATTTAAAACTTTTTTTGGTATTCCATATATGTACTTCTCAGAATAAGTATATTTCTGTTCTTTCTTGTCAACCTGAAGTTATGTACTGGTATCAGACCTTATATTCATGTATCCATTCTAAAGGTAACCAAATTATTCACCACCAATAGATCAGGATGCATTTCATGCTTAAATACATGACTATGTTCTTTGACTTTGAAATCCTGGAAGGTTCTAAGAAAATATAAATACACCAGAGGCAGATCAGTGCCTGGAAAGAAGTCTTTTTAAATGGAGAAAATAGAAAGATAAGGGATTGCTCATCATGCTTAGTGCTTTCTAGAAACATACGGGAAAAGCTTCATCTGCTTTCTCTCGTGTAAAAATGAGATAGATGGAATTTTTATTCAGAAACTTTGGTTTCTGTGGTATGTGTCTAGAAATAAGTTCAGCCAGGGATGATGTGGCTGTAGAAGAGTCTATGCTGCTGGAAATAGATATGTCAAGTGTGGCAGGCACTTGTGTGGGATATGCCTGTGCAGATTCCAAAGGGGTGCACTCTTGGGTTAGCCAGTTACTTCTTTTCAGTACCTGAAAGAAGTCAAGCTTTTCACATACATAAAAACTTCTTGTGTGCATGTAATCTAAGTTTTTGATTGAACTGATCATTTTAACAGTAAAACTCACTTTATGGACTCTTAAGGTATTCTTAGTTCTCACTGAAGTTCCTTTGTAAACAGGAAAGAAGAGACCTTTAAGGAAAAAAAAAAAAGAAGAAAATGCTCAAATTAATACAAGGAAAGATACCATAATACTGGAATCAGATGATTCATAGTAGATCATACAGATATAACTGTTTACACATTAGGGCCAAGTCCAAATAAGCTGCAGATTTCCTTTCTTGCTATCTTTTTTTTTTCCTTGGAGATAAAAAAAATACTTGAGCTGCACTGAAAAATATTCTAATTTGAATGGCTCTTGACTTGACCTGACAGGAAATCTTGAAGGCATTGAATTTACCATCTTGCATCGTAGATGGAAAACTAGACATTTGATTTTGCTCATTTTTAACCACTAGTTTAGTAGGCAATTAATTGCTTTTGCATGACTGGTGTTTCTCTAATATCTGTTAACTGCTTGGATTCTTGTACCATGCTGGTATTACTTGTGATAGGGTTTTTTGTTATTTTTTATTTTTGGGCAGCTGGGAATTGTGGGTAAAAGCAGGTAACACTGCCTTTTAGTCTTTCCCAGCATTTTTGAGCAGAACTTGATTTTTAGTTGCACATAACTTCGCTAAAATGGAAAATTTCACTCCAAGTTATATATTAGCCACCTTCAGCCTTTATATGGAAAATTTTAGCAAGTGTATTCATTTTTTTATAAAGAAGTGAAACTTGATGGTATGTTTCCACTCTACTAGAGGAAAAATTGTAGGTGTTTTCCCTTGGACAAATTCTCGTGTCTCTTTCAGAAGGGATCTGAAGCAGATGGTCTTCATTCAGTATATCTTGTGTTATTCATGTCTAAATTTATTTTATTTCAGCAAAGTTACTAGTCTTTGAATTAGGTTTAAAAGCCCATATTGAGAATAGATAGACTTTTGCAGTTAAAAGTAACAGAGATGTTGTATTGAACGTATTTTACTGCAGCTGGAACGAGCAGAGCTTTATTTGCAGTTTCAGTAAGCAGATGCTTCATACTAGGGTAAGGATGAAGGACTTGGGCACAGGAAAGTGTTTTCAGTCCCAGTCTGATTTCTGGGAACTCTTCCACTTTGTTTGCACCCAACAGATGAAGTGTAAAAAGTGCATGAAAATAAAGAAGTGAGGTGGAATTTAGGAATTGGAGTTGAGTCTTGGGCAGAAAGGACTTTTTCCAATATCAGGGTGGGGTGTGAGACTAAGAACTGTGATGCTTAAGTCTTAGTTGATAGTAAGTAAAATGATTTGGGGCAGGATGGGGTGAAGGAGATATATGGGACATGAGCAAAGATTGTCCCATACTTGCTGTATGTATTAGGATATGTTAATTAAAGAAGGATTTGTCTCATTCATTCATCTTAGCATATTTATCCTGATCTTAGAGTGAATTGTGATTGTGTACTTATAGAAGCTTACATCTATAGGACTTCTGCTTCCTTCCTTCCAGAACTTAGAATGACATGTACTGATGAAAGCTGGGGGAAAAGTCCTGCAGCCGTGTTCTGGCCACGCTTGTTCTACAGCTCCTATACAGTACAATCAAATCACTTAAATGCAATTTTCACAGGCAATCAGACTTTTTTTTTTTTTTTTTTTTTTAATGACCATCTGGGATATGTAAAACTGATTAGCAGCTACAAATGTAGCCTATGGAAGCAATGTTTTGAATATGCAAAGAGGTAGAAAATGGAGAGAAACTCTGCAAATCAAGTTTTAACTGTTCTAAAAATCGCTGTATTTTTAATTCATAATCCCTTGGTCTCAGTTTTCCATTGCATAGGTGGAAAAAATAATACTGCCTCTCTGGGATGCTGTAAAACTAAATGAATGCAATCAAAGATATTATGAAGGTTACTACAGAAAAGTGCCATTTAAAAATGGAGTCATACTTCCCATCAGGGAGTGTGGCTAATAAGCAATGGGATAAGATGTGTAGACCCACAAAGAGCAGAGGAAAAAAAAAAGAACATAGGATGATGACTGATCATCATCAGCAGTATTAACTTGCATGAGGCTAGTGAAAAAACTTGTATGTGCTTTCTGAAGCTAAACCACAGTAAAATGTACCCACACCGAAGAGCTGGATTAAGGCTGCATGAAAAACATCGCTTCTAATACTTCCAAATTTGGCATATTTGCTTTTCAAAATTAAAGCTAATTTTCCTGTGTAAAGTGTAAGTAAATAACATAGTACTTAAACTTACTCAGAGGGAATTATATTTTATTTACCTTTTTAAGAAATAAAAGACAAGGAGGCTTACAAAATGTGCAAAGCTTATTACCTGTCTAAATCTCACCTCACTGCAGTGACTGCAATTTTATCTGTATTCTAGAAAGGCTGTCTTCTAAAACACTTTTAGAAGCTTTGAAGACAATAATGTCAATCTGAAACACTGAACAATACTGAAATAGAATAGGTATAACAGAAAATTGTACACACCCAAAAAAACCCCAAACCATAAAGCTAAGTCAAAACTGTTTGAAAAGAAGCACTGTCTTACAAAGTAGGCTTCCATTCTGCTCATAACTGTGTGGTTTTTACCATATTTGAATGGAACACACATGATAAAGGAATGATGAACAAGCAGAGGAAAATTGAGTGTGTCTAGTAATTCTTAATATCCTGTGAAAATACTTGTCATGTCTGCCAACAAAACCAGTAATTTTTCCTGTGAAGGGCCACATTAAATACAAACTTACTGAGTGCATAGAAAAGGGCCCAGAGATGGTAGCAGTTTATTGCAACCTTACTGCAGATGTAGCAATCCCAACACTCAATTTAGGAATTTGTCATCAAGACTGATTTAGTTTTGGCCTTGAGTGTAGTTCATTAATTATTTTGGAAACCTACAAGCCATTTGGCTGCATCCAGTAATGTGATTCATTGGCCTTGTATCAGAGCCTAATGCATGAATTTACAAAACTTAAAGGAGGATAGAGTGAAGGTGGTAGTCAGAGCCTAGATTATTTTTTAGCTTCTAATTCACAAAGTAGTCCTCCACAGTCTTCTGTAGCAGACACAAAGTAACACCGTGGGGGCGGGGAGAAGATGCATGTGTTTAAAGTAACGAGAATGCTTCTATGTTGAGGGAGTATTGATGGTCCTCAGAAAATGTCTCTCCCTTTCCAGGTGTAGAATTGTTTCCTTATACTACTACACTTCCTCAGTTATTACATCTATCCATGATACTATTTAGAGAAGTAATGACATCTCAAAATTCCTCAGACCAAAAATTAATTCTTTTTCTCAGTCGTGGAGCTAGGTATACAATAAGCTTGTATCATTGTCCACACACCCAAATTATATGGCTTTAACGATTCAGTTTAAAAAAAGTATAAAAATTTCCAAAGGAAAAAATGTTTATTTTGGTGTGTGTTGTTTTTGTATGGTTTAGTATAAACTTGACACCAGGTCAATTGTCTCTTTACTATTATAATGCAATTTCAAAAAAGGGGGGGGAAATAGCCCACAAATACCAGACCCTGAAATGTCATCACATTTGTCCTGTAAAATGTGACTAGCTAGCCCAGTGAAACCATCAGTGGAGGGGGCAGGCACATGGAGTGGCAGCAGGCTGAACTAGGACTTTGAATGCTGCTACAGGTGGTAGAGTTGCAACAGTGGGTGAAAAGTCTCCAGGTGAGCTAATGTAGACTTTGCTTAAGAATCATTAACTAAATCCCTGTTTCGTTTCACGGGAGCTACAGCTAAAGTCATGTGACCTGATGTAAAACAAGATCATTACCTATCAGTGCAAACATATGGCAAAGTCTGCCCATGTTATTACTTATCTCAGAGAGCGCAAGGGGGCTGTGACATTTCAAGCAAAGCCTATTGGCGAGGGAGTCTCTATGAGCTTTCTTAAAGAAGCGCTTCCTTTTTAATCATAATACTGCCTGGGAAAGTATACCAAAACATTTTTCTCCAAGAGACCAGGAGATTTACCTAATTCTTCTGCTTCTATGGAAAGAGAAGAAATGCTGATACAACATTCAGTTATGGCTGTAACCTTTGCATTTACCTATACTGTCAAAAGTTAGTTTCCTGTTTTTTGAGATGCATTTCTCAGAAAAGGATGGTTTTGAAGATGACTTCAATAGAAGTGTTGTTGCTGCCCGTGAAAGGGTTCCTTCTGGAATCTTGGTGAGTTTGACAGATATATTGCTAAGTATGGGTATATAATTTCCTATAGCGTAGTTAAAATATATAAAAATTGACGGCCTATATTTAACAGTATGTGGAAGATTTTAACTAGGCATTCAACAAACTGACTTTGTTTCCCGTTTTTGTTCCACAAGTGCTCTGTGTGGTACTAGGAGCAATACTAAACCCCAGTTAAAATCTTTACTTAGGAGCAAAGACGTTTTTATTTGCTTGTTTTTGCTAGGTAGACCTGATGCTACAGTGGTCCTGTTTCATATCATCATTTTTTTCCCCTTAATCTTTTCAGGGTACAAAATAGAAACTAGTAAAACACTTGCTAAAGATTTTCTCTCGTTAAGGGAAGCTCCTGCCTCATAAATATATATATCCAAATATAGGCAAGATGAGATAAACTGAGGGAAACCATTGCTATGCATGTTTTTTATTCTGTTTTTCTACCTAATATCTTGAAAAAAATGCAACTTCTTTACTGTTTACATCACGTGGCATTAGACTCTTTAATCTTCTAAATGTTCTCAAAATAAATGGGATGTATAAATGTCTACTCTCTGTAAGCTAAGATCTACATTTAAGTAACTTTTTTTGCAGTGATAGTTAAAATTCGTGCCTCTAAAGCTGTATCTCTAGAGCAATCTGATAGCTTGCCTTTGAATAACTTGCACTCTTTTTCTGTTGTTGAACTGGGCATTTGTAGTGTTCGTGTTCATATGGGTGCACCTGTATAAAAAGTGTTGACTTTAAGAACACAAAAAATGCAATTTACCTTTACTAAAGCAGTATTCCAAACGCACAGAGAACACAAATTTGTGGACAGACTCTTGATTATATCTTGCATTTATATTACTGAATAACATGAAAAAATTGTTCAAGAAAATATTTTGGGTTTGTAGCAGCAAATAACATTGTTGTTAATGGTACATAGATATAATTCCTATCCACAAAACTTCCTGCTCAAGTTATGCTAATGTAAGCATTTCCTGGTGATGAGTCTTGAAAATTTGGCTACCATGTAGAGCATGTTAGATACTTAATCTGAGCTGTAGTACTGTTTAATCGTTATTTCTGAGAACCATTGTATTTCTCATTGCTGTAACATGAGGAAGTCAACCAACATATGCAGGATTAATTTTAGTTTAACTGATTTGAGTATTTTATAGGTGGAGGCATGGAATTTTATTTTTAGTTCTTGAACTTCCGAAGTACACATTTTCTTATTTTGTATTTACTTTTATGCTCGCCCTTTCAAAAAAAGAAAAAAAAAAAAGCAGTTTTGCAGTGTAATGGCTTCTTGCCAGAAAAAAAATCTTTTTTATGATACAGGACAGAGATCATTTCCCCAATCCAATCACAGTTGCACTTAGCTTAGTAGTATTAATATATTCAGCTATAAGAATTTTTGCAAACTAGGTAGTATTGCATAAACATTTAAAAATCAATCTCTCTGGAGCCTCAAAAGTCACAAAAAGTGTTTTTCTGCTGTGAGACCTTAGGTATTGATAGCCTTTTAATTTGCTATCCTAGAAGAATAAGTACTAGTGAGCTACATTAACTTTAGCTTTTATGCAGAGTTCTGGAATTTGACTGCCTCAGGTAATGTATGTGCTCTGGATATGAAAATAAATAAACTTAAAAGCTAAACAGTGTTATGGAATATTGCTGTATTGCCCTTTCTTAGCCTGTCTTGTCCGTCAGACTTCTGTCTTCAATTGCAGAACTGGAAATTGGCATGCTTTTTAGGATTTTATAGCAGGTTGTGAAGGCATACTGCTCTCCATTTCTCTCTGCTTTCAGGGCAATGACATTTAACAAATGTTTACTAAGCATGAAATAAAGAGTGTTGGTCACAAAATACTTTGTCTTACTGGTTATTCTGTGACCAGGCTATTTCTATTACATTTGCAAGAATTAACACAATAACACTTTACACTGTTCCTCTCCATAGTCAGATTCAGTACTGCTCACTGCAAGTTTTCAAACAATATACAATAAAACTTTAAGGGAAAAAAAACAATCTCCTACCTGGGGTTCTATTGACATTTTGGATAAATTAAACATCTTGTGTTTCTCAGGTATGCAGTGACACTTTATTTCTGTTTTGATTATTTGCTTGCTACAGTTTGAACCTTCTTAAATAACATGTTTATCTTACAAAGTGAAGCATTATGTTAAAAGCTGAGCTACAACCTGATAAGCAATAATATACACTAGTTTCTGATCTACAATTTTGTTTACTTACAATGTGCAGAACAATGTTGGCGTTAAGACTTGGATCATAAAAAGCTTCTTTCCTTATAAACGTTGGTTTTAGTACTTAGTAGGTTAAAAAGTTCATAACTTTTTCACACGTAAGATGTTATTCTGTTTATGTATAATCATAAAAGTGGCTGTGCTGTGAGCTACAGAAATGTAACTGAGATCTATAAAAGATAACTTTCTCTACAGGAAAGCAAGAATATATGTAAAATAGGTGAATGCTTCAGTCTTGTGGGGTTTTTTGGGTGATTTTCTGTGGTAAGACAAGGTCAGTTTTCACGTATGTGAGGAAAACTAGATTATTTATCACTGAACTCAATTCTTAGCAGTTGCTGTGAAATTCTGATCTTTTAAACAGTCACTATTTAAATGATAGAGAATTCCTTGCTAACATCCACTTCTCAGGTCCTGTTTGCTGAAATGAAATATATGGAATGGAGACTCTATTAAGGACTTCTATTTCTGATCGTGCCAAACATTTCTTTTAACAAATTCAGTCTCCTTGGTGACAAGAAATCAACTTTTCTTTGTAACCCAATACCATAGACGCCTCTTGGAAGTGGCCAAGGTATAGCCATGAATGATAATGACTGTGCGTTAGAGAATTCTTCCTAAGATTGAGAATAAAGATGACTGTCACGGTAGGGGAAGACTAATTGCTTAAACAGTAAAGCAGAGAGATTGCTACCTTTCTGTCTTGGGTTACAGTTCCATGAGATGCAGCAAATATCTCACTTGGCCAAAAGGAAGATGTTCAGTTCCCTGCCCCAGCCTTTTTTTTCCCTAGCACTCTGGTGCTGCTGTGTGCCTCATGACTCTCTGGTGTTTGTCATGTTGTTCTTCCTGAGCTAATCTAATTTACTAACCCACTGAAACAAACAACAACAGCAGCGGCAAAATGGGTAGACATCTGCCAGCTGTGTCAGTGAGCGAAAATCAGCTCATTAAGAGGGTCAGATGAGGAAAGGTTGAAGTGAGACCTCCCCTTTTTAGCAAGAGTGAACTATTATTTCATTAGCAAGCAGTCAATTTTATAGTTGTACATGAAACTACTTAGAGATGAAACTGAATTTTATTAATCGCTAATGTTGATAGGGAATCCGTTCTGCTAATCTCATTAGTCAATCAGTGACAGTCTGTTCTTTTTGTCTTCATCAACCATATTGTACAAAAGCTATGGGAGAGAATTCTCTAGTGTGTTACCTAGCGTAGTAATTATGTGGATAATTTCTGAACAGTTTTAAATCTGTATTGGAAGATCCCCATCTTCCTTTTTAAGTCTTGTGGCGAGGAAGGAATTTTTTTCAAAAATCTAAATATGATTAGATAATGTATATTAGGCTTGAGAAACCTGAGATGGAGAAAAATACTTCCGTAGCAGCTCTAAGTCTGTGAAAGTACTTTTAGATTTCCTGCCTGTTTACAATTATATTGGTACTGTTAGATACTACAAAAGTAGCTTCCTTTTGAATGAATGCAATATACCCTGTGTTACTGTAAGGAAGAGTTTGAAGGCTCAGAACAGAAGTAATTGATTAATTAGATAATGAAAGCAGTATCAGGAGGAAGAACTCTTGTAGTGCAATACAAAAACAACCTTCTTCAGAGGCTAATAAAAATAGATTAGCAAATAGAGAAAGAAAGTCACTGTAGACTTTTTTTGTAGAAATATCCCAAAATGGAATTTTTACAATTTAAGCCCTGTTATGTGTTCAGTGTTGTGTATTTTGCTTGTTTGCAGTGGCTCTTTGTTCTCCCAAATAATACCCTTAACTTCAGAGGCATACAATCGCTTGGATATATTCGAAAGAAGCTTGTAGCAGTCTTTTGGGTGGGAGGCGGCAGAATGAGGAAATGTTGCACTTAGATTTCCATTAGAACACCTTCATGGTTTTCCCTCCTCTTTCTATTAAGGCTCAGATTTTCTGAGCAATTTTTGGACTTCATTTCTTATTGGCAGTCATAGTTCACATTGTATTCTTAGTCTGAAAGACTTGCAGTCATTCAAAATTCAAATACTTAAGTATTTTTAATGGATTAGACAGAACGTTTAATAAGTGATTCTATTATAGCATAATCTTCTTATTGTGTGCATCTTCCTTTCTTTGTATTCTGTCCTGAACTTCCCATTCTCATCTAGTAAGATTCCTTCACCTAGACAATATATAGTTCTTTTTCAATTTTCTGATGTCAGGAGTATGAATGACCACAAAAAACTGTAAAAGGCTTGTTTCCTCTTGGCTGAAACTTTGTGAAACCTGTGGAAAGTACTTAGTGGGTAAGATAACTCTTTACACTTAATATATTGTATGAGTGTGTAAACTTGGCTAAGACTTGGTTTTTGCATATGAAAATGTAGTGTTTGGAATTTAGTGTTCTTTAGGTGTGATTTCTCTGGAAATAATGGTTGTTAGCTGGTAAGTCATCTGCTTCTCGTGGACAAGCATGTTCAGGACGAGATCATGTTGCTAGGTTCACTGTGTTTTTGCAGAGCAAACTTTACTTCAGCAGCTTTTTTAAATTTTTCACCTACAAGCTTCATTAAGCTGTTTAGAGGAAGTATATATTGTAACCATAGATGATACTTATTGTAGTTTTATTTAATCAAAAGTTAATGGGAGAGTCTCAGTAACTGAGTATCTGGCATCACCTACCACAGGTGGAAGTCTTGCTCATCTCAGTTTGAACTTCCGAATGTTGATGGCAGTGCTTTTCAAGAAAGGTTTTTACAAGCTTATGATTTTTATGTTGCAAGAGGTTTTAGTACGTTTCATGGCAAATAAGTTCACTGGTGTTGTGCTTTCCTTATATAGAAAAAAACCTGGATTTCTGCCGTATTTATTTTCTCCACACTCATTCTCAAACTCCTGTCTCCCGTTAGATCTTTTGATAATTTCTTTAAGGTGACTCAGGCATTTTTAAATTGTAGAGCTGTAAAAGAAGTTTTACACATACATTCCACATAACTTTACCTGACTTTTAAGATTTTTTTTTTTGCATTCTTATGTACAGTTACCTTCATTTTCAATAGAGGATCAGTTGTATTAAATAAGCAGTCTTCAGATAATGAATTTGTCTTTTCAGCTTATCTGAGTAATTAAGCATCACTTGAATCTAGGCTTTCAAGGTTTAAAAATGACATGCTTCAAAATTTACTTTAAAAATTTAAATAATCATAGATTCAAGTTCATAAACTATTAAGAATAGGTTTTATAACTCTGGAGACTGTTAGTAATACAAGAATTGGCTCAAAATTCTGTTGACTCCTGAAGACATTTGTGTAAAGCTTGTTACAGTAACCAGAGTAATTGATAAATGACATTGCACATCTATTTAGATGTTTTTAAAAATGGATTTCAAAAAACTTCTTATGTTTTTTAAATTTATTTACTTTTTTCTTCTTCTTCTCCCTTAGTCTCAGACTATGAACTACGTAGGACAACTTGCAGGACAAGTCCTGGTTACTGTGAAGGAGCTGTACAAAGGCATTAATCAGGCAACCCTTTCAGGATGCATTGATGTCATTGTGGTCCGGCAGCAGGATGGTACATACCAGTGCTCTCCTTTTCACGTCCGATTTGGGAAGCTTGGTGTATTGCGCTCCAAAGAAAAAGTGGTAAGTTCAGAAAGTGGGCCAAAACAAAGTTTTGAATACCAATGTGTCCCTTTTCGGCCTTCTTCCTTCCTGCCCCAGCCCCTCACATACCCAGTTAGCAGGCTGATTTAGTACAGAGCAGTTTCTCATATATGCTGTACAGAGTGATAGTTCTAGAATGCAAAACAGAACTTCCTGTGCTAATTTAAGGACTCTGCAAAAAATACTGTGAAAGAAAAGCTTTGACAGCTCTTGGGCTATGCAAAAAGAATAATACAGACATGTAGACTTCACAGTCTTAGAATGTTTACATGGTTATTTACTGATTTAAGTATGCTGGGGAAGAAATGCTTAATGCCATTTAACTGATCCCTGATGTTGCAGGCAACTATTTTTGGAATGTCTGGAGGACAAATAGAGCATGTCTTAAGGGTTGGTGACCTATCATAAATATTACTTCTTGTTAGCTCTGTTCAAGGCTGATATGCAGTAGAAAATGCAGTTATTAATATCCACAAGCAAATAAAAACTGGGACTGAAGCTTTGTTCTTACGTGGGCGTGTTTGAAAGAGAACCTGGTACAATTCCCTGTCCAGCCAGTGTGAGACTGGCGCTACCTGAGCAGATTGTCCTGCCATCCCCTTTCCATAGCCTTTAGTAATTGTGTCTAGTGACTGAGTTGGATTGGGTTGTAAATTTGACTGAAAAATGGACCTGTTGTGGGGGGCTACTTTACATTACTGTCAGTAGGGAGTACTGTGTGTGGCAGTATTGCCTGTGGGTGTGCTACGAAAGGATGGATTGGTTTAAACGGACCATAAAACCTCAGGATTATATGCTGCTTTTCTAAGAAGTGAAAGGACACTGCAGGAAACTACCACCATTTTTATATTTTGGTTGTAAAAGGAGAATAAAGTGCAAGTAAAAGAGCAGTTATGTTAGGGCACTTTTTTGTTAATAGTCCATACTGGGAGTTACATGCATTACAGTTGTAAGTTTATCATAGTAACAGAAGCTAGCAGCAGTTTTCTTGTTTCATTTTTTTGTTTTGATTTCCCACTTGTTAGTGGTTTTTTAATGAGCATGCTGTGATGACAAAAAGTTGATTTTCCTTAACAATTCTGCAACAGATTACATTATAGTTTTTTCAGTAAGGTGCAAGAGAGGTGGTATAGCTGTGCTTTTTCTAATGTCTAAGCAAGTGAGGTACACTTACAACAGGAGTGATCTGAAACTTGATCTTGCTAAATGTCTTTAATGACACTTCTGAGAAGCTGAACCAGGGTTGAGAGGATTCCAGCTTCTGGGTACCTCTAAAAAGCGGTTGGATAGTAGAAACATCTACTCTTGGTACTTGCTGTACTAGGCTGTTAGCATAGTGTTTCTTGAGTGGATAGCTGCTGCTGCTTCTTCCCTTCATCCTTGGAGTAGCTATTTGGCATTTGAGTATTCTCTTAATAGGCAATTGAATGTTTGTTACTGTGTTGTGTACGCATTTTTCTCTGGTATGTTATGAGGCTAAGATCAATTGGTAGTCTCAAGATGTACGGGAACACAAAATATGTGTATTTGTGCTTCAACTCAATACTTAAGATATATACTGAAGTCTCCAGAAACTAGCGTGAAGTATAGGTACTAAGATTAGGGCTGTTTGTCTGTCTAAATTGGAATAAAGAAAATGTTGGGAAAAAAAGAAACACTAAGGTAATTTTTTTTTTTTTTTAAATTCAAGAAAATATTTTAAGAATAAACTGTGTTCAGTAGTGAAAAAAATATGATTTTCAGATCAGAACCATTCAGTTCTTGTGGAGAAAAAGAAAAGCTGTTATCTTTAAGGATTTGGGTATAGTCCCCATGCATGTTTGGTTACCTACCTGTAATTTATCATCTCCTATGATTGGGTTTCCTTGGCTAATGGTTTTATTCTCATAGATGGGTGAATAGCAGAGTGGATTAGGATACATGGATACTGTCTTTTAGAGCTGTGGTGTGGCTTTTTTTTTTTGGCAGTCCATGTGCTAATTTTAAAATTAGTCCTCTTTCCTTTTTGACTGGCCATTTCATATCATGCTAACTAACTATTAATATATCACAATACTAGCTGTATGGTTTGGGGTGTAATTTTTTCTTTTGTGTTGGCAGGAAACTAGAACTTGAATAATGTACATAATGGATATTTCATAGCAATTAAGTATTTAACTTGGTCTCCTTTTGACAAAAGTGTCTAAACTGTATATAACCTTGAAATGCCATTGGCATTTTCTGCAGTAAGGCAAGCCTGTTCTGTTTCTATCTGACATGTATTAAATAATTTTTAATTAGCTAGGCTAAATGCAGATATACAGATACCATTAGATAAGGAGATTTACTGAAAAAAAAAAGTAATTCTATCTGAATGTTGAACACATTTTGTTTTGAAAAATTTGGAATGGAACTGAACTGGACGCCCAAGATTTCACAAAAAGCAGGAAGCAAAATAGTAGTATCTTGGTTTTAGAAAGACATTTGTGGTTTTTTTTTTCTTTTACTTCATACATGTGGCGAAGGGTAATCTCTCCCTCCTGTGCAATGTAATCTAAGTGAAAGTACCTTTTTATGAGAATAAAAACATTCTTCCTCTGACGAAAGCACTATGGTTGCAGAAGGGTTGTGGTCCTATGTCATATCCCCATAACCTCATGAGCAGGAAGATCTGAAATAATCATGGCAAGTCTCTATCCCTTTGAAACAAAGTCTGCTTCCAGTTTGTTGTCTAGAACTTTTGGTATTCGGGACTCAGATTCGTACTAGGCCCCAATTCAGGCTGAGCTTTAAACATATGAACAGTCTCATTCATTCTTCCAGGAAATAAAGACTAGATGGGTGATTATTATTTATGCTTCTAGCTCTCCAAATTAGTTGAACAAGATTCAGCCTTCAGATATTTTTTATTTTTTTCCAATTTTTCTTGTAGGTGTTAGGCGCTCTGCCAGGAGTGTGATGTATTTTGCCGGTTAACGAAATAAAGACCATTATTATAACAGACTTCTTTCAAAAAGCAGAGAGAGGAGAGAGACACATGATTATACAATGGAACAAAGTTTACTCTCAGAGCTAAGTGGGTCTTGAGGTTGGTGCTTTCCCCTGTGATGAATTATTTACATTAAATTGTCTCTTTCTGCAGATTGATATAGAAATTAATGGTGATGCTGTTGATCTTCATATGAAACTGGGTGACAATGGAGAAGCTTTCTTTGTACAAGAAACTGAGGAGGAAAACGTAAGGGCTTTGTGCTTCATGCTGGCTACAATGCAGTATTAACAGAGTAATGTGTCAAAAATGCTTAATATGATGTTGTCAATATTGTAACTTTTATGAAAGCTAGATTTTCTGTGACTGAATCTTAACACCGCTTTCATATGAAAGCTAGATTTTCTGTGACTGAATCTTAACACCGCTTTCATATGCTACCAAGATGCTTGGTGCTTTGTACAATTCTGCTACCAGTGATAATGAAGTAACTAATTCTTTTTTTTATTAGAGCATTATTTGAGAGATTTGTTGAATTTTTTTTACTTTGTTTTAGTATATTCATTCTTGTTGACTGCAGTTATACAGATTGCAGTGCTTTATAATAATTTTTGCCTTGAGTTCTTATAGCTTGTGCTGCTGACCTCTGTACTAATAAAGATTGTCTATTTTGGCATATTTTTAATTTGTCTTATAATTTTTAGCACAGTTTTTCACAATTTTATCTATGAAACTTTCACCAGTTAATAGTAACTTCTTCGACTTGAGAGTTCTTCTTGTATTATAATACAGTAATTAATTTCCCAAGAACCTAGTGCAGCTGGAAGCTAATGAGCTTGTGAAAAATGGGAATAATGGTTCATTTTTAGTTTAATTTCCTAAGGATATGGGACCTATGTAATCACAATATTTGTCAGTCCTGAGCTTTGGTTTTGATCACTTCTGAATCTGTTGGCATTTTTCAGCAAGACAGAAGGAAAGAAGTTCTAAATACAAACTTCCAAAAGGTTTAATGAAAATAGTCAGTTAGAGGAGAGAGAAAAAAATTTTGTCTTGGTGAAGTGAAAGATGAAGTGTTAATTTCCTGTTGTTATTAGGAATCAGAGTCTTCCTAGGAAATTAGTTTGATCCACTTTTTAGTTTGGTTACACACTACTTGTTTACTGTGAGGGATCGGAAGAAGCTCTCATTTTGAAAGGAGTTAAATATAATTTAAAGTGGAAGGAGAAAACAAGCATTAAGACCCTAAATGGTAACTTGGGGTAGGGATTCATAATATTTAAGAGAAGGGAAGGTTGGGTTCTGTTTTAGCATACACCATGGTTAGAATCAAAACTGAAAGCAGGTTTTTTTAGAGACGTAGGCTGTGTCAGCCATTGATGGGAACTGATCAGTCTTAAGACTTTCAGAAAGCCAGGGTGATAACCACTACCTTTGTCCCCAGTACAATATTTTAAAGGAGCTATTACACTGGCTTAGTATATTTTAACTTATAACAAGAGTGCCTTATCTGTGTATAATGTGTTCTGGAAAGCTGGTAGTTTATGCCGAAACTATAGATCAAGTTAGCTACAAAGCAGAGGACTGAGTTGGTTTTAGTGCTTTTAGATTTTTTTTTTTTTCCTCAGTATTTCTGCTACTGATCAACATGTCCTTGTTGTCACCTCTTGAAGCTATGCTTAAGACATAAACAATGAAGCTCTTGTCGAGTTCTCAGTGGATTCAGAAAGGTTCTTTCAAGTAATCAGTCTTTGCTGTTTTCATATCTTGACATTCAGAAGTAACACCACATGCCTCAATTCACATACATCAGGACGATTATAATGTAACTTTCAAGCATCATTTTTCAGTCGTTTTTTTCTAACTTTTCCTCTGTTTTTTTAATTTTGTCTTGTTATTCTGTATTATTTATCACTAATTGTATAGAATATTAACTTTATTTTAGGTGCTATAATTGTATTTGGAGGTTTTTCACAATGCAAAATGTGTGGTTTTAGTGCTGTATAAGGCTGTATTTTGTTCTCCTTTCTCCACTTCTCTCTACTTTACAACCAGTGGAACAAAACTTGGTCTTGGGTAACTCTTAACTCAATGGAAAAATTGAATTTAATATTAAGTAATAGCAGTTCAGACTTTGAACACATCAAAAGTAGTATCAGTGCTCTGGCTGACTGATCACAATGTAGTTCCTGACTAATCTTCTGCATAAGAGTCCTGTAAAATAACAGGCATCTTGTGATTAGTTCTATTCTTACCATGAAATTGAGTTCCATAACTTTTTCTCTTTCTCCTCACTATGCAAATTCCATTCTCTTCTACTTTTGTTCCACTTTGTCCCTTCACAGTGTGTTTCTTTCAGTTCAGGTGTCAATATCTTGAAGTTTCTTGTTCTGATGTAAATAAGCCCCAGGCAGCCCATTGGTAAAGCTTTTCCTTCATTTGAATTGTTCCTTCAAACGGCAGTGAGTGGTAATTAATTGAGGGTGGGTTGTTTGTTGGTTTTAACATGATAAAATTATAGTTGAGTTTTTCTTTTTGAAAGATACTTACATAAATAGTGTCTGACATGGATGACAAGACTGAATGCACCTTCACCAATTTTGTGGGTAACACTGAGCTGGGAGGAGAGGTAGACGGGCCAGAAAAAGAGCCACCACATAGAGCAAACTTGGCAGGCTGGGAGACTGGACCACCAAGATTTGCACAAGGTTTACCCAAGATACAGGTGAAGTCTTGCGTCTGGGTTGGCAGAATCCCACACAGCAGTACAGGCTGGGGTCTGACTGGATGAAATGCATCTCTGCTGTAAAGACCAGCAGTGTGCCCTGGCAGCAACGGAGGCAAATGTGTCGTAGGCTGCATCAGCAGGAGTATAGCCAGCAGATGGAGGTATGTGGATATGTTAGGCCAAACCTGGAACGTGGTTCTGCTCTACCAAGTTCTAGTCTCTCCAGTTCAGGAGAGACATGGAAAATTGGAGGGAGTCCAGTGGAGAGCCACCAAGATGATCAGAGGGTTGGAGAAGTTGAAATAGGAAGAAAGGTTGCTGGAATTGGCTGTGTTCAGCCTAGAGAAGAGAAGGCTCAGGGGCACCTAACCACAGCCTTGCAATACCTACAAGGTAGTTAGAGAGTGGATGGAGGCACTCCCTTCACAAGGATGCCTGGTGGTAAGACAGGGGAAGAGGGCACAAAGGGGAAATTCCAGCTGGATATAAGAAAAACCTTCATTATGAGAACAATATAACACAGGAATAGGTGACCTAAAGAAGTGATAGACTCTTCCCCACTGGAAATACTCAACCTTTGGCTTGACAAGGCCCTGGATAACCTAACCTGAGGCCCTGCTTTCAACAGATGATTGGACCAGATGATGTCCAGATGTCCCTTCCAACCCACACCTTTCTATTAATCTGTTTCAAAAGAAATAGACAGTGAATTTAATTAACCTGTTTTTATTAACACATTTACTAAACATGGATAGAGGTGGTGTGCTAAAGGGCAGATAATTTCAAAAACATTCCACTGCTTGGGTATTTGTTTTGCTAGCAAAATGAATTGTTTGTCTGAAACTGTAAGAATACTAATATTCATTTTTCTGAACTTTTTGTAATCCCCCTAGTCAACTTGATTCCTTCCTTGATATCAGCTTCATACCATGGGGCTATTGTATGGTTTTGTGTCTAAATACAGATGCAAGGATTAAGCTGTAGCTGACAACAATCCTGTATGCACAAAACAAAGTTAAAAAATAGTCTGTTGGGTTTTTTTTTTCCTCCTTAGGAAAAAGTTCCTGCACATTTGGCAACATCTCCAATACCCACTGAAGACCAGTTTTTTAAAGACACTGGCAATCATTTGAAATCAGGTGAAAATGAGAGGACATGTGTAAACTCAGAAATTCCACACTCTGTGGAAACAGAGACTGTATTCACCCCAGGTTCCGTGAAAAAGAAAAAAAGAAGAAGAAAGAAATACAAACAAGATAGCAGGAAGGAAGATCAGATCTCTTCTACTGGGACGGAAGAGATTTTTGAAATGGAAATAAGCTCAGATGATGAAAAAAGTGTTCAACCCCTAAGGTAAACTATCGGATACTTGCTGACTGCTTTCACTGTTACCACTGAACATTTAAAAGGTGACTTGTACCTTTCCTCTATGCAAGTAATGCATAAGTTTCAGTAGGCTCTGAGTAGGCTATTCCACAAACAAGCAAGCAAAACTCCAAACCATTATCTTCCACATCTTTACAGAATCCTTCAAGTTTGGCCATTTTGTTATGAACATGAAATCCAGTTAAGCCTATTCTGGTAAAGAAACGTTGTCATGATCAGTTGTGTGACTGAGAAAAGCTTTTAGTGTAATTTCTCTGAGGCAGTGGTCTTCTGGTGTGTTTGGTATCCTCTACATAAACTGCAGTGTGGAATGCCTGTAGTACACCACATCTGAATTTGACTTGGGTAACTGAAAACTACATAAATGAATGCTCCTTCACATTAGTAAAGAGAATTCTTTACATGTGTGTAGTCATAAAGGAGGGCGGGGGGGAAATTCAGTCCTGTATTTTGAAGTGGATAAACTATTAAGTGGAGCTTGCAGTAAAGTGGTAGCACATACTAATAAGCTGAAGAAGTTTATATGAGTAATAGGAAAGATTATAGTAATAGAAGAAAGCTATCAAACATAAATGCTTAAAATCCAGGAAAGGTCTACCCATCAGTTTTATGTGGAAATTTCTTAGGCTGCTTAACAAAAGAAGTGGACTTAGTTTTTAGGCAAAGCTAGCTGCTTTATTGGACAGCATTACTGTTAAATGTAGTAATGTCTGAATAAATTCAAGATCTGGTCTGGGAATTGGAAGAATGTTTTAGTGTAAGAGGATAAAGTATAACAAAAAACTCCTTCAGTATGGGTCTTCAAGGGAGTCTCAAATTTAGTAAGTACCAGTCAAAAAGGTTAATGCAACAGAAAAACATGAATCTGTTATCACACCTATGATAAATAAATGATAAAACATAACAAAAAAAATCTTGATTTTAAAGTATTTTTTAGAATGTCTGTGGCTTTCTTCGTTCATTGGCCTAACTTTTTCACTGTCATATTTATGTCAATGAATTGTCATTTAGATGTTCACTGCTCTGTTTAAGTCTGGGAATTGGCATTTTGTTTGGTTTGAGATTTTTCCTTTTTTCCTTTTTTCCAGTTTAAGACAAGCAAGATCTTTGTGCAGTCTTCAGTGTGATAGTATTAAGACAACAATAACTTCTAACAGTGAAACCATCGAAACAAAAAATAACCATCAAGTAGAGGAAGAAAGAAAATATAACCCATGAATTGTTTATTCTTTATTCAGTAAATTATTACAAATGTATGAAGAATTTAGGAATGTCACGCCAATAATGGCTGTTTTCATCCAGTGTTTAAATTCAAATTGCTGTCCTAGCAATTAGCTTAATTTCACTAGAGATTAATAAAAAATTGTAGGTTTGACTGAAATGTCAAATGTTTACTCATAGCTGAACAGACCAAGGTATTTCCATAAAGGCTACTCCAGTTTTATTTTTTGTACCCTTTAGAATGAAAGATTGAAAAGGCTTTCTATTTGTAAACCACATTTTCTGTTTATATATATGTGAAAAATAGCAGCAGAAATGCATTCTCAGTCAGAGTGTTACGATGTGAAAGGAAGAAGATTTTGTAGAAGAATGCTGTTTTGTGAATAGCAAGTAACTGCAGGACTGAAAAAATACATTGTAGTAATGGAAGCTCAGAGACAGTAGGTTTGTGGTTATGTATCTGTGAGTGGAGTTCATACATATTCATTCCAGTGGCCTACCAAGGCAGGAAATAAAATGCCTTGCAATAGGCATACACTGTTTTATTCCTAGCTAAAGATACGGAGGTGAAAAAATGTTCATAAGCTTTCTTTTCACATCCTGTGGGGATGTAAGGTGATACCAGCAGGTTTGTTTTGTTTTGGTGGGTTTTTTTTAGTTATAAATGTATGGCTCTTGGGGGTTGGAGAAATAGAAACTTAACTGTTATTAGACATAGCTTCAGATTTCAAAGTGAAACTGGGGAAGAAAGGAGGAGGCTGATGTTCCAACAGGAAGGTCAAAAATTCAGCTACAGGTACCAGTATGTAATGTCTTATCTAGTTCTATTTTTATAAAGTGAAAACCAAGCTGTTTCCTGTTCCTTGGGAAAATCCATTTCCAAGTGTTTATGCAACTTTTTAAAAATACATCCTTTGTCTTTTCTAGCTGTGATTTAGATATGTTAGTAGTGCTTGACTTACCTAAAATAGTACCAGGAGGACTGAGATTACAGTGTGCGTACTCCGAAATAGAGGGCATTATTTCATTATTTCCAGTGCTAAGGGTGTTAAAAAGTTAAAGTAGTTATCTGTCTCTAAAATCTTACAGATTTTTTTAGACCATGTATAAAGTGGATAAGGATGAGAAAAAGTGGTAGCACTTTATAAATGTTGCAAAATAGCTTAGAATTGACAGTGTAACTCCAAAGTTATAAGTTGATGCATACTGATTTTCCCCTCTTATTTTCAATAATCTTTGACTGCATTTGGATTTTTGACCTTCAAATTTATCCACTTACAGATGAAACTTGATTTTTTGTGATTTTTTGTGATGGTTCATATGAACTCCTTTAGTTGCAAATTTCCGGTGAATAAAATCTATTCAGTACCACCTGTATGTCATCTTGCCTGCCTCTGAAGTCATAATATTGAGGACCTTTCTGTAATAATATTTTATGTGTTTACTTAATTGTTCAATAATACATTTTTCCTCTTTTGGAGATACTTAGCACTAGATGCAGACAAAGATAGTATGAAACATATTGGTATGATTCATATTGGTTTATGAATACAAAGGATGTACAGTCTCTGCAGCTCTCATCTCAAGTCAAGCTGTCATCATGAAGTTTCATAGTTATAATACTTCTGAATAAGAAGTGGAGCTAGTAAGACATTTTTAGGGTTCAGTATTTAACATAGTCTAGACTGTCTTCCAAATGAAAGATTTGTGCAAATGAGGTAGATCACTGTAACTGCTTAGGGTCTAATGGGCTGTATTGAGTAAGCATGCAAATTATAAATATTTATGTACTTTAATAGATAATATTAAAATATTTTCTTTTCTGCATCCATAAGAGAAATTAGTGTTAACATTCCAAAAGAAGTTCCGTGCAACTGTGCTGCTAATGGAAGAAAAATACTTTTTCTTTTCTCTCATAATAATGGCTTACAGTAATTTGTATTGCATTTTACACTCAAATTCCAGGCTTATCTTCCTTGTATTCTGTCCACTGTGTAGCCATGATGCCCTTGATCTAACCTCAAAACAAGTTAGTTGTGTCCTGAGAATAGCTATTTATTCAATTAAATTCAGAAAGCTCTGAAAGTAAAGCTCTGAAGTAAAAAGATCTGAAGTACTTATGATGGAAGTGTTTAAAAGGGAATTTTGTGTAAAATACAATGCATGCCTGCTCAGTGGGTCTTACTGTTGGTTGGGTTTTTGTTTTTTTGTTATAGATATTGAGTAGACTTCCCAGTGCAAAGCAACCCCCACTGTTCAGAAAAGTACAGTACTTCTAGCTACTTCTTGTAGTTTATGTTAATTTGTAAACTCTTGGGTAAATTGTGAGGCTAGTACCCACCTCTGTTTTCTTACTGGTTTTAATTTGTAAAATGTGCAGTCATAAAGTGCATTGTCAAAACTACCTTTTCTATTTAACTTTTTCAGTGTTTCTAAGGTTTATGTAGTAAAGGTAATGTGTAAATCTCTGTTCATCTTTGGGTTTTGATAATATTAGCTGGCTGTATAGAGTGATATAATTTATGCTATTGTGACTTCTTCAATGTTAACTATGTATTAAGAATGTTAGATTTTTAAATTTGCAATATTTTCAAGTATTAATAGTTTTTATATACATTCTAAGTTACATAAAGGTGTGTTGCAAACTGAATTCTTTAAGCTATACACTTCTTTCTCTAGATCTTGGATTTTTAATAACACATAAGTAACTTTTCTAACTGAATTAGTAATGTAGATTTCTTACAGCTGACTTAATGTCCCATGTATCTCCACAGAGGATCCTCAAATTCATCACCAAAGGGTGAAGAACAAAAAGAGTCTTTGATTTATCACTCAAAGGATCATTACCCCTTATCTGATGGAGACTGGTCCCCTCTGGAGAAGTAAGTCACTTTGTAATGTTGTCATATGTATAATGGTGAATAATTATATAAAATTAATATGCCGCCTTATTCATTTTTTCCCCCGATCTGTAGAACTATCAAACATGCCTAACTTGTGATATCAAATGCTACATTTGATACTTACTTGGAACTTTGGGAACTTTCCTCCCTACTGTATGTATCAAACTAAATTTGTGTCTTCCCTCCCCCACCCCTCCCCGGTGGAAAAAAAAAACCCTTTCTTATTAAAATTCACTATTAAAGAAAGAAAATACAGTTAATAAGATTTCCTTAGGTTGAGAAGGGTATGGAAAATTAACATGGTCCCTATGATTCACCCTAGCATAAGCAACACTCGATATGCCATAAAGGAGAAGTATTGAGTGTATAAGTTGGAATGTGCCAGGTGAAATAATGCAAATTACTCAAGGTAAAGCTAGGTCCTCAACTTGAATCATATTCCACTTCAGAACAGAGGATTTGCTAGTTACTGGAATACTAACCCAGAGATACCAGAAACAGTACCAGTTGATTGTGGATTCTTACAAATGACATAATACAGCTTGCTAGTCAGTTTTCAGTTACAGTGACTAGGGCACTTCTGTTTATACAGTCAAGCTCTTCAGTTTCTGCTGTTCACGCTATTATATTCCCCTTGCATTCAGGTTCTAGATTTTTCAAGGCTCACCCTTTGGATTTCACCACTCTAACATCAGTCTCTATTTGCATAAGAAAGCATTCTGTCCATGTTTTGAGGTCAATTTTGTACTTTTCCTGAACATTGGGCATAGGGAAGGGCATATATATATATAGCGCATAGCATGCTGAGCAGTATCTTGATTCATCTTAACCCTTTGGTGAGTGTGTATTTTTACTGCTTTTCAGTTTGACTGAGGACTCTACCTCATAGCAGATACATTCACAGTGTCAGTGAAGATTACTGGTCAGCTTTGTGTGATATCTATTGTTGCATGTTAGCTGCTCAGTGCACAGGTGCCTGTTCTTCTGTATCAATAGATGGTAGTGCAGAATAGAAGAGATAGCTTCAGAAAATACTTTTTGAAGTGCATATAATCTCTTTACCTCAGGTGTTTCCAGGGCTGTGGCCTCAGTAGAGTCTGAATGTATCACACCATGCTTGGTGCCTGCTAATTCCCCCAGTGCATAGCTTGTTAATGAACAGAAGCAGTTGGACAGGAAATCCCATTATCATTCCATTTTGTGTTTTGGGCTGACAACCACATCCTCAATTGTGCTTGATGAGATGTAGGCTTCAAATGTTCCCCAAAGGTTTGTGGTTTGTAACTGAAAAGTAGTCACACTGTTTGACCCTGAGGATTAACATGGTGTTGTATGGATTATATCACCTAGATAATTGTAGGATAGAGGCTGATATTCCTTTTCAGTTTATAAAACTCTAGCTAACATAGACTAGCAGGCTATATCTGGGAGATGCGATCCATGCTTCTCTTCTTGTTTACATATTTAGGGGATAGTCTGCTCTAACAACTTGTTTGTGCATCATGTGAGAGACCTAGGCTGTTCATAGCTTTTTGGTTGGTTGGTGGTTTGGTTGTTTTTTTTTTTTTTTTTAAACAAGAAGCTATCTGGTACACATTGCAGTGTAACAGAGAAATTGGCAATTTTCCTTTCCCTCTTTGGGGAGGAGTTGGGGGGGGCAATTCTGTCTTGCATGAGACATCTAGGAGAAAAGAAGTTTTGTATGAAATTATTTCTTCTAAGTTACCGAAGAAAGATTCTATAATGTATCCATTGTACAGTGAAAGAGAAATGGGAGGTTTTAATAACCTCCTTTTTGGAGACCTGGAAAAGCTGTCTCTTAATTGAGGTTGGTCATGTTGCTCTTCAGAACCCTTGCAGGGAGCTAAGGGAAGATAATAGCCTAAGTCTTTTCAATGAGGACACTTCTGTTTGTCCTGTCCACTAGAATAAAAACAAAACGCATAGCCATTAAGTATTTGATATCTGATACCATCAATGTTCTTCCAGTTTTAACAAGCAGTGTTAACGTGACTAGATCACTCTTACAAACATGGGCCTTTTGACTAAAGATTTCTCCCTGAGAATGATAATGGAAAACTTACACTTTGGTGTAAGTAGAACAGGCTTAGGTTCTCAAAGCCCTGAAGTATTCAGTCTTTTGCAAGTACTGCTGAGTATTAAGAATTAGGCTTAGAAACAGGCTGATATGTCTGCATGGCTTCCAGTTGACTTGTGATATAGGTGGAACAAATTATTTGGCACATAGGGAAAATGAGTTCATATTCCTCCTGAAAACAAAGATGTATGTGTATTTTCATCAATGTGTTACTTCAAATAAGCCCTTCTAACAGTACAGAAAATGTAATTTCTGTAGGAAATTGTTAAAGGAGAACTGAGGGGGGAAATCTCTAAATTGTTTCCTTTTGATCGATCCATCATATCCCTGGATGAAGGGACCTCAAAAGATCATCTGGTCCAGCCTTTCATGGAAAAGGGTCACTAGAGGAGATCAATCTAGCACCCTGTCCAGTCACAAATTGAAAACCTCTTGTGATGGGGACCACGTCCCAGGGAGGGTTGTTCCAGTGAATGATTATTCTCACTATAAAAAATGTCTGTCTTATATCAAGATGAAACCTCTCCCAGTGCAACAAGTGCAAAGACAAGTGCGAAGTCCTGCACCTGGGATGACCAAAGGGCCCAGTACAGTCTCACATCTGTGTGGCTGGGGAGCAGCCTTGCTGAAAGGGACCTACAGGTCCTGGTGGACAACAAGCTCAACATGAGTCAACAGTGTGCCACTGCAGCAATGAAGGCAAATCGGATCCTGCACTGTATCTGCAGGGGTGTTACTAGCAGAGATAGAGATGTAATCATCCCACTCTACTCAGCGCTGGTCAGGCCACACCTGGAGTGCTGTGTCTAGTTCTGGTCCCTATAATTCAAATACTGAGGTTTATATATATATCTTAAAAGAAAAACAAAACCAAAATACTCTATGAATGTCAAAGTGTAAAAAGAGCAGCATTTCTATAATATGCAATGTAATTGCCCTGTTCAAGAAAGGATAGACTTGGACCTGTCCCAACACTACATGCCACTTCAAAACAACCTCTTGTGTTTCCTTTCCTCCCTAAGATCATAAGAGCAAAATGATTTTGAAATCACACCTTTCTGCCATTTTGTAGAGTGAGCTCTTCTGGCTTAAAAGTAATCTTGGCTAAAGTAAATTTCAGAGGTCCATTTCTGATTTATAGATAATAACTGTAGGAGAAATAGGATGAAACTTTAAAAGGTCATGTAGTCCAAACACATCTGAAGGAAGTTTTCAAGTAATCTCTCTTCCCTCTCCTAAGTTATCTTGTTAATGTTGTTTTCCCTGCATTGGGAACTGGTGTTCTTTTGTGCATTTGTGAGTTAGGTTTGCAGGACTTTTATTACTGAAGTCTTGGCATAGCAAGCTTAAATGCTATATTTTTACAGAAGACAGGAACTTAAAGCTAATTTCTGTCTTACTTTTAGATAAACTTTTTTGGTTTGTTCTGTTTTATTTGAAAAATGGAACATGGGCTGAGGGAAGAGCTATACCCACACTGCAGATGTAATGGAGGAATCTGTTTAGGGTGATTGCTGCTGAAGTCCTTTAATGTGATTTTGGTTTTAACCTAATTCCTCACTGTCTGAAAACCCTGCTGGGCTTCTTGCCATGTTGCTGAATAATTGAAGCTCTGTTAAGCTGTAGAAAACTCTACCAACAGTAGCTGCACAACAAATGCATTTTAAACACTGTAGCTTTATTTTTTCTATTTTTTCTTTTTTTGTTGTTTTTGTTGGTTTGCTAGCCCTTTCTCTGAGCCAGTCTGCCCTAAAAGTGATTCAGAACTAGAAGTTAAACCTGCTGAGAGCTTGCTCAGATCTGAATCTCACATGGAATGGACATGGGGAGGATTCCCAGAATCAACCAAGGTAAATCTGTTTATTGTCTCTAACTTTGTGAGCTGATTTTTGGCATATCTAAAATTGTGTCTTAAGAGAGGATTGGAGAACTGCTGCTGTTCTTCAGAATACTTCAGCTGAACTAGGAAAGTAGCACCCCCTTGTGGCTGGCAAATAGTCGAATTTGTTGAGTTCAGAAGCTGGTCAGCAAAGTCATTCCAGAAAACTTAGCAGTAAAAATCTGAAATTTCTGAATTTTTACTTTAGAAATTAATTTCCTTTATTTTAGGCTAAGTTCTAGTTTGTTCCAGAGGAATTGTAGCATTGACAGAGTAAATTTGGTATCTAACATGACAGCTGGTACATCCAGATTTTATACTTTTTTTTTCTTGCTACGGTTTGGTCAAGTCAGCACTTCCTCTATGCCAGTTTCTTTACTGAACTTGTAAATAAGCTAGTATGAAGCTTCTGTTGCAGGGAACTTTGCTAATAAGGTGCGACATGTTTTATTTTGCTAAAATATATGTTTAAATACTTACCCAGTTTACTTGTGCTCATGGTACAAGTCCTGGTCACAAGTTTAATGTTTAAACCAGAATAAAACAAACATGTGAAGTGAAAAGGTTGACTGGAGTTTTGTTTTTCAGATAAGCAAGAAAGAGAAACTGGAACATCCCAGAACAGCCACCATTACTCCATCAGAGAAGACTCATTTTAGGGTCATCCTCAGCTCTGATGAAGTTGAAGATGATGACGATGTGAAAGATTCTGTCTGTACAGTGCTGAAACCTGAGCCAAGAACTCATCCTCTGCTTAAGCAGATGGATGTTAAAGATTCTCTTGCTTCTGCAATCATAGAACCACAAGATCCATTGCCATTAGATACTGATCATCATTCCAGATTGTTGGTGGACCCTTTACCAGAAACAAAGCCAATAGCAAAAATTGACTCTCCTTCAAAAAAGAAAGGTACATAATAAAACTGTTGTTTCTTTCCTTCAGCGTGATCTACCACATTTGAGGCCATAGTGGAAAAAGTATAAATGTGCCTTTTCAATTTTTTGCTATTTAAAGTCTTAACTGCCTAAAACTATAACTAATTTCTTGGATTTATAAATGCTACAAGTAAGTCTGAATCTTCCACAGTTACATTTGTATTTAATGTGTCTGCATAGCTTCATCTCAGTAATCTTAATTGTTAAAATTAACAGGGGTGCACAAGCGAAGTCATCATCAGGGGCCTGACGATATTTACTTGGAGGACCTAAAGGCTCTGGAACCTGAAGTTGCAGCACTCTACTTTCCCAAAAGGTAATTCTGAATTAAGGTTCTACGGATCTAGGGTTATATTGCAGTTGCACTATGCGAGTAGTTATTGCATGTATGATTTAGGTGTTTATGTGCCAGTTCTGATAAAAACAATTGGACTTAAGGTTTCTAGGCTTTTGTGGAGTAACCAGTACTAATCTCATTATGAAAATCTGTTTCTGATTTGACAAGAAACACGTTGAAAGATCACATGGGAGGTCATTGCTGAGAGTTTTCATCTTTGTGGAACCTGTATGTTCTGCAAATATAGAGGAGGGGTAAGTTTAAACTGCACAGTCCTCTTGCCCCAGAACTCTATTTTGCCATATTGCTAGCTCTAAATAAGTACACATCAGTTTATTTTTTGCATGCCCTGTACATCCCTTCCAACTTTTTCTCATATCAGAAAAGACCTACAAAAAAAAAATCCTTCAAGATCTTCATACAAGGCAGCTCAGTCTCAAAATTCACTCTTGTTTGTTTTTTAATGAAATCAAAACATTTTATACTTGTAAAATACTCTCCAAAAAATAACTGTCTAGGAAGACCTTTTAAAAAACACAGTTTAATAAGGAAGAAGTATCTATTGATTTATATTAAAGCTAAAATTGTAAACTTTTCAGTACTTACTGATTACATTACTTGGGATCAAACTAATAACTCTAACCTTAGGTGACAATGTGATATTTTCATTTAAAAGGCCACGTTTCTTTTCTATTGTACTTTTTCCAAATACACAGTGTACTAAAAACATCAAGCAATGTCCTTTTTCCTTTTATTCTACAGCTTTCTGGTAAAGATTGAGAAGCATAGTATTGTTCCGCAAAAATATAATGTAGAGGATCTTTCCCTCATTTAAATCCAATTTTGTTGCAGGCAAAAGAAACGTAATTCTTCCTCAATTTAGGTGAATGTTAGGAGAACTGGAAACTGTCAATCTGCTACTGTTATGAAGGGTTGGGGGTGTGCGTTTGTGTCTTTTTGGTTGGTTTTAAATTTATGTTGTAAAATGATGTCGTACTTAAAAGAAATGCAACAGCAAGATGATGGGGTTTTTTGAGTAATATAGTGTGTTCTGTAACCTAAAATCTATACAATTTTTTGCAAGTGAAATACTTATGGAAAATGTGGACTTCTTTTCTTTAGTGATTCCGATCCAGGTTTCAGGCAGTGGACAGAGTCTGATACCCTTTCTGGTTCCCAGTCACCCCAATCAGTAGGAAGTGCTGCCGCTGACAGTGGTACAGAGTGCATGTCTGATTCTGCTATGGATTTGCCTGATGTTACACTTTCACTTTGTGGAGGTCTCAATGAAAATGGAGAGATTTCTAAAGGTATGTGACAGACTAAAACATAACAGTAATAAAGCTCAGGCAGCTAAACAAATGAAGTGACTTGAATGCCCTGATTTCAACCTTGCAAAGCTTTGGCTTATTATTATGCTCATGTTGAGAAAAGGAAATGGATAATCTTTCATTTTCTAAAATTCTCAAGCATTTGCCAAACAGCGATAGGAGAATTTAATCTCAAATTAATCAAGAGCACTTGATGTCTTGAAGCTTTGTCGCCTTTTTTGCACTACATGTTGCGTATCTGACCAACCTCTCTTGTTTGTGGCTGCAATTACTTGCTTAGTCCTGTATAAATCTTCACAATTCATACTCTTTCCAATTGCCTGATAATTTTTTCTTTTTTAGTTTTTTTTAAGTAATTAAAAAAACTTTGGCTATTGTGTTGGACTGTCTTTTCTTCTGCTCTACTTTTCCTGTTCTAAATGTTTATTAACCTTTAGATTTTTACCTGCTGATTCTTTTCTCTTAGTGCTCTGGTTAGTTTTAATATTGAAGTTGTATGCATTTTTGAGGGAGCTTCTAGGAGCATGTAGTCTTCATGAACATGTACTGTAATGTTTTTAGTATCACTTTTTTTTAATGGTCATCCAGTCTCTAGTGCATCAAGTGAAATTTAAATGCTTATTAATAAAGGGTCAGAACAGCTCTCTTGGTAATGTGGTAGCAATACTGGATTTGATTTGAAAAAACTATGTATTCCTTGCCAGGGGTCTTACACTAAATCATGAATTTCTGCAAACTTGTATAGTCACTAGTCATGAAAATGCTATTAGTAGTCAGTGATTTAACAAACCTGAAAAGCTGCCAATATCGTTCTCTCCCCCCTTTCAGCATAAGTAGGCCCCTTACCTGCCAATAATACTTTTTAAAGAAAACTTGCTTAGACAAGCATGGCTCTCTTTTTCCAGCCTGCAAACTGAATTAGTTCCTACCTCCTCATTATCCTTCCTCTTCTAATTTCTTAATTCTTATTACTGTGACTGTTGAAATGGTACAAGGCTTTCCCTGTTACTGAGGAGGCAGTCACAATCTTGACAGGTACACCATATTAGCGTATCTTGAGTGATGTTGCAAGATCAGCAAAGACTCTGAAATGACAGAAAGCAGAAATGACATAAAGCGTTTTCCTAGATACAAACTAAACAGACATCTTGGGATTTTATATTATTATTTTCAGTTAAAATCTGCTTCTATTGCAGAAAAATTCATGGAACACATTATTACTTATCATGAATTTGCTGAAAACCCTGGACTCATAGACAATCCTAATCTGGTAATAAGGATTTATAACAGGTAAGCTCTCTATATCATGTAATTAGGTCATATAAGGTCTCATTTAAAATCTACGCTTTAAAGTGAGTGCATTTCTCAGCTTCCAATGCAATTTGTGTTTTTGATGGATCTGTTTCTCAAAGACAATGATTTTGAACTGAAGATTTGCATTAAATTTAGCTGTAACTGAAGTGAGGGGTTTTTTGCAGCAATTACCACCAACGCTGAATCATATATATTAAAATAACTGCTTGCAGAAAACTGTAATATTAGTTGTTGACAGCAAATATATATTTTCATCAACAAAAGGGCAGTTTGCACACTGGTATTTATTGACCTCTAGTCAGGTTTTGTAATATTTTATCAATAACATGTTTTAAAACAGGTATTATAACTGGGCGTTGGCGGCTCCAATGATTCTGAGTTTGCAGGTGTTTCAGAAGAGTTTGCCCAAGGTAAATAGATACATGTATACTTTTTAAAAAAGATTTTGTGTGTAGTAACACATTATTATATCTTCATTTTGTTTTTCTATACAAATTAAAAACACGCATAATTTTTCAGGCTACTGTTGAGTCTTGGGTCAAAGAAAAGATGCCAAAGAAGTCTGGAAGGTGGTGGTTCTGGCGCAAGAGAGAAAGCATGACTAAACAGGTAACTGAGACTGATTTTGATCCGCCCCCCCTTAGCTGTTAAAAAATGAAAAAATTGGAATTTGTCAGAGGTGCCTCAGAACACTGGTCATGTAGCTCTGTGTCACTGATTGCTAAGTGAGAGTTACGCAGTGTTGCAGTAGCTGTAGCTGCTTTTGTATATTTAGTCTTAAATACCTCATCTTTATTTGCTGTTACTAGTTGCTTCAACAATATTTATTGTATTCATCTGTTGCACAATATTCTTAAAATTCTTTCTTCTAAGCCATAAGCAGTTATCAGAGCTACTCTTCAGTCACTGCAGTATGTTTTAGGAATGTATACACAAATAAATAAGTAGGTGCTGTGCTGCATAACAGATGTTATGCCGAGACACCCCATTTTAGACTAAATTAAGCTTTCTAAATCTTGAGTATGTGTCTTAAATTTACTTGCCCCCCAAAAAAGTGAATTTTCTAAGTTTAGAGGTTGACAGCCCCTTTAATGCTAAATTCATCATGTTAGACTAGTAGTTCTCAACTTCTGGCACACAGAGTTTTGTTTCCTGAAATAATAAAAAACTTTAATGGATCCTTTATTCATAAGCATTCTTTTGTTAAATAATTTACAGAATGAGCAATTCTGAGACTTAATATAGTTTTTGTACTATATTGATAGCTCTTTGCTTAAGTGTGAACTATGAATCCACTTGGATCAGTTTAAAATGCTTAAAATGTCAATATGTGTTTTATTATCATGTTGCTTTAGATACCAGAGGCGAAAGAGGGGAAAACTGAGACGCAAAGAGCAAATGAACTGCCAGCAACTATAAAAGAGCAAGTTAATAGTAGGTGTGTTCCTGTCTGAAGACTATTTTGTGGACTGAATAGTGTCTTTTTTCTTTCTTTTTGAATGGAGAATTCAGTAGGAATTTACTGTGGGAAGAAACGTTTTCCTCTAAGAGAAACCAGATGTGTTTGGCAAACAATTCAGCAAAATAATGTGGCAGCAAACATTGTAGGAACTACAAACACACTACAATTATTTCCTAAATCCTATTGTGTTTACTTCTTAAATAGTAACATAACTGACAGAACAACAAAGACATATATGGTAACCTTTATCAATGGGCCACTACTCTGTAAATACAGTGGTATTGTTTCTGAGGTATTGTTTGTCATTTTTTTTAAAAAGAGCCTAATATTGTATGAATAATTTAAACTGTGTGCAATTTTTTGTAACATTAAATAACTGAAACAATAAAATAGCATTAATTACAGTGCACAAGTTGCCCAAGATTGTGTTGAAAACTAGCAGTATTTAGCACAAAACTGTCCCAGTCTAGGTACTTTATTATGCATATTCGTATTCTCACATGATTTTCAAAGATACTTTTAAGTGTTGTTGGTGTCTTAAAGATTTAAGAAACTAAATATATCGTGGTTGAATACTTCAGAGAAATTAAATGCTGCTTTTAATCTTGAAATCTGTAATCAGCAGAGAAATAAGTCTGTGAATAACCTTAAAAGGTGAGCTACTCCACTAACTTATCACCCACAGTTTAAATTATATAGTAGCTGTGGCAGCTTTTTTTAAAAAACAAAACACTGTTACTCATTCAATGTCTCTTTTCATCTGCAGCTTACCTAATTCATCAACATGGTATTAGTGATTGTTTGACACTGTGTCTTTACTAAACTCATCATGCGTGGAGCCAGCTAGTAATAGTAATATTTAGAGCTCCACCAATACTAGCATGCATTACAAGTCTTATTTGCTTATTGGCATATGCTAGCTTTATCTGGGCATTCACTAGATCATGGACTTCGTTAGCGCTGTCAGGCTAGTAGCAAATCCTCAGTGTAAGCGGAAATTACTTTTGCATAAGAATCTTACACCATTAAAGAAGGATTTTCTGTAGCTTACATTTATTCTGGTTGATGTCATGTTAGACCTCCAGAAGATGATTCTTCTAGTGATGAAGCATCACAGGAGTTGAAGGAATCCCTGAAAATAGATTCTGCCCCAGTAGAGCACCCAACCCATGGGAATGTTACATCATATAAGAAGTCACTTAGACTATCTTCGGACCAAATAGTAAGTGGCATGTCTTTCTTGTACGTAGGATGCTTCATAATTCCACCCTGTTTGATTCTAAAAGTTAGACTTTTTCTGCTTTTTAGAAATGACATGTAAGTACACTTCGCAAAGTAAAAAATATGTTCGGGTTACTTTTCTAGCAGTAGAAAAAAGAAATGGGGAAATTTAAAATTTAAAAAGGAATCTAAAGTATTTTCTAGTACTAATGTGGGCAGCTGCAGACACTTTTTGACTTTTTTCTGTTGTGTTTTTTAAGACTGTGTTTGGATTAAAAAATAATAATTTCTTACAAAGTTCTATAATTAAACTTCTATATTAAGATATTGCCAAAAAAGTTACATTGTTGGCCTCTGCAGTTTGCATGTCCTGGGATCTTAACAGTCTGATAATGTACATTTAAATTAGTATGCAGTTTATTCATTGCAGTCTAACTTACAAGTTAGTTCTGCTACTGTCTAAATATATGATCTTCATCAGGGAAGAATTTTGTTGAAGGCATCCACTAAGTAGAAAATACTATTGCATACTATAGCAAACTGGGAGTTCCATTTGATAGTACTGTAAGTCTACTGTAATAGCAAGAATTAAAGTAGCAGATAGTCAAAGATCTTTCATTATTACTTCAGTCAGTGCTGCTGTAAGCAGATATCGGAGCTATGGACAAATACAGGTACCCAGACTACAAAACAGACTTCACCAGCAAAACTGTGCCAGTGTTAAACCATGGTTCACTTTCTGATGAGTTAATCAAAATAGATAAGAATATATGAGCCATTTTCTGTAGCTCATTTATGATTCTAAAAATTCCATAGTGAGGGCAACTTACATTTTCAATTATTTTGATTTATTCTAAAGGCAAAGTTGAAGCTCAGAGATGGCCCTAATGATGTCGTATTTAGTATTACAACCCAGTATCAAGGGACTTGCCGTTGTGCGGGAACAATATATCTCTGGAACTGGAATGATAAAATCATCATATCGGACATCGATGGAACGATAACCAAGTAAGTATCATTGTTTTTTTTCTTTTCTTTGATATTGTTTTCTTCTTTTATTGACCCTGTCCTGCTTTTCAAAATAAGATAAAGAAACTTGATTTAAGAAGACTATTAAAGGATGTTCATTAACAGTCATGAAAAACACTTGTTGCTTTGATTTCAATTTGTACCTGCATTTACAGCATACTAGAAAATGTCTGTTAAAAGAATAATGCAAGGGTGATAATGTGTACCATATTACTATTGCCCTTTCAATTAGACTTCTCCAGGTTTAGCAGCCATAGGTTAACTTGGAAGCTGACTTGTGCTCTATGGCCCCACTAATTGCTCTGTCTGTAGTAGTTACTAATTCTCTTTTGAAATGGTTCGGACCTTCTGCAGAGATATTTCTGTAAATACTTATCATAAAATGTATATTCATTAGTGGTGGTTGTTAACAAAACTCACATGCTTAGCATCTGCTATCTCTGATTTTGCTTTTAGGTCTGATGCTTTAGGACAGATCCTTCCTCAGCTTGGCAAGGACTGGACTCATCAGGGCATTGCAAAACTCTATCATTCCATAAATGAGTGAGTATGTAACCTATGACGCAATTAGTGTTTTCTGGAATTTGGGAATTAATGGGCAGGTAATTGGATTGTTGTTACTAATTATGCGGTCTGTTACAATTTGTTGGGAAGTGACCTACTTCTGTCATTCACAGACAAAACTAAGGGACTAAGGGTTGGTTCCCCCCCTCCCCGAGATATATACTTTTACAGGAATAGAAGCCACCACTTTCACTAGTTCCCTTCTCAAATGCTTGAGTTTGCATTTTGGTTCTTAAAAACTGTATAATACTGTTGTGACTAAAAAGAGAGCCATAATAGCAGTAATTTCTCAAACAATCATGCATATGTCTATTTCTACCAACTCAGGTTGATCACAAAGCCTGTTACAAACAAGGTACAGTGTAAGTTCACACCTAAATAGTGTCCTTCCAATGCATAAATATTTTGTGTTTTAATGTGTTTGCTACCAAACTCAAGTGAATGCTTCTTAGGATAGATTTCATGTTCTGAAACAAGCCTAATAAACAACTTAAGCCAGGCCACCAACCTTCCCTTTAAGTTTTCTGTCACTTTGTTGCACTTCTGATGTAAGCTGATGCAATTCAGTAAAATAGGAGAAAAGTAATCCAGCAAAACAGCAATTTCCCCTTCCCCTTTCTGGGTTGGTCAACTGAACATGCTCACCTTGTGATCTGCAAGAACCTGCAGAGGCAACCCATGTGACTGCAGGAGGGGAAGAAGGAGAGGAAAGGTGACTCCCCCCTTGCAGCAGTGGTGAGGTATTTCTTCGTTCAAAAGTGTTGTGAACCACACCCTTATAAATGTACTACTGTTCATGTAAGAGGTATATAGCCTTATAATATTTATGTCCAGTAACCTAGGGCAGAATAAACCTACATTTTCCCTCCCCTTTCAGGTTTGGTCCTTTGTTTAGCAAACTATTTTTCAAAAATATAGTGATGCCAGAAATAATACTTGCTACTGAGGTTCCCAAGATGATCAACTGTTACATACTTCATGATCCACTTAAAATAATCAGCTTTTATCTTTTGTTTTTAAGTTTAGTAGTCTTTCTTCCCAAAAAATATTTGGTGTATTGGAATCTTTTGTTGACCTTTGCTCTGTTACGTAGAGCTAAATTTCATCTGTGGCCCCTTGCAGTCTATGGGAGATACAAACCAAAGTTTAGGTTATTTGGTGCATAACAGAAGAGTAGTTTTGGAATTATTTGCCAGATTGAATCAGGTCTTTGAAAATACACGTAAACACTCAAGACTTTTGTGCATGCAGTAACTGTGTACAAATCTGTATAACAGAAGAACATACAAAGTCTGCAGGAAAAATTTAGGGCGTTGATGAATGCTTCTTGTTATCAGTCCTTCGCTCTGCACTGCAAATTCTGTCAACAACCTGAAAAAATCCAACAGCCAAGAGAGGAGATCTGGGATCCAATATTATGTGATGCAGATAATGTAAATAATTCCTGTCATCCTACAGCTGGGCTGAAAGAAGCTGGATAAAAACCAATGTGGCACTTATTTAAACACAATCTAGTCCATCTAATTGTGTAATCTGAGTATTACCATCCCTGTTCTTTTTGCAGTTCCTGTTTCTCAGTTTTGATTGAGTCATGTATTTAAACTATTATATGCCTTGCAGATTTTCTAACAGTGGAACAGTCTTTTCCATGTGTGTGTGCAGAGCATTGCAACAAGTCAATACCTGAACTGATGCCTCTGGATATTGCTATAACTGTATACTTAATGTTTGCAAAGAAACTCTTTAGCAGGAATATGAACTAAGCTGATGATTCTTTTCTAGAAATGGCTACAAGTTTCTGTACTGTTCTGCCCGTGCCATTGGGATGGCAGATATGACTAGAGGATACTTACACTGGGTGAATGACAAAGGAACGATTCTCCCCAGGGGCCCTCTCATGTTGTCCCCCAGCAGTTTGTTTTCTGCCTTTCATAGGTAAGCATGTGGGATTTCATACGTCCATTCCCTCCCCATCTCAGAGAAGGAAGCAGATTAAACAGTTGGCATGCTGGCCATTACAGCTGTAACCAAACACTCCACTCTGTGCTAGATTTGCTACTGAGACATGATGTCCCTCTAGTGATCATTTATAAGCTATTTGTTTTGTCTGAATTTCACTTGTAGTATACTTCTGTTTCTGTGGGCATGTTAGAAGTGGCTACAAAACACAAAATATCAGTCACAGAGCTGCTTATTTTCCTTTTTCTTCATTCATCTAGTCCATGACTGATTACTATTAGGTTCTGTTTATATAGGTACAATTTTGTCTTTTCAAGTATAGCTGCAGGGATGACTATGAAAGATAGAGGGAAATGCTACTATGAAAGATAGAGGGAAAAGAAAAAAAGCTGGAGAATATAGACTGTCATACTAAATGATCTTGCAATATTGGGAGTACTTCATATATGACTACTTAAAAAGAAAAACGGAGCTTAGCTATGGTTTGACTCAGTTGATCTTTTGAACCAGCCATAGTCTCCCTGTTCTTGATGGGAAGAGCTAATAGTGGAAGTGTCTTTTTGGTTTTGCTTGGTTTTTAGAAAAGACAATTGATTCATGGCGAGCAATGACAGCAGTTCCCATTAAGATCACTAGCAGGCCTTCCGCACTTTTGTCAGAGGCAGGAATTGTAACAACTTGTTTAGGTCTTCCAATTCAGATGGCCATCTACAATAAAAGCAGTTCACAAACTGCATTCACAACTGGGAACTTCATCCCATTTACTTAGCCTAGGCACAGGTTATTCACCTATCTTTTACTATGGATGTTGGAAAAGAGTGAATCTTTTATTGTCTCTTGTATCATTCTTGGAAAACTACCGACCAATATCTATGTAACTACCAAGGCTAGCAACAGGAAGCAGTTAAGAATATAAATATCAGATAAATGGGGGAAGGAGGATACCCTCTATCGAATCATGATTTAAAATTTGACTTTTGAAATTTTATTTTAGGGAAGTAATAGAAAAGAAGCCTGAAAAGTTCAAAATCGAATGCTTGAATGATATCAAGAATTTGTTTGCTCCCAGTAAACAGCCTTTCTATGCTGCTTTTGGAAACAGGCCCAATGTAAGTCTGCCCCTTTCTAATTGAAGGGTTAAAATGCATGAATTACTTGGGAAGCAAAAGAAATAGGCTTTTCTTTTTGTGTCTATTTAAATTTGAATAAGGAAATGGGACAGTGGTGCTTTTATGGGTTTGGTCAGGAAAACCCACGTGCAAATACCTTAAATAAAAGCTGCTAGAACTGCTTATATGAGAAAGGTTACAAAGATGTGTTTGTATTTTCAGGAATTTATTAAATATGTGCCACCTTTCCATATTCTTTTTCAGCCTTTTTGACAGCTTTATAACCTAAGGGTGTTAATTTAATGCTCCTCAGTCTTGAATCCTTTTTCCTATTGTACGGTTCCTGTATTTTCTCTGCAGATCAATGCTATCATAATTGAGCTAGAGAGAGTGAGGGTATTCTAAGAGGAATATTGTCACAAGGAATGGTATTGTGTGGTATAGATTTTGTGCATTTGTCATCCCAGGCTTGGGAACAGGAATTAAGGGATTGGGGGCAGGGGGAATGTTTTGTTATGGTGTGTGTATGGTTTGGGGTTTTTTTTGTTTTGGTTTGGGTTTTGGCTGTTGTTTAGGGGGCTTTTTTTTAAGGTGCAGTTTTACTGTACCCTTTTTGGATCAGCTTTTTCTCATTCCTTTAAGGAATTGTTTGTTAGATCACATTCGATAAGGAAATGTTGAAGCATGTGCTTTTGTTCATGCTTTTTGCAGGATGTATATGCCTACATGCAAGTGGGAGTTCCAGACTGCAGAATATTTACTGTGAATCCAAAGGGTGAACTGATCCAAGAACGAACTAAGGGAAACAAATCTTCGTAAGATCATTTTTGTTATTTCAGCTAAAGAAAGTATTTAGGAATGAGATTACAAATAATTGCAGTTGTGATTGTGATTCGATCTATTACATACAACACATGAAAATCTTATTTGCCAGAGACTTACAACTTTGGACACTGAAGTGAAACTTTTAAAAAAGAAAAGTGAAATGGTGAAATAAAATTTAAAATTGCTTCTGCAGTAGTGATGCCTTATTTGATTATAGCTTTCTGGTCTAGACTTCTAAAGCTCCTTTTTGGCTACAGCTGAACAGTGACTAGACTGTTAAATAATGGTCTGTCTTCTTTTTTTAATATAGGTATTACAGACTAAGTGAGCTTGTGGAACATGTGTTCCCATTGCTTAATAAAGAACAGAGTTCTGCATTTCCGTGCCCAGAATTCAGCTCCTTTTGCTATTGGAGAGGGCCTCTTCCTGACCTTAACATGGACGACCTGGCCTGAAAAATACTTCTCACCTAGAGATGGAATTTCATATTCAGCTACTCAACTTCAGTTTAAATGTGAAGAACTTTCTTAACGATTATGCTAATTTATATACTGGTACCATAAGTCTTACTAAAGAAATCACTTTAACGCCATTGGTTTAAAAACAAGAAAATGCAAAGCTACTGTCTATATTTTTTCGTGTGTGTGGCATTTGTTGTTTTTGTTTGTTTCTTTATTGCTTGTCTTCATATACCCGTTCCGAGGCACTTGAGATTGGCCTGTCATTGATGGTCATGGTACCCAAGTGCTTCAGGGCAACTAAATGCTGAGGTAAACTATGACTCTGCATTTTCATCAATAGAGACCTTATTGTAAACATGGATTGGTTGGGTTTTTTTTTTTGTATTGGTCTTAATAGTATATTTTCTAAAATGAAGCCAAAAAGCGTATGGAAACTGCCAAATAGAATGTCAGACCTATTAAAAACGTGGTCTAATGTTCAGATGGGCCATTAGGCCATTTTTGAAAGGAGCCAGAACCTAAGACCAGTGCACTCTTTCTCAGCTAAAATACAGAAAACGTGTAGATGTTACTAGCCTGACAGACTCTGAAGACATAAAATTCCTCTTTAAACGTAAATATGCCTTTTGTCACGTGTACAAGACTGTGCTTGTACAATTTGTGCTCAGACTAACTCTGCTTATTACTTTTTTTACATGCAATGCTTAAACTATTTCATGAGCTTGTTAAAATGAAAGTTGTCTTCAGATACTTGTGTGGCTTTTGTTGTTTTCAGGCTGCACTATGTCATGTGAAATTTCCATCAAGAAACATCTTGAACTTTTCTGTAAGAGTTGGAGCTGGCATTTTTATTTCCTTTTTTCAACACAGATGATGCATATATGCGTGTGTGCTGTGTAGGCCAGTAAAATGTATGTACAGACTATATTCAGGGAATTGTAATACTAGAAAAATTATGTATTTAATTTTTTAATTGTCTACTGCAGGTCTTTCCAGAATTCTGTATTGCAGGTTTTCAGTAGCTGGAAAGAAATGCAGCTAAATAGTGAGATTCCAGGTATGAGAATGGTTAAAAGCTGCAGAGCAGAATAAAACCTTTTTTTTTTTTCTTTAACTTTTGGGTTATTCATGCTGGTCATTCCTCAGGTTCAGATCAGAGCCTGTGAACAAATTGCATTCCAAGTCTAGTGTTTATCAGCTGTAAAAGCAGCTAATATTTCTCTCTAAAAATACTTGAAGGCAAAGGTAGTTCTGCTTTTTAAGTTGATTTAGTGCATTTAACCAGCTTCGGACAAATCTATGGTGAGAATGTCACCATAGATTTGTCCACCAGCCCAGAGGGCTTAAGGACTACGGTCATTTAAACATCAGTCACTTAAACATCGGTCCTGGGCTTTCTGGGCACACAGTCTTTTCTGTTTCTCCTTAAGCAAGTTCCTGGGGCTGTGCATTAAAGATCCTTCCAGGGGCAACGTCCAGAATTTCTGCCAGGCTCTGGGATGAGCTCTCCCCCGTACACAGCTCCCAGTGTGTGCAGGGAAGTGTGAGTGATCTTTAGAAGGCATGTGTACGGCTGCCTGCTGCGGGTGCCTGCACCAGGGCTGCTCTTCTCAGAAACAGCTTGGGCAGGCCCTTCTGCTTCAGCTTACCTGGGCTGAATGTGGGAGAGGAGCTCTCTTCGTGTCACTACCTGCAAAAGAGTACATTTAGAGGATTTTACACACACCACACCACCCCCCCCCAGGAATACTTTTCTTTATCACGCTGAGTAGTCTTAACCCACAGTTCTGATGTAATGCCAGCTAATGCTGGACAACTGGTGAACTGCTTGGGGGGATAATTTTTTAGATCACTATATAAATGAAATTACTTTTTTGTCCTTTATAAAACTCTAGTGTGTTCCTGTGTCTGGAAAACATTAAAAAAAGAGTGGGGGCAAGCGAAATCAGCATGGAACCTCTCTTTCAAAGCAGGAGTATGAGAGTGGGAAAGAAAACATACCTGTCTGTCACTGTGTGCCATGCATGTCAGTGAATTGAAAGGCATCCTTGTTCTTGTACGGTGAGAACAATACTTTCTGTGACTGTTTCAGCAAATTCTTGGTCCTGTCACCAATCTACTAAGTGTTTAAGTGGATTTCACAGGATTCAACTCAAAGGACATTTTACTCTTACTGGGGTTTGTTTTATTTTGTTTTTTACTGTCAGGAGCTTTACAAACATCATTCCATGGTTGGTGGTTTTTTTTCCTTTTCTTACCTTTTATTCCATAGATTTCATTAGAAACTGAAATTTTCATGATCACTAAGTGCTTTGAATACCAATGGGATTTGAGCTTTTAAGTCACTTAAATACTTTAAATAAATAAGAATCCAACATAATAAAGTATTTTAATTACAAGATGAAATATTCTATCCAAAGATTCTATTTTACATAAAGGGAGTGAAGCTGCCTATCCTAAAACAGTCCTTTGTGGGTGTCAAAATTTCCTCTACCATGCTTAACTTACTCTTGGTGGCCCTGGTGTTACACAGGTTTTCTAAAAATAAAGCACTTCATGAAAGTGGGATGGGTTTCCAAATGGGACTGATTGTAACCAAGGTTTGGCTGTATCTTTCTTGGTTGATTTTTTTTTTAATTAACTTTTTTCTCTTCAGTTCCATTCATCTTTTCAGATTGTCATAAAGATAAGCTGTGGATTTTAAGGTGGGGACTTGAGTAAATGAGTGGTGTGGAAAAACAGTATCACGTGTGTCTCCAAACATATATAACTTAAGCTGGTATGAATATGGGGGTTGTGTGGTTGTAGAGAGCTCCTCATTCTGCTAACCTGGTTTTTTTGCATTATAGGGATGTCCAGAAAGTTGCTTAGTTAAAAACTTTGCTTTTTCGCTCTGTAACAGCTACAGTTTTGATACTTGTTTTTTGATAAAATGTAAAAGTGTTCTCGAGTATTTCTGATACAAGCAGGGTGGAGGTTTTGTTTTGCTTTTTCTAAATCTGGCTTGTATTTGCAGCTTTTCAGATTGTTTGTTAACCCTGTTTAGGGACAGAATATGGGGGCACTGTACCCGTCATTGCGTACCTATGTGATTTGGACTGCTGGGCAACTTTACTGACTCTAGAAAAGACATCTCGTTACTATCAAACTGTGGGCTTGTGCTGCAATATTAATATGAAGTGGGGTAAATAAGAATTATGCATTAGCCTGTCCTTTGTTACTTTAGTCGGGAGAAGTGGCCTGAAACTAATGTTTGAGAACAAGTTGTGCTATACTTATTTAAAATTAGCGCAAGCTAAATCATTCTTTCTGTGAAAGAGGAACTTCTAAGTGTGTATGGCTGTAGGCGCATGCACACCCCTGTTAAGCCTGTGTTGTTGAAGATGCAGATCCTCTTAGCATTGGAACCATGTCAAAGACCGAGTCAATGATGCCTGTCTGGGAATAAATAAGGAACACTGCAATTCAAAACTTGTTAGGGACTTGGACATTACCCATTTCTACAAAGATTTAAAGATCAGTAATTTAAGTGGTACACATTTCTGGATTTCTTGGGGTTTTTTTTTTGTTTGTTTTGGGGCTTTTTTAACTGTACTAAGCATGTTTGTACTTCAGAAGTTTGGGCTCTCATCCCTAACAGTGTACAATTGCATGTGCAATCTTGGCTCATGTATCCTTAGCTTCCTGTCATCAGTATACTCCTTCTAAAACTTTTTTTTTTTCAACTGGAAAAGTTTTAACACTTGTGTCAACTCCGTTATAGAAATTCTGAAGCAAACTCCGAGTCCGCTTATGGTAAAGACAAAAGAGATGAGATTTCATGTTAATATTTCATACAAGTCTTCTAGAAATGCTGTCATACGAATGAGTTGTTTAAATGACTGTAATGCAATTTCATAATGAAACATCAAAAATCCATAGTGAATTTGAGATGCCTTTAAAGTGTCACTTTTGCCTGAAGAAGTTTTAGTTTCCAAAGTTAAATTCTACTGAACAGAATGGAATTGTTTTGGATTTTTTTACGGTGTTAATTACTTCCAGATGAAAGTCAAAACATTGATTTGTTTTGAGGGTGGGAAAACTCTCTTCAATCATTTGTTTCATTTTTATGTTGAAGATGTGGAATACTTGATTGTTAAGCAACCCAATCACTAATAAGGTAGTGTGTTTAAAATTGTCAAATCTGTGATCATACCAATACAGTGGTTTTTGTTAAGACTGGACTATCTTGGGTACAGTAACCCACACTTCAGTGCAATGTTTATTGATGTTCAGAACAATGTTATCACAATAAACCAACTTAAACTAAAATTGTTCGTCACTTTGTACTTGAATTCCATTCCTGTATTACTAATTTAGTAAAAGTGTATTATTTAATTTGTATTCATATTTTACATGGAATTCAAGTTGCTCTTCTAAGGACTATGATACATTTGCTTTCTCTCACACTGGGTTTACTTTTTTCAGACTATTTATACAACTGGTAGTTGCTGTCCTCAAACTTACATTATGTGCCAGTATCAATATTGGGTTGTTACTATAATGAAAGGCAAACATGCATTAATAATATAGAATATCAGGTAACAGATGCGCATTTTGGGAATACGCAAGCTGCCTTGAAGAAAATCTTGCAACCCTGTAGTTTGAGCTTTTGTAAATCTGCCCCTAATTTGGAGTTTTATCCTAATTCCATCAAAGTCTACTTTTTCCTTTCAAGGCAAAGAATATTGTCTTCCACCACAGTTGTTAAATTGCTTGAGGCAATTATTGTGAGACCATTGTGAAAAAGGGGCCTAAAGCTTTCAGTAGAAACTTATTCTTACTGGTCTCTTGCTGGTTTTGGTAAATGCAACTAACTAGCAGCCTACCGATAGAAAATCCAACTGTTTTAATCACACGTAAAAGTATGATACATCTGTGCAAAAGCGTAGCCTGCACTCTGCCTTCTGCTCCTTCTGCAGGGCGGCTCCTTTGTGTGCCACCACCAGCACCCCTTCGCTCCCCTTGTGCCCCGGCACGGAGCTCGCTGCTGGAGCTCTGTCATCTCCTGCCGCGGCAGCGGGCTCGCCCTTTCCATCGGGCTTCCCCTGTGGTTCTGCTCGGGTGCCGCAGCCTTCTCTTCACGCCCGGGCACTTCCCTCTTCACGCCGCGCTCTCTCCACTGCCCATCTTTCACGGCCAGGTCTCGGTACTTGGGTGTCCTGCGCAGTGCGCAGCTATGCCAGTGCAAAGAGCAGAAGGGTGGCGTGTCCTGCTGTGCTGGGTTGACCCTGGCTGGACACCAGGTGCCCACCAAAGCCGCTCTATGACTCCCCTTCTCACCTAGACAGGGGAGAGAAAATAGAACGCAAAAGCTTGTGGGTTGAGATAAGGACAGGCGCAACAGACTTGATTTGGGGAAAATCGGTTTTATTACCAATCAAAACTGAGTAGGAGAGAGGAGTGAGAACATGTGTAGGGGAATGAGAAATAAAACCAAATCTTAAAACACCTTCCCCCCCTCTCCTTCCTGGGCTCAGCTTCACTCCCAATTTTCTCTACATCCTCCCCCTGAGCAGCCAGGGGGACAGCGAATGGGGGTTGCGGTCATTTCATCACGTTGTCTCTGCTGCTCCTTCCTCACGCTCTTCCCTTGCTCCAGCGCGGAGTCCCTCCCACAGGAGACAGTCCTCCACGAACTTCTCCAATGTGGGTCCCTCCCACAGGAGACAGTTCTCCACAAACTGCTCTAGCATGGGTCCTTCCATGGGGTACAGTCCTTCAGGAGCAGACTGCTCCAGCGTGGGTCCCCCATGGGGCCACAGGTCCCGCCAGCAAACCTGCTCCAGCGTGGGTTTCCCACAGGGTCACAGCCTCCTTTGGGCACATCCACCTGCACATCCAGGCTGCAGGTGGATATCTGCTGCACCGTGGACCTCCCTGGGCTGCAGGGGCACAGCTGCCTCACCACGGTCTTCACCACGGGCTGCAGGGGAATCTCTGCCTTGGTGTCTGCAGAGTCGTTCCTCTCACATATTCTCACTCTTCTCTGGCTGCAGTTTGTGTCACGGGTTTTTTTGGTTCCCCTGCCTTCTTAAATATGCTATCTCAGATGTGCTACCACTGTTGCTGATTGGCTCAGCCTTGGCCAGCGGTGGGTCCATCTTGGAGCCGGCTGGCATTGGCTCCATCGGACACAGGGGAAGCTTCCAGCAGCTTCTCACAGAAGCCACCCCTGCAGCCCCCCTGCTACCAAAACCTTGCCACACAAACCTAAGACACCTACCTATGCCAAATGTTCAGAGTCATTGCAAAAACATTTCTGAGCTGCTGTCATTTCTCCTGTGTCCATCTGATCCTAATGGACTCCTAATGGAGTCATCTTGTTCTTGGTGGATGGACTTTTCTGTCTTGGATGCGTAAAGAATAGAATCACAGAATTGCAGTTTCCAAGAATGGGTACTTTGCGCGCGGCGCACCGTTTCTAGAGTTAGGTCATGCGGTTTGTACACTGAGGGCCCCGGGAGGCAACGTGTGCAGCCCTGCACCATTTTGGTTGGGAAGCGCGTGCGCGCTCCCATGTGCAGCAGCTGCCGGCCGAGCTCTCAGGCCAGTGGCGAGCTGGGCTGTGAGGCAGCTGGCTGCTCAGAAGGGTTTTCTGGGCAGATGTCCTGTGTGCTGCATGGCAGGGATGGGGGGGAACGGTTCAGAGCTTCCGGAGGCTTCGCGGTTGGACACAGCAAGGGCTTGTCAGGGTCTTCTGTCTGGCTGGGTGGCCGCTTCGGTGCAACGTGCTAAGCACGATGCCTCTCCTCCTCTCCCCTTGCCTTAGACAAATTAATCGAACCCCCAGTGGTGCTTCTGTCCCGTACTGGGGATGCCCAAGACCCTTCTAATTGCACAGGGGGCTGTAGCAAAGACGAGCGGGAAGACCCTAGCGCTGTAACCCTGTGCTGTATTTTTCTTCGTGGCCGAAGTGGTTGCTGGCCCACGCTGAGGCCCCAGGCTGGCGTGGGGTGGGAGGGCCTCCCGGCCACGCAGCCGTGGCAGCGGTGCGGCTCAGCGGGAGAGCAGATGCCGAGCTGCGTGAGAGCGAGGACTTGCGTTAGTGGCTTTTGCGTACAGTGCTTGAACGGGGCACAATTAACTGTGCACTGGGATAATTGCAAGTGATGCTAAGCCACCTCCTTGGGAGTGCTACGCAAGCGTTTGCTCGTAAGGAAGTATGCCAGATAGAGTTTTGACTAAACATTCCTCTTTGTTCTGAATTAATTTTAATTCTGTTTTAAGGCCTCGTGGCTGTTGGTCTCGCTTACCCAGCACTGAGAGCTGCTGCACCTCATGTTTTCTTCCTAGTCGTTTCTTTTGTTCTAGTCTTTCCCTGCCTTCTTCTCCTTCCTACCTTGCTTCTGATAATACTTCACGTGTACATGTTCTAGTGAGAATAAGCAACATAGCCTGACCTGTTCAGCCTAGAACTGGCTGAAGGGCAGGGCTCAAACATTGTGGTGAATGGGGCTGCATCTGCCTGGCAACCAGTCACCAGCCGTGTTCCTCAGGGCTCAATTCTAGGGCCAGTCCTGTTGAATATATTTATCAATGGTCTGGATGCAGGAGCTGAATGTGCCATTAGCAAGTTTGCTGGCAATACCAAACTGGGAGGTGCTGTTGACTCTTGAGGGATAAGAGGCCTTGCAGAGGGATCTGCATAGATTGGAGCATTGGGCAATGATTAATGGGGTGAAATTTAACAAGGCCAAATGCTGGATCCTGCACCTGGGACAGAGTAACGCCAGGCACAAGTATAGATTGGGAGAGGTGTGGCTGGAGAGCAGCCCTGAAGAAAGGGATCTGGGGGTGCTTGTTGGCAGCAGGCTCAGTGTGAGCCAGCAGTGTGCCCTGGTAGCCAGGAGGGCAAACCACATCCTGGGGTGCACCAAACACAACCAGCCCATTAAGAGAGGTGATTATCTGCCGTATTCAGCATTGGAGTGGCCTCACCTTGAGTGCTGGGTGCAGTTCTGGGCCCCACAATTTAAGAAGGATGTGAAGGTCCTTGAATGCATCCAGATGAGGGCAACAAAGCTGGTGACAGGGCTGGAAGGAATGTCCTTTGAGGGGTGGCTGAGGACTTTGGGCTTGTCTAGTTTGGAAAAAAGGAGGCTGAGGGGCGACCTCATTGCTCTCTACAGCTTCCTGAGGAGGGGACGTGGAGAAGGAGATGCTGAGCTCTTCTCGGTATCCAGTGACAGGACACATGGGAATGGTTCAAAGCTGCACCAGGGAGGTTTAGACTGGACATCAGGAAGCATTTCTTTACCAAGACGGTGGTCAAATGCTGGAACAGGCTTCATAGAGAGGTGGTTGATGCCCCAAGCCTGTCGGTGTTTAAGAGGCATTTGGACAATGCCCTTACCAACATGCTTTAACTTTTGGTTAGCCCTGAATTGGTCAGGCAGTTGGACTAGATGATCATTGTATGTCCCTTCCAACTGAAATCTGTTCTGTTCTATTTGCCAGGAATCAGGGCACTGAATGAGCAACTACGTCAGGTAAGAACCATGCTGGCAGAACTTCTGTGTACCACAAAGCCTATGTAACAGTGCTTGCCGCTGAATAAACACTTAAAATACACATGCAAGCTTGACTGAGAAGCCAGAAACTGCAGTTTTAAAGGTGGTGGAGGAGAGAAAAATTTTGCCTTCCAGTGCCCTGTATTCACTAGAAAGCAAGAGAGCATCAAGACATCACACAAGAGGTAGGCTTTATTTGGACATATCTGCAGTTGTTTTCCATCACACACTTTCCTTCATGTTCCTGGATATTACCCTCTCTCTCTCTCTGAATATATATGTATACACATGCACAAATAAAGCATACTCTCAAGTGCGCTGTTCTTTGCTGAAAAATCATAGCAATGTTCCTTTTTTTTTTCCCACAATCAAGATAGCAAAATGGATAAATGCCAAAACCTGCTTATGTAGTAACATGTTACAAAATGTTCTTTGAAGTCTTCCATATACAAAGAATTGGCAGAGCTGTTCTTCTGCATCTTGTCTCAAGTCTGCAGGGCACATTGCAGGAGGGTTGGTGCTGGCTCGAGTGCAAGTCTGTCTTGTGATGACAGAACACAGCCCCCAGGTATTCCTGGTAACTTGACAATCTCAACTCCGTGCCATTATCTGGGAGCAACCAGCAGCCAAATCGTACCTGCTGATCAAGTCTCAGGGGAGAGCATATTCCTCCCATCTCCAAGCTGAGACTGTAAATGCATTTGTGGTTTTGGTGAAATAGATCCACTACTGTGCCGTAACATAAGGACTTACTTATCCAGCAGATAAAACTCACTTCCAAATGCACGACGTATCCTCAGGAAACAATTCAATCCTGATTTGAATCTCCTGGTTGCAGCTGGGGAGCCCTTTACCTTGCATTCCCAGCACCTTTTAAAGCTTCATGGGTGGTGAGGGGCATTTTTGTTTCAAGTTGCCTTCTTGTGCCTTCCACTTACAGCTCGCTCTCCCTCCTTGACTATTTGTAATTTTTCTTGAATGGCTGGTTGGCTTCACCAAGCTGACTAGAGTCTCTCGGTGAAACTGCACAAAGTTGCTGCAAGTAACCAGGGGATACATTGAAAGGATACGTGGTGGAACACCACAGAAAGTCCTCATTGCTTTGACTGGTCAGTACAGAAATGGCTCTGCTGTCTCTGAAGTCTTAATAGCAAATTAAAATAATGAGGTAGTTTTTCACGCGTTTTTGTGGTGAAAATGGGCATTCCTGCTTTGCTCCAAGCTTTCCTGGGGATATGACTGATATGTATGTCGCTTTGTTGTTTTTCCCCATATCTGCTCTAGGATACGCTTTCCATGTTTGGCCAGCGTCTCTTTGGCTGTCAGCATGCCCACTTGCCTTCAGATGTTCTGCTGCCAATGACCTGGCTGTGGGAATCTACCTGTCTCACAAGTGATGCTGTCTTGGGGACTCTGCTGGTTTTGATACTTGGACAGTCCCCGAGGAACCACCTTGCCTTACATGTGGCTAAGGGGCTGTCAGACACACGTCCGTACAGCTTCACCTGGTATGGTTTAGTGTTCTTCCTGTCTTGATGTGAGATGGGAGCACCTGGCACAACAGATACCATTTTGCCTAAGAATCTCACAATCCTCATACACTGCATTACAAAGCTACTGACAAAGCAGATCTAAAAGGCAGCATTGTGATTTATGAAATAGGCAGTGTACCTGCCTTAGAGCTCCCACCTACAGGGTTGGTTTTTCTTTTTTAAGGCTTTCTTGGTTAACAGATTCTTCCTATTTGAGCTTGTGGATGCTCTTGGATGTGGTAGTCAAATCATGAACCCACAGTGTGAAATGTTCCTTTCAGTGCAGGTGCTTCCTTGTTCTGTTGCTGATTCTCACTAAAGATGTAAAGTGGGTTCAGGGTATTTTGGAGCAGGGCTCCTGCACCTTCCTTTGAAGCTGGGCTGTTCCGTATGGAGCAAACCCTCAGTGGGCCCCTGAACGCATCTGTGCTTGAGTCTCTTCCCAGCTGCTGCTCCTTTAATGAATGTTTTATCCATGCATGGAGCAGAGACTGGAGCTCAGGTCCCCCCTCCCTTTGCTATTCAGGGGCTACAGCGTTGTGGTCTCCCAGCTGGGTGAATATTCCACCTTGCAAGCTCCAGAAAAATAGCCTCATCAGGAGGAACTGAGCCACCTACCCTGATGACAGCAATTACCAAGGAAGTAGTGATGAAGGTTGAAGTCTCCCTCACCAAAGGCAGGAATGTAAGACAAAGGTCATAGCTTTTAGCCACAGTGCTGTTAAATGGTGGATGGGAAACTATCCCTGAAAGTTCTAAAAGGTGTCCTCAAAATACACCGCTGAGACTGGGCCCTGAGGAGACATAGTTTAGGGAATGCTTTATACCTGTGTACAAATACCAGTTATGCTGCATTATGAGGGCTCAAGCAATCTCAGCATCAGCAGCAGCAGATCCTGGGTACAAGGAGAAGCTTTCTGGTAGAAGACAGCCCTGTCCCATTAGCGGAACTAGGCTTGTGAAGATTTGTGGGTTGGATTTAGAAATCTAGTGGAGCAGTTGGGTAAGAATTGGATGATACAACTTTTGCAACTCTAGCACTAAACTTGCACCGCTGATTCTTAAAAATGGCTCACTTGGCGGGGGAGGGGGGAAGGTTGTGCTTGCCAGCTAGGTCTCCCTAAGCACTCAGCTCATTTTGTTTGTTTCCATGAGTCATTTTTAGAACAGGCAACAACAATCTAACAATACTTGAGTCACACATAGTCTGGAGCCAACTTCTTAGAGAACACAGCTTTCTTGAGGAGAGCAAGAAATATCCTAAAAGGAAAAGTGCCTCTCCAGCTTTCGTACATAACAAAATTATGTTTAAAAAAAAAGAAAAGTGGTTGATGTAATTGGCTTTTGAAAACACAGAAGACAATCTTTCCTGTCTGTCCCTTCAATTTTGAGACCTAGGAAAGCATGGGACAGCAAGGGGCTGTTCATTTAGGACAAAAGAAAACTAACCCCCCCTTGAACAAGCATGTGGTTCCTAACTGCATGCTAATGCCTCACGCTCCAGCACAGGGCAAGACAAATGTGCAGGGAAATGAGGCGGGGGTGGCTCCCTTTATCAAGCTGTGAAGTGCAAGTTCACTGTACATCTTTGGCTACTGACTAACAGCTGCTCTTACAGGAACAGCCTTCCTGCTACAAAATACATCCAGTCCTGGCTTCTGCTTCTCAGTAACGCCGCCTTTTCTGAAAATCAGGTGCCAAGAGATCTTCCTAAATCAGAGGCTTTAAAACTCCACTCGCACTTTCCTTCCTGTGCTCACAACTCCCCCAGTTCAACCCTAGGTGCACAGGGGCTGACTCAGAGTTCCTCTATGAAGAGAAAACTTTTTCCGCCTGCTTTTCTCAAAAGCAGCTCAACTTCTAGGATGTGATAGTTTGTTGTGGGAAGGCCCCATCTCATCGCCTGGAAACAGCGTTATTAGGGAGTATCTATTCCAAAACTCAGCAACACAGGCATAAGTCTTCATCTGACCTCCTCAGACGGGAAGGGCTTCAGCTAAACGTACTGTGCTGCTTACAGCACGGGGAGTTCTTCCTTCACCTAAAGGAATTGTTTGTTCAGAGGCTATAAACAGCTGTTCTGGATTTGTTAAGAAGGAAAATATACTACACAAACCACTACGATAAATACAACTCTATGCAGCATGAATAGACTATGAAAAAGATCAGTTTATATAAGAATATATAGGTGACAGCTGAATAGACCTGCTCTCAGTAAAACACGGCTGGATTTTTTTTCAGCCATGAAACAGATCAAAATGCTAACTCCAAAGAGCCAAAACATAATTTTTGTTATCTCTACTGAGAAGTGGCTAGTTTGAGAAATAAAATACTGTTGCCCCAAATGTGTTTATCTGTTTAAGCTAAGAAAGTTGCTTCATCCATACAAACAGATGCTGAATATTAAAACAAACCTCACTCAAAAGCACCAATGTGGGAGGCTGTTACAACAAAAACTTAGTGCAGATAGTTGGTTTGTGCATTTGACAGTATTGGCTAATAAGGCTATTTCTCTATATCACCATTTTTTCCTCTGATTTGTCCTCTACAGTGCAACAAAGAAGAAAACTTCCTTTTTAATGCAAATACTGTAGGAGTGCCAGAAACAAACTTTGTACATTTTTTTAAAGTTTTCAGAATTATCATTTTTCTAGCTAAGCACAGACGATTCAGATTTTTCTAACCTGTTTTATTCATTTCAAGCACCAAGCTTTAATCTCAAGAGCATCATGCTTAACTGATGTTCTTTTTTACCGTATCGATTGAAAGCAACTGTTCTGTATCTTTCAGTAGTAGCAACTGCGCCTTACGCTCATGTCTGCTCAGTGGAAAGCTGAGGTGAGGTAAGCTCAGCTTTTTTCTCCCTGCACAGCTGCTTCCACTTGACTGGAGTGAGTCACTCATCTTGTCTCTTAGCACTGTGTTTGGCCCTTAAGGGGAAAAAAGAAAACTAATGCAGGTAAGTATCATTTTGCTTTGCACCACCATGGTTAGTGCACAAATTGTTTATGCGAATGCACTTGACCCAACATATTATTAAACAACACAAGGACTAAGAAGTCACCAACCATGTCCAATACAACCTCACTTTCTTGCCCCTTTTACTGAAAACATGAAAGTAGCTGACCACAACTGTAAACTTCAGCAAAGATGTAAACTTTGATACACTAGGGACAATTTGATAACCTAGGGAGACGACTGCAAAGGCAATTTAATAGGGAATAGCAAGAGCACAGTGGAAAAGTATCTATTGAGAACATATTTGTTGTTTAACAGTTGTTCTGCTTGTATGGGTAAACAAAGGCTTGGGAAGGAGTTAATTTAGCTACAGAAACATCTTTTGTAGCTACCTCTGGAAAGAGGGGACAAGGAAAAGGTCTCAGTATGGACTATAAACCCATCACTGAAATCAAATATATAAACTGAATATATTAAAGCTTTCAATTTTATTACACTTAATTTCTTCTGAATATCTTACCCTTCTCTCCTGCTCAAGGTAAACCTAAACATGAGAAATGGAAGGATAAAGGAGAACTCCACTAAACGTGGAGTACATTTCGTCAGAGTCTGTGTAGGCCAGTTTGCCTCCTGTTACAACGACGTTTACTTCATCTCCTGCTTTGAGGTGAAGAACAAGGTGGAACGTCCCAGGACCACCACAGGTCCGTTTCCCCGAGTAGGGTTTGTGATACTCCAGCAGTTCCCTTCTGTACCCAGCTGTGTGGAGCTGAGCCACGCTTGCGTTGGAGACAGACAGCACTGCTTCTACGTACTCATCCCTCTCCGGGGCCAGCACAGCTGTGATCAGGTAGCGCCCTTCATATGGTGATGTGAAAATGCCTGCAGAAGAGAGACAGACTGAGTTTTGCAGGGTTATTCAAAACAGAGAGACCTCTAAGCATGATGACAAACATAAAGTGACATGGGTTACCCATTGCTACGTACAGATAACTATGACAAGGTTAGCCCGGGCAGCCGACCAACTGAGAGCCGTCATGAAGGCAAAGGGTTGCCGCTTTTGTGTTAGAGCCCACCAGTCCCTCAGGACATAGGCATCTCTTGTCCACGTTCAGAAACCTTGTGGCCTAAGCAGCTGCCATGACTCGGAGCTGGGTGAAGAGGCGAGAGGCACCTATATGCTGTGCAAGTCCCCTGTAGGTCAAGGCACATCTAACACCCTCAAGCGACATGACGCTCTGCTTGGGGAGGAGGCAGCCTGCAGTTACTGCTGCTGGGGTGGCAGCAGGCATCGCCTCCCTCCCTCCTCTCCCCGGGGTGACCCAGCTGGCTGAGCTGCAATGAAGCGGGTTAGCAAGGAACCTCACCTCTGCTACCTGGGCTCAGCTGGCCTGAGGTGGGGTGAGGAGCACAACCAGCTGTGCTGGCAGGGCAGAGGTAGTGGTGAGTTTGGCTTCAGTATTACTGGGCAGTTGTGGAAAACCAGCAGTGGCAAAGTGCGTGCCTGTCCACATCCACAGGAAGCTTTTACCCTGCTGTGTCTGGTCTAGATGGATTTGTTTGCTCAATGTGCCAGCAAGGCCTGAGACAGCATCAAACACTGGTAACCCATGTTACTGCCCAGCTGGTATCTCTGTGGGTCCATTCTTTGGCTGTTACCTGTATTGGGGTTATAATAGTCCCCATCATTCACAAGCACTTTGTTAAAGTGAACCACGCCGACATCACTGGAGAAAGGCTTCTGTGTAAGCCCAGCAGAAAACGATACCAGAGAGGCCGCAGCAGCAGCAGGTCCTAAAATGGGTAACAACATGAGTCAGAGTCACATCAGGATGACAACACAGCCCCTCCCTGTAATGGTTTATAATCCAGCGTCTCTGTTCCTGCACATACTCCACTTGGACTAACCCTGTCACTTGAGAGACCAGAATTAGAATACTATTGCTGGCCCAGGTCCCAGGTGTCTCACCATAAAATTTACTGAGCACCATAAAATGCCCCCCTTGGCCACAACCTCCCTTTTTTTTTTTTCCTTCTAAGGAAAAGGTACATGGCTTGTAAATGCTGGCAGTGGAAATTCTGCCACCTCTCAATTCAACAATGCTTCTGCCATGGACCTTCTTCTGGATTGAGGTTGCCCTTGGACGTTTGCACTCTCCGTCACTATCACAATGGCAAAAGGAATGCTAAAGGTGTATACCTTGTGCCAGCTTCCCTAGTCATGCTGAAAAGCTGCGCACAGCTTAGATCTCTTACTTGCTCTGCTGAAGGGTAGTGAAAATAGCTATAAGAAGTAACACTTTGGTGTTAAAACAAAGAGAACCATCACTGGGGCTTTTCTCTCTCTCCAACACTTCTCTTTTGGGGGACTTGTCACTCCACAATTTTTCCTTCTTTTCTCAGCAGATCACACAGACACTTAGGTATTTTATAGTGGCTATCTGCTTACTAGCTAAACACCGCTGTTAGACTGGTGTTGGATAAAATACAGTTTGGACAATTAAGACAAATTGATACTTTTAACAGACTGACTTAAAGCCAAGCGTTTAGCGATTGACCACTTATTAGTCCCATTTTAGTTCCCTTCCCTCTAAACACTTCCCCTAAGGCAGGACACACTGCCAGAAGTAGACACATCTTGTTGCTTTGTTCAGGCAAGCAGGTAAACAACAAACACACTTAAAGTTGTCCTCAGCTGCTCTTTCTGTTCTGCCCTGTTCAGGTTAGGATCCATGTCTTCTCCATGCTGTTTCACCCCTGCTCCTTCTTCTGCCTTGCTTAAAATAAATGTTTGGTTTTCTCTTCCTCCCTCATCTGAGATGCCCATCAGCAATGTTTAATTCAGATTATATCACTTAAAAATTGAAGTTAAAAAGTGACGAAACTTCATCTAAAATGTGGATATACAAATGCTCTGCTATCCACTTTTTTTTTTTTAATAACTTGGCATGGCAGGGTGGGAGGGGAAGGCAAGGGGAAGACATGCCTGCAACTTCAGAAATGGCAAGTAACTACCTTGATTTCCCTCAGGGGCTAGTAACCAGCTGCCTCATGTATCTTTGGAAATCTCCTTATTCAGTATTTTGTCTCACGCTCAGAAAACAGACAGAAGCCCTTTTTCATTACTCGTACCTGCCAGTGTGCCTGCAGGTGCTCCTGTAAGCTAAGATGAGGTTATTTGAAAGGACCAAATCATAATTGCAGGAAGTCTACTTACTTAAGCGGCTTCTGTAAAGCTCCACCACCTTACCACCACGCTACTTACAGAAAGCATCTCTTTGTATTCTCAGCTTACCCTGAGACTCAAGTCAACTGAAAATGCACCTCAACTAACATCTTGCTGGCTCACTTGGAAAGGTTTCTCTCCCCTGCAGTCATACTGCACAAATGGCACAAACTATTTGCTGACTGCCCAGAAATGCTGTCCTCTCCATTTGGAGTAGCTACACTTCTGTTCAGGTTGGTGTCATCTTAATAAGGGAGCAACTCCTGCCCTGGCTTACCATGGCTTCCTTCAAGATTTTCCTGCACTAATTGCTAGAACAGTTATTAGAGTTTGCTGCTGAAATTGCTTCAGATCTGCAGCCTAGTTTAGCACTCCATCTGTGTTTGTCCAAAGGAGAAATCTTAAACCCATCTAAATATCCTGTAGATCAGTTCAGGAGGCAATGTAAGGAGGCACAGTAAAGATGCAATGTGTCTATGCTCTCTAACCCTCTTCCCTGCTTCCAGCTGGAACTGCGCCTGTTTGAAGCTTTCACAAGTCCTACCAACAGCTCTCGACAGTGCTTTTGCAGAACCTTTCAGAGAAGTGAACCACTTTCTCTTACATGTCCCCACTTGCAAACACTTTTCTTCACACAAAGATCAAAATTCAGCTTCTCTAGGCAAGGTCCAGGCTTGGAAACTGCTTTCACTTAAGCAGTTAGTGTGGTGGAATTATAAAAATCGGGAAGAAAAGTTTTAAGGCATTTAAAAGCTGGGAACCACATGCACAGCTCTGATGAAGAAACTGCTAGGCAGACAAAAGGTTTCGCAAAAGATTCAACCACAGTTTTACAGCTTCTGGGGGAGGAAAAAACTCTGACTTCAGATGTATTCAAGAAGGTTTCACTTGAGAGAGATATATAAGTAAGCAGGGGCAGGTATGCGTGTTCATGGCAATCTAAGCTAGTATAACGCATTCTGGGGAGTCAAAAGACCACAGAAGATACATGGGTGGCCTTTGTTAGGTTACATCTACTTCCACCTATCTGCTAGTTGTATTTCTGGTTCTCCACCTCTCTTTTGACTTCCCAGCACATTTCATGCCTCCCCCAGAGCCCAAGGGCCAGAAGGAGAAAAAGAAGAAGAAAAAAAAAAATCAAACAAAACAACAGTGCACAGCACAGGCACGTTCTATCAAGATCAAAGGACAAAAACAATAAGAGAGTGTGATGGTGCTGCTGACAATTGCTCAGCAACTGGAACGAGGGCTCTTCAAGAATCTACACAGAAGAGACACCATATGTGTCAGTATACACTTATGACTCCTTTGCATAAAGGCAGGAGTAGGGAGGATATGTCGGATTTCCTCTGCTTGGCCAATACTCCTAAATCTACATGAGGGCAAAGTGCATAATTTCAGTTGGAGCAAATGGGACAAAAATATGAGCAATTTATCACTGCCTCACCTTTTTTAAGTCTTCAGTTTGACTCTAACGCATCTTATTTTCAGGAACATTGCCTCTGCTTATGGGATGGCCATGCAGCACAGCACAGTGCCACACTGATTTCCATGAGCCAGTGCTCAACAAAGCTGGGCCCATAAGCTCTGCTCTGCTAAGTCACAGCATTTCTGATGCAGATGATAACTCACTCAGCGTGTTATGAAGACACAGCTACTTTTCTCCTGAGTCTGTTAGTAACAGCTCTTTCTGCTCTTACAACTCCTACCTTTCACATCGCAGCAAGAGGTTTGCCCTAGCACTTACCTACCGCTCCTTACACAAATGTCCCTTACACCCCTACATCCCCTACACCATCCTTCAGCACGCTTCTGTGAACTGCACTGTCCTTTCATGCAAACAGCAGTGAAACACAACCACTGGTGCAACTGCGGGTGATCATACGTTTTTTTACCTCAACGTCAGCAAACACGCCCTCCCCTGTGCTAGACCAGTGATGTGTACTAATGAGAATACTGCTCCCTCTCCAATGACCAAAAGAAAGAGCTAAACACGCAGCAGAACCTGTCACAAGCACGTCAGGGTAATTTATGTAATCACTAATCTCTTTCTTCAAATCAAGGACCACCTACAACAACAGAAATCTTACATTACAATAACATCATGCCTTTATATTTGAAACGTGTCCTACAGGCTTGCTGCCTGGAGTCACATGGAGAAAGTAAAGATGGTTAAGTATCAGACAAGTAAAAAGAATTAAAAAGCCCAAACCAAAATTAGCCCTTTATCTGCACGGATACATACAGCGCGGTTTGCAGAGCAGTAGGACTCACTAGCTCTGCTGTTTTCTTTATTACACCATGCAAGGAGTTTCTTTTAGAGAGGAGCAACTACCTTCCATTAGAGCTGCAGGGTTAAGGACACAAGCAACACTGCAGACTGCATGAAGGGGGAGGGTGGGGAAGGCAATTCATGCTTTCAGTGAATTTCTTTTCACTGTGACCCTCTGTATGCTGATCAGAATGTCCAAATCCTCTTCTTGGCTCTGTCCTTGCCTAGTTGTATGACCTGGGGTCTTACAAGCATTTTCTCATCAGTTCCCAAACCAGTTCATCAGCCAATTCCTTACTTCTGCCTCCACAATTTTCTTTGCTCCAGCAAACAAAAATTCTCATAACTCTAAAATTGCCATGCTTCAATCACATTTGCTGCTGATGTTTCTTTAAATAAGAATTGGTTCAACTCTTTCTATATTAAAAGGGATTAGGTGGATGTACTTAGGTCCTGACACTTAACTCACCTTTGTCATAAACTCCTTGCTTGTGAACATACAGCTAATATGTAATATTGTACCTTATACTCTCTCATTAATATTTGTAAGTCCTTGAAGTTCTTTACCTACAACATTATATTGTGAGATACATGCAAACAGATAGCTAATGAATCTGAAAAACTCAAGAAATACTTCGGTATTGAATGTATGCAAATCATCCCTCAGCATTCAAGAAGAGCACTGAAGTGGGCTAGTTTAATCCCAGAGGACAGAGTTGGAGCCCTCAACCTCTTCCTGAGCAGTGCTTTCATGTAACAGAAGCTATTGATAAACAGAAATGAAAGGGAGTACTCAGAAGGCCAATTTAATAGTACAAGCTTCTTATTTTAGGAATTATAGTACAAGAAGGTCTGATCTTCTTTCAAATTTGAATTTCAGTACCACAAAATGTACTGGGTGAAGACTGGCAAAGACATCATAAGCTGTGGTCTTGCACGAATTAGATATTAAGGATTCCTTGATGCCTTATTTAAGCATTAAGTTCCTCCTCCAATAAGCCAAAAATCTTCCCTTCCTCAGCTGTTCATTTCCACAACACTGTTAACTGCTGAATTCTGCCCCAGAATGCTTGCTTTCTTTGCTGTTTGTAAGCAGACATTGACAATTAGGGACAGCGTAAACGCTCTAACTCCACAGAAGTCTAATAGCTAGTTGCACCATCCTTACCTCTCTGTTTTCTATGACTGTACCTGCCATTGGGGTTTGCAAGGCATTTTGGGGGAAGTTATAGGACAGATCAGCACCTGTATCTTATATTTAGATAGCTTGGTATATCTTATATGTAGATAGCTCTTCAGGGGCAGGGATCAGGAAAAGGAACTCCTTGGTCAAGCCCACCTCTCTCTGGATCCCAGGATAATAACATTTCTTGCAACATGTTCCACCAAGCAGCAAACAGGCGCACTACCTGCCACACCCTGTCTTTTCAACACTTTTAATATCCACCTACTGTTTCACACAGTTTTAGCATAAACTTATTAGAATACTGCTGTCTATAAATGGCAATAGATTGTACAAAGTGTAAGAAAACCCCCAGGAAATCCATTTATCACAGAAATCTAGACACCTATATTGGCTTTGCTGGCATGAAGATAAATGAACATTTCTTTACTTCTTATCCTCTTCCAGAAGCCTCATCTATTGCTGCGTGTTCTTACCACCACAATTCTCAAATGCAAAAAGATTGCTTTAAGGCTAAGAGAGATTTTTAATTATAAAGTATAAATATCAGAATTACAGTGTGAACTCTTTACAACTCTTTTTGTTAGTCCCCAGACCAGTCTTCAGGCCACGTATCTGTGATTTTGTTAGGGCCATCAAACTAAGTCCCAAGGGTAGGATTTTGGATGCCATAAAGCCCTAATGTTTTATTTTCATCTGTTTCTCATATTTCCTCAACCAAATTTAGATGAAATCATTCTTTTTGAAGAGGGTGTGGGAATATTCACTTTGATCCAGGATACCATTCCCCAGGGTTTGATAATATCTTGTATATGAGGCTGCAGGGCAGGCAGCACCCAATCAATGTATTTATCAAGGCCAACTAGCATGTCCCACACAAGATTTATACCTGTTTACCATACAAATCCATAAATGAACGGTGATATTAACAATTATAAAAAATAAAAAAACCCACCAAACCAAGAAAACTGCGTTTTGAATCTTTTTAAACTGTCGTGTCAATGGCAGCACTCCTGCTTCCACTGAAGTCAGGAACATGAGCCCTCATGACTCTAACAAAGCCAGAAACTCTCCCATGAAGAGGACCAACTCATGCACTAGCTCAGATACTAACAGTGCTTCAAGATCTTAGTCTCGGCCTTACTCATGTCTTATTAAAGAAATATTAAGATCGTCAGAAATAAATATATATTTTCTCATTTAAAAGGAAAAAAAAAGGTCAGTACTGACATTTGCTAGGAAACAGAAACCCTCTGTATTTAAAAAAAAACTGAAGTAAGTAACAATAACCTAAAATTAATTATTTTTCAAAACCTCAAAACCCCCATATTTTCAAAGGAGGCAGATTATGTTTTAATGCTTAGGTATAGCAAAAATCTGCCAGATTTTCCTCAATGCTAAACTTAAATACTAAAAATCAACACTTCTTTCTCTCAACTGTGACTTTCCAGGGACTGAAATCAACATTAAGCACCCATGTAAAGAATTTCCAGGGAACAACTGCCTTACCTTGCGAGTCTGTGGTAGGAGGAGATAACTTTGGATATCCTACAAAGGAAAAGTAGTATGTGTGACACAGTACATAATGGAATACATTATGACAAAATATCACTGCAGTCTTCTAAAAAGCATCCTTTGGTACCAAACAGCAACCTACCAAAATAGCTACCAAACAGAATCTTGTATGAAATACTCAATTATCATTAAACTGGGGTGGTCATGGCAAAGAAAAACAAATTCTTACTATAATGTACTAAATCCACTGCAAGCACTATGGCAAGAAAAAAGTAATTTAAGTTTCCCTAGTGGCAAAGACTGCTGTAGTTACCAAGGATTTTACATCAGCCTTGTTGGCTTCATGCTTTGTGCAGCTTTGGCAAAGGCAACAAAACTGGCACTGAATGTGTTTCCCCTACATCTGTAGCCAGCTGGAAGCTGCAAAGGCTCGTTCACAAATCGTCTCTGCTGTAAGCCCATTCCCAACAGCAATAGCTATAATGGGCGCCCATGAAAGGCTGAAAGGTGGCTGGTAAAGAGCAACAGATCTCAGTGTCACCCCCCTAGCAAGACCTGACATGTCCATTGCACTTAGATGGGAGTGATTCACTATTAGTTTGGTTCTCTCACCTGGCGCTCCAGCATACCCTTCAGCAATGGGCATGGTACTTTGACCAGCCTGACCATCCACACTTCTAAGCCGTCCTCTTCCTGACATTAAAACAGTGCCAGGAGGCCCTGCCTCTCCAGTCTCCAAGATGATCCCGGTTGTTCCAGGCAGAAATGGCACAGCTCCTGACCCTGGCAGTGCTGGGCGTGGAGGAGGTCTCGGCTGCAGTGGCTGGAGCGGGGTCCTCTGTCGCGGGGGTTGTATCCTTGGCCTTGACGGCAGCAGGGATATGCCAGGTTGGGGCTGCAGGGGTGGTCTTGGTGGCAATGGCTGCCGTGGTACTTCTGAGCGCCCTTTGCAATGACAAAAGAAGAGGAAAGATACAGAATTTTTCACCTAAAATAGTATATAAAATTGCTTATTTTTGTAAAAAAATACTTTAAAATAAAACCAGACTAATTTTGAGGCCACCTTTCCCCTCAGACCCAAGACTGCACTGACAAAACTCCATTCCACTCTTGCAGTACTACAGACTCCCCTCTTTCCCAGCCTGTGACACAGGGAAAGGAATGAAGACAGCCTGGGGACAGGACAAGCAGCCATCAAATAACCTGTGAACATTCACCTGCTAGTCGAGCTTTGATTTTCTGCACCAAGTGGGCTGTGTACCACACCTATTCCCACCAGTGCCTTCATCTCCACTGCGTGCTCTCTCTCTGCCTTCACTTCAGTTCTCCTGAACCCCTCCTGCCCATCGCTCCTACTTTTGACTCTGTACTCACAACAACTAGCACAAGGCTGACCCATCAGCACTACCATAAAGAAAAGTATCCACAGCAAAAAACCTGAGTAAACGAACACCGACTTACAGATTTTTTTTCCCTACTTTGAAAAGCAATGAACTTAAAATTCCAAGTACTCCCATTACTAATATTTTCTGACAACGAAGGCAGCACCCTGGGATACAATCTACCAGAAAAGTCTTTATTGTTTAAAGAGAAGAGATACCATTAAAAGACTTTTCCAGTAGGGCAGCCAACACATATGACATCAGGGTTGAACAGCACTGACATGGTTATATTTGTGTATCTGGTCCAGTTCTAAGCCCTTTATAGGAATTACAGCTTATTCATAAAAATGAAGTCCTAGATGACATTTAAGGATGCAATGTCCTCCCAAGAATGAAGCTGAATTACATCTACATTAAGAACAGGAATTTACAAATGTGTAGATTTCAGCAGAGGCAATGACAGCTTTTACACAGAGTGATTAGAATTTCATTCTAAACTAAACGTTAGCATTGGTTATTTTGCTGTATTTTGAGACTAAAGCATGGCTTTAGGTGCAGGGATGGAAGTGAGTTTCTGGGGAAATGGACAAACATCCCCTTGCAAATTTATCTGATGCGACTCGTCACACGAGAGATGCTTGCCATGGTCCACAGTGGAGATCACTGCTCTGAGGTCTCAGTGGTCAAAATGAAGCACTTCATCACCGTCCAAAATCAGCCTGAGTAAATTCATTCAGTGGCTAGGGCTAAACCACATGGCTGTGCCTAGAAGCAGATGTGGTGTGACGTTTCCCCTGGCTCTGCTGCACAGCTGGGGACCCCCAGGCGGGCCTTACACTGCACCTTTGGACAAGAGCTTACAACCAAGTCACTCAGGTGTTGTCGGTGACACACAGCGGGGGTCCAGATGGTGTCGCTGGTAACCCACGTGCTGTTTCGTGACTACTTGACACCTGCACTTTACTCTTGTCAATCTCGTTTCTTGTTTTCAGTCTCATAAAAAGCCCACATAAGCCCTCCAGAGTACTGAGAGGCTGTCTGAAGTCATAGTCTCGCACCACCTGCATTTGTTTGCTAGATACGCCTGCTAGAAAAAAATCTTCCCGAGCTTTGCTGGCTGACTTGAACTGTTATGAGAATTGAAACTTATACAAGCAATGCACCACAAAGCTGGACTGAAGGTCACTTGGTAACTCTATCCACAAGGCAGAGGACCAAGGAGTGAAATGTTCACTTTATACAGATTAAAATTATCTTCATAAAAATCCCAGGATTAAAAAATCTTATAAAAATTTTCAAAAAAACCCAGTTAAAGTATCAAAATGAATTGTTTAACAGAGTTGTTAACTTAGTGAGACATCTTCTGTCCATGGTGGGATAGATTTAGACCTTCAACTAAGATCTTCAGATTAACCTCATTCAAAACACAAATTGACAAAATACTTTACCTTGGGGTGCACGTACTTGTCATTTCTCTAGTCAATTAAGCTGAGCTTTATTACGACAATGACTTGGGCTGACACAGCAAAAATGAATACATTTCTCTGCTTGCTTTTCTAAACCTTTAAATAACAATCAACAGCTCAAATCCCATATCCTGTGCAAACTGCTTCCTTGCATGCAACATCAATAGTGCAATATTCAAAATTATCCCAACTACATCTCTATAAAGCTAAATCCAAAATTATCTGCCTAAAGCTCAGCTCCAAGTGCCAGTAATCAGATATGTGTGGGTTGAGAGGGATCTGATCTGGTCTGCCATCTTTACCAACCTTTGTGGCCTTTCCTACTGAGATGCATCATAGCAAGACAAAGTACCAATAAACCACTAGATAAAGGTGATAACACTGGGGCCACCCTATCCTGATGCTGAATTCCATAACATGTGTTTTCAATTCACAAGGCAATGAGAAAATTAACCCCCAACAAAGTGGGGTAAATCTAGCTGGACCTGCTTCAGCTTTGCTGAGCAGTGGACAAAACAGAAATCTTCCCCATCATCTTCCCGTCTACCTGGGAAGGCAAAGAGCACAGCTGAGATCATTACACAGCTGAGAACAGTAACTGTCCTCAACAGCGGCATCCTTGCTGCTCCAGTTGTCATCACTGGTGTAAGTGACAACTTGGTTACCACATCACACAACAGCTTCTGCTCTCAGATGCCCATCTGCAACTGAAACAGAAGGAAAGGTTTCCCTTCCCGGTTGAAAATAAGAAAGCTTTTGTTCCCCTCCCCCTCTTAAAAACATTTTATTTTGTTCTGTTTATTCAGTCAGGCAGCTTTAATCTGCAATTTACTTCACTGAAGGAGGAATGATTTGCTGGGAAGGAAGACGAGAAGCAACCTGGATGCATGAGGCAGGTGGATCTTTGGGCTGCATCTGTTTCTACTATCATTCTGTCCTGACCATGCTCTCCTCAGCCCCCAAAACATACAGAAACAAAGTGCGTAAAACAAGCTAGTGAGTAAAGGAATCTGTGACTGCACTCACAAGACGACAAAAAGACCTGACTTGAATTTTCTTATAGATACCAAAGGGATTTGACAATTAAGTTACAAAGCACCATTTTGCATAAGCTTACAAGGAGCCTAAAGGAACTGACTATATGACTATTCGCACTACAATATTAAGATTTTATGTTGCCCTTTATTGATGCTGTAATGCAGAGCATACATTTGGTTTCTTAGACTGTAACTTCAGCAGACAACATTTTGCTTGTTGCTTTCAAAACCCTGCTACAGAGACAATTATCAGAGGAATTGCAGTTCAGGTCAAATAACCGTAACCAAAGCAAACTGCACTCCCAGCACAGTATCTGGCTGCAAGACCACATTTCTGATTCCTGAAAGACTTCATGAATTTATACAAATAGCCAGTAAGTTAAAAGAGACCACTAACTTCAACATGGCTTGCAGTTTTGTGCCATTTGAAGAGCAAATCTATCTGCAGAGAGGCCCAGTGTGTAATGAGAACAGCTTACCCTACAAGATGTGGAGCTGGTGGCAGTCACCATTTAATGTGGACGAAGAGCTGCTGGATTACACTACCTTGTTGAGCACACCGTGCGTGGTCCCCTACATGCTTAGAGCAGACCACTGCCTGCTGCCACCACCATCTTGTGTACAGCAGGATGCTGCACTACCTTCACCAGAAGTTATTACAAATTAAATATGTTTCTGGCCTCTGGGTCCATATCTGATGTACAATCATTCACTAACCTGGCTTGTTAGTTTGGACTGAGGTACTTGAAACCCCTTAATAAAAAATTTGGAAGAAAACACAGCCATATTCCTAAGATCAGGGTCATTTGACTTTGTTCAGGTATTTCTTGCAAAGTATCCTTGCCTTACTGCCCTCAACAACTGTTATTAGTAACAACTTATTTCTGTTTCAGCCCTTCTGAAGTCAAATGACATCACCTGAATGCTACAATATGCTGTCAAATAATGCGTAAGAAATTCTACACCTATCTAGCGCCAGGCATGACAGTCTTCCTTTCAAATAATGTCGGTATCAGAGACAATGCTGCAGATCACAGATGTAAAAATAGTTAAAGCCATACCCCAACTCATGTAACAGGGTTCCCAAACCACTTCCAAAAAAGGCTCTTTTGCCAAATTCTTTCTGCAACTCCAGCCATCAAAACTTATTTGGACTACTGTGCCAGACAGTGTTATTGTAATTGGAAACATTTGGGGACTGAAATGTGTGCTTCATGAATCCTTCAGAGGCCAGAGGCACCTCATAGCAGCGAGGGATGCTCAGAGTGCCTGCACCCTGGATCCAGCAGCAGCGTCCTTCCATAGGCTCTTAACGCCCGGGGGGGATGGAGAGCTCTGCCCTGAAATGGCAGTGGAAGCCCAGGCACGCTGAGGCTTTTTAACACTTTATGACATTGAAACAAAGGCTGATAAATACAACCCGTGAGGCCACTTAACACCTGCTTTAAATAGCAGAAGAAAGATTACCATGTGTATCTTGGACCTTTCTCCAATGTTGGCCCCTAGTGCAAATTTTTTTGGGCAAGATGGATGAGAAATAGGATTACATAGATGCATCATACTGCATTTTAATGGGGTCTGGGTCTGCTTCTGCAAGGTCCAGGGGTGAAGCTTCTAACCCTGTTGAATTTAAGTCAAGTTTTCACCAAAAGAATTATCTGAGAATTACAGACCCCCTCCATTCCCCTTCACTGCTTCCCTGAAAGAAAGAGAAACATACTTTTTTAAATTTCACACAAGAGCTTCTCACCTCCGAAGGATTTTTGTGTCAAGTACTGCAATACATTTGGTTTTAAACAATTCGACAATCAAAAGAAACACATCTATCACAGGCTTTCAAGTCTCCACCTCAGAGTGAGAAGGATATTCTTCCCTAAAGAAATTACTTTCAGACCCTTTATGAAGCACAACTTGTCCATTCAAGTAAGAGCGCTCACAGTCCTGCATCTGATCTCCCCCAACCACCATCAGCTGCAACAGCCCACAGGCTCTTCCCTCAGCACCTCTTCCTCTGATTTAAGGCCAGTAACAGAAATCAGCCTCTTATTTATCTCATACATGCACAGAATTAAAACCAGAAGCATCAACCAACTGAAGAGTGCAGTTTTAAAACAGTCTCCCATTCCTATGTTTTTGCGTCACGCTAACAGAAACAGGAACTCAGCTTCCTTCTGTAAACTTTGACTCGCAGAAAAACAACCCATTGCTGAAATTTGGAGCAAGAACTGCAGAGCGAACTGAGTGGCATATGTCTCTAAACCTTCATGGCAAGGTTGACAAACATGTTGAGGTTACCATTTCATAGCATTTTGATCCAAAGGGAATGTGCCTCTGCTTCTCAGCCACTCTAATGCAAACTTTAAATCACCTGCGGAGGCAGATTTGAGCCAACAGGTTGGGCTACTAATAGAAGTGGCTAAGGCATGAAAACACTGCCAGCTGGGGTGTGCACCTATTGCCAACTTGCCAACTACGTTGTGGGAATGCAAACTTCTGGGAGAGCTATGAAGCAGAAGTCTTACATTGCCACAAGATATGCCGGAGCTTGTTTGCGAAAGTCCTAAATCAAAGAGTTGGTGCTGAATTATAATCATTAACTCATGCTGAGAACAAAACTTACAGGGAATCTTTCTTATCATAAATTTGAATTCCTTTGACTTCGGTTTTCTCAATTTACTTTTCAATTTCCCCCGAGGAATCAAGAATAATCTCACATGACGAAATAAAACAAAACAAAAAAATCAAATCAAATGAACTGGAATAATACCTACAGATAATTATTACTTAAAACTCACTTTAAACTCACTATCCAAAAATATTAGTTTTCCCACTCTCTCTATTCTGGCTCAAAGTAAACATGAAAGCATGTAAGACTTTTTTTTTTTTTTTTTTTTAGAATATTTTAAAAGCACTCAGAGTCCTCTGTGGTGTTCTAGAGCAAAGAGCCAAAATTAGAGTCACTGTAAAAACAAAGCAGAAATTGTGTAATATTACATTTTTCCTGCCTTGTTTAGTTCCTTTATAAATGATTCAGCAAAGAAAGCCAGTTGAAAAACAAACAAAAAAGCATTAAAAAAGCAAAAAAACCTTACTTGTGTCAGACTGAGATTTCAGCATGCCTTCCATGTCCGTGGTGATTTTGGAGACCTGACTATAAAACTGTTGGACAGAATTTTTCAGGCCAGAAATATCAGTGGAATGAGATGCTATAGTTCCATTCATTTCACGGATGCAATTCCATAAGCTGCTCACGTGCTTATTCAGACCTTCTTTTATCTTCTGCAAGCTACCCGAGACAGAGTCCAGCTTGCCGCAAACTTTTTCAACATGTGAGACTCTGCTCTCAACATCCGAAACACCCTCCTGGATACCTTGGGTCTTTTCTTTGCACTTGCTAAAATCATTCAGGATATGGTCATTCAATTGTTCTAGTCTCTCTTTCACTTCACCACAGCAATTATCACTGGGATGAGCAGTTTGATTTGCAAATGTCCTCTGCATTTGATCGATTTTTCGGAAGACACCTCGTTGTGTTTTTCTACAGGTAGAATTGACACCCAGAAGCTGCTCCTTGCAGCTACTCAAGCCATCTTGAAGATTTTTCATGTCTTTATCCATGACGTTTAGACTATACCGGATTACACGTACGTCTCTCTGCATTTTCTGGATGTCACGTTGGTTACCCTTAATTAAGTTGAGTTTCTCATTAAGAGAGCTATTTAAAGACTGCAGGAGAACAGAGTTACTCTCTGTTTTCAAAAGCAAGTGATCGTATTTGTTGTTACAGTTTTCTAGCTCTTTCTGAAGGTCCTCTGTACCTTGTGATGCAGACTGACATTTCTGCCCACAGAGCTGTTCAAGCGACAGTAGTTTGTTCTTCAGGAAATTCATCTCTGCTGTAAACTGCTCATTTGCAAATCCTGCGTCACTGGGCAAGATGGGCCCAGGATTGATATACATTCCATCTGGGTCTGTGGTATTGGCGATCTCTAAAATAGTGCCACCTAGCCTATCTTCTAGTGCCCGCAGCTTTTGGTCAAACAAGTGTCTCAATTCATCTACCTCTGCAGCTATAGCACTGCGGAGAGTTTCCTCAATGTAAAAGCAGTGTTCTTCAGCGTTTCGTTCCGTAACGTTCATCCTTGCATCTAGCTCCTCCAACCTCTCACCAAACATGTCTTCTAGATCTGGTGTTGACAATCGACTGATTTCATTATCTATTCTGACGTTCAAGATCCTGTGTGCTTCCGCAACTCTGTCAATCTTCTTATCTAAATCTTTTATCTGTTGGTCAAAGTCATTTCTCTCACCCTCCTTGCAACAACTGGAGTTGTTTGATGGAATCTGAGTTCGGAGAGTATTTATTTCTTTTCTCAAGTCATTCTCTTTTCCTCTTATAACATCAATTATTCCTAAACAGCTATTTTGATTGTCATCACACTGCTGCTGGATATCCTGTAGTTTGTATTCACAGGAGTTCTTCAGATCTGCCATTTTCTTTTCAAATCCTTCCAGTATTTCCTGTCTGAGGGACTCAAATTTTGAGTCTATATATTCCTGATATATATTGTCACTGGGCATTGTTATTGTAGGTCCTTGTGCTGCCTCCTGCAGTTGTTTCAATTGTCCTTCATAGCCTTTTACTTTTCCATTCAGTTCCTCTAGCTTGTCATTCCTCATCTTCAATGCTTCTTTGACCTCAGCTAGCTCAGACTTTATGTCTTCCATTTCGAAATCAATAAACGGGTCTTTTTGATCTTTATTGCTGAGGAGTCCAGGCAGATGAATAGTGTCTGTTTCACCACCAACTGCACTATCAGGCTCTGGGCGGTCATAAAGATTGTTCAGCCAAGTGACCAACATCTTACTAGCATCTTCTTGGACAGTTAACTTTAGGTTTTCATTCACACCTGCCACAGAGGACTGAAGGTCAAGCACTGATTGTGTAAGCCTAAACAATTCGTCCTCAAGAAACTGCATTTTCTTCTCATATGGCGGCGGTTCCGGCGCTTCTGTTGGTTCCGCATCTGTTTCACGGAAATAACAAATCTGCATGTAAATATTCCCAGTGGTATCTGATGCTAATCAGCTGATGCTAATTTCACTTGTCTTAAAAGCCAAATAATGATTTAAATAGCATAATGCTTGTTCCCTTTTCTATTCTTGTTTTCAGTAGTTTATAACTAAAATGTTATCAAAACACTCCAAACAAAAAGTTTTAGCACATTGACCAATTCCTGCCAAGATACAATGGCAATAAATAAATAAATTAGCAAGCAGAACCCCCCTTCTTGTTCAGCAGTGAATCTAAGCTATAGCATATATAACTGACGATTACAGATCCATACACATCACAACACAATCACCTTAGAGCCACTGCATCTCCTATAACAATAATTTGGGAGGTGCTGCTCCTGAATTCCCATTGAAAACTTAAGTGGCAATAATTTATGTGCCTAAAGTGGGTTTGTGCTACAGTACCTGGCTGAACTGGGGTCCAAATGCATATACTGGATGGGGTTCTGCAAGATATTCCAGCTATCACACTTGCTTCAAAAATACCTATTTATTTGACACATATTTAAGTAGGCAATAAAAATGTGCATAAAAGCATTAAGCTTTACACATCCAAAATTGTGAGAGTAAAATAACACCAGTACTATCCTCACTGAATGAAAAAAAATAAAAGCAGACTTTCAGATGCAATGTACTTTTTACCTAGCACAAATCAATTAATGAATCTGAAACCACCCTTCCAATCCATTTGTCATTGGCAGCATCTCATTTGCAGAGCCACATACAATTCTGGATGTTCAGTTTCAAGCAAAACGTGTAACAATTGTAGAAAATCCAGAAGAAAGAAAGAAACATTATCAGAGGTCAAGAAAGTATAAACTGCAGGAAAAGTCAAAGTAATTTGTTATTTAGGCTAGAAGCAAGGAGAATGAAGAGTGATATTCTGAAAGATATCTGAAGACTGGTAGGGAATAAACTGTTTTCTGTATCTGCTACTGACGGGACAGAAGAATGGGCTTCAACTGGAGCAAGTGAAGGTGAGGCCTGATAGCTATACAGAAAGTGAAATGGCAAAAGACATTGTCTACATGAGCAGCAGAATTTCCACCACTGGAGGCTGGACAGACATAGCTGATCGTACCTTAGGGGATGGATTAACAGACCCCTTAAGATTCCTCTAGTCCTATTTTCAACAAAGCACCAGTAAGTCAAGATGCTGAGTGTGATCCCAAATAATCATCTAACATTGATCAAACCTGCAGCTAGACAACCAATTGTTTTAGTTTAACAAACATTTAATACCACTGTAACGTGTAGATCCACATGACCGTTTTTATTTGCATACTCCCATATATCTTTGCCATTATGCACAGAGGAGTACACTCTCTAAATACATTATGTATAATTCTAATTGGGCTTTTGCATGATACCTTTTAGGCAATGCATAATCCAAAGACCTTTGCACAGTGAAGGCATACTATTGCAGACATAAAAAAAGTAAATGAAGTTAAGAAGCAGAAGTGAAGAAGAAAATATATTTCTTTAAATAAGACAGAAAATAGACAAACAAATTGTTAGCATTAGAGTAACTCTTTCAGATGACAAGTGGTGTTAACAGTTACATCTTCAGACAAAAGAATTTTAGCACTGGTTCCAAGCATGCATGCTAGGTATACAGCGGGAAGCAACACTGACATAGAGTCTGAAGGACATGCAGTTGGAATTTTTCTTAGTTTTAACTGGATTTCAGCTTAAGGACATTACAAAGAAGACAGGAAGTCACAAATGTACTCTTCAAGACTGGCAGGGTAGCTGATTCCTTTAATAATAAAAAAGTATACACACACAGAGTGTAGCTATTACATATACACTGGTCTATTTTTGCATTGAATTACAGTTCTTTTAGGGTCAAAGCAGAAAGAAAATGTCTGGACATGAGCAGTGTGCAAGTTACTTAAAGGTATCAGCGTGTTTTGTTGTCATCTTTTGGAACTATTTTAGGTGGGCTAACAAAATACTTTAAAAGCTTGTTTTTAAAGCAGATATATAATCTATATGGTTTGAAACCATGTATTCAGTCCTAATCCATTCCACTACACAAAAAACACAAGTGGAAATCTGACTAAGTGCTGTATGTGACACTAATCTCCAATGATGTTGGGAAAAAGTCCTTCAGAGGGAAACATCTGTTCATCATTTTTTGTTAATGCAGAAAAGGCATAATACTGCAGTAACAGAATTCCTTCTTACCTTTTCAGGAGACAGCATCTTACAGAAACCAGCATCATTCATTCTTTAAGGGGTTTTGTTTTTCAGAAATCAAGACTTATCATTCCCTTACCCCATAGTATTAAGGCAGGCAACCTAACATGAATCTGTAAAATCTGCACAAGCCCTTGAACAAACAAAACACTGTGAAACTGCTAGGGAGCATTACATATCATTAAAATTAGTACCTGTTCTTTTTTAGTAATAGTTCCCCTCAAATAGGTCTTTTTTTGCTGAACATTGAAGAAACCACAAAAAAATCCTGTAAATTCTTACAAAAAACCCAACCTTAACACAAAGATTTTCCTGAACCATGAGTAGCCAGCTGGCATTTATGGCCAGTGTTCCACAGCCAGCCCTCTGTTATTCTTCAGGAAATTCCCTGTATCAAGACTGTTACTGCCTGACTATTATTTTCCCACCATGCAGCGTCTTCCATGTGGCTTTTGTACTGGCCAGGAGTTGAGTTTAATAGGAACCGTAATGGTTCTCACACTTAAAAGACAAAACAAGAAACCAGACATGATCATGCATACCAAAATTCAAACAAAAAGTTACCCAAGCCTTTCTTCACAACAGCTTTCGCTGGTGTTGTGGGACGACGAGCAGTGTTTGGCTTTTCTGCTGGGCCTTCTCTGCAGTCTTTCCCTTTGTACCCAGGACAACATCTCCATTCCAACTCTGTTACTGTCTTATATGCAACTGTGTACCGAGGTCTGAAACTCATTCGGTATCTGCCAAAACAGAAAGCATTTGAAACGATCTGTAACCTAATCTGCTATTTAGATTAAAGCTAAAAATAAACAAGGTGGTTTTTTTTTTAATTAAATCAATTATTTTAATCTATGATTCATTTTCTCCTTCAAACATCAAATGAACAAATGTTTCTGTCTAGGTTTTAAAGTTACCTGCACTCAACACAGTCATGTCAGGGAGAGCAAATATGGCCATAGAACAGGGGCTTTCATGTATGAGCACAGGGATAACATGCTGTGGAAAGTGAAGGTTCAACTCATCAGACACTGCTGAAAGTAACAGTGACCACCAGTGTATTTATAAATTCAACACCTTTTTCCTCTAACTACTTTTCTTTGCAAACCTGCCCACAGGGATGCTCTGGCAGCAGCTCTTCTGGACATCAAAAAATGTTTCTGCATGCTTTGTCCCACTTGACTTTCCACAGTCTCCACTTAAACTATTCCACGGAATCTGTATATATGGAGGACTCAAAACTAGGAGGGATATTTCAGGGAAGGACAAAACACTGGAAGTGTAAGTCAGATAAGGACATGAAAGAAGGAGTCAGATGAAAGGCTACAACCAATGAAGGAATCAACTCTTTCCTACTTCACTAGTTAAGTTGAAGAGGGTCTTGCAGACAAACCTATGCAGACGTTATGTACATACAACCTTAAGTTTCCCCGATTAATCACTCAGAAGTTAATAAATGGCAGACTGATTCTGGTTGTGCAACTTTAACCATAGACTTCTTCCGTAACTTTCCTTCAGTACACGTACCACATGTTCAGCTGCAGTCAGACACTATGGTATCCCACCAGACCATAAGCAGAGGCTGTGCTATTTTATAAAAACTAAATCAGTTTAAGGTACAGCTCATTTCAGGTTGATTGATGAGGGAAATAAGTAGAACAGGGATTTGCCACCCGGGCTCTATAAATTGGTATGCTTGGAACACATAGAAACAAAAAAAGTTACCCCAGTTTCTCACGTGAATTCCTTTCTCTGAATAAAATCAGTATCATACTACTAACCTCCCTACGGCATTTTCAAATCTTTTTTTTTTGTAGGATTATTTCAGATTAGAACAACATTTTGCATCCATTAATGAGCAACAGCCTCGCTTCACAGCTGAGGTGACCCTAAAGCAGAAATACCAGCAGAATAAACACAGGACAGCAGCGAAGGACTCAACAGGAGCTCTGCCACAGATTTCACTCATAGCCTGGCTGGGCTCACAGGGAGTGTATTTTGGGACAGGGAGAATACAGTACAGAATGGGCACCAGAAACAGCCATGCTATCACACAAAAATCAACGACATGTTTCATTTAACACTGTCTTGTATTAGTACGCAAAATTCCTTATTGTTTAAAAACAATCAGTAATCAGCTACCAAATAGAAAGAGTTAAATCTTACACTGTGAAAGTTTCTATTGAAAGTCACAGAGTAACAGTTTAACTGTTACTCTTCAAAGCTTCTCTTGCCATGCATGCAAATAATTGCTGAAATAATTCTGTATTTTTTTAATTCAGCATCTTTCACCTTCAAAGACGTATTTAATATAACATGCCACATCTGATAGCCATTTGCTGTCCCTTTTTAGTAAGCTGCTTTGCAAACTTGGGGCGTGGGGGTTAAAATGGTAACTACTAATTATGAATTTGTTGCTTTTCCAACCACATCTTTCCCAATAATGCCACAATATATTCTAATTTTTGCACTCAGGAAATACTTAGTGTTCCTCTGCATTATTACTTTATCTACGACTTCTCATTTAAGGGGGAAAAGTTACTTTGACTAGAGACAATGTAATTATTTTTTCCAACTATTTTTGGACCAAAGAGTAGTTTATTCCAATAAGCCTCTCTGGATTCCCTTCTCCTGTGAAGTTTCATAGGAAGGCAGGGGCAGGCTAGGCTGTCTATTAGCTGTTTGTAATTGCAGTGGTTTGCTGTGGTTGTCAGCTTTTCAGATTGTGACTTGCAGCATGCAAACTCAGAACAGGTTTCCAATCCTTTTTTACCTTTGCAACATCATATGTGAAACAGCTGTAGACTACACTCCAGCTCATAATTTCTTTTACAATTTTCACTGAAACATCTCCTGAACCCTGTTTATAAATGTGAAGTACAGACATCCCCAAGGTCAAGTGATTTAAAAATTAAACAGAGGAGTGCAATGTGGAGGGCACCATTGGGAAGGACAACATCCCGGCCACCCAGGAACTTCCTTTTCCTTCTCCCTTATCTAAAGTATTAAACCACATCTTGTGTAGGTAATTTGGGTTTGATTCCTTTCCTTCCAACTAGCTGCCAGAGTCAGAGGAACGACAGGATTAGCTAGATGCTTTAGTGTTTTGATGTGGTTTTGAGAGTCATTACAACCTCTCTCACAACCACAACATTACTGAAATGCAAACTTTGAACTTCCAGATCAATTTTCACATGCCGGAAATGGTCGTACATACTTTTCTCTGATTTCCATAAAACACTTAACTGCTCCGAACTTTGTGTGTGTTCCTCTCTGTACTTTCAGGGCTAAACTCCTTCCTGAAAATTACAGTATTTCAATTATCTTCAAACACCATTACACTTCTCTATTTTTTTCTAACAAAGTTTTAAGAATATAGCTGAAACAAATTTTATCAAAGGAATAAGAACTACTTTTATGCAAATTGTGGACTTCTCTGCTCAAATTACAGAACGAGGATTTTCCTTGTACCATTTCTGCCATTTCTATCATATTTTTGACAAATTTCTCTTCATATACCTTCTCTGTAGTTGTATCCATCAATTACACATCATAAGACACAAGTAAATACAAAAGAAGAATATAAAGAAATTAAAAGAAATGAAGTTTTGTATGGGCAAATTACAAAATTTTTCCGAAGTCCATCCCAAAAATAGAAAATAAGCAAATCTGACATTCTCGCTCTTTTTTATTTCATAGTTTCATGATCCTAATAGGCATAAAATGTTTTAATATGATTTAATACAAAAATTACTTGAAATGCAGAAAAATGCTCCCATTCTAAATGATAAAATATAAACATTGTGTATCTACAACTTTTTAAATGTTGTAGCGGTCTATTCCTTACAAATTCTTGCAAGTCTGAGAGCTCAAGCAAATACACGAATCGGATCTGTTTTGGTTTCAGCTATGGCACATCAAAACTAGACTAACCTGAATCCTAAACCACAATTCTCCTAGAGCAAAAATAAGCTAGAATCAAAATGCTTCAAAATCTGGCTGTAGAACAGCTTTCATATTTTACATCTTGAACTATGGTAACAAGACAGCTATACTCATAGTATGGTAACAAGACAGCTACACTCATGGATGGCTCAGAAATTAAATTGGGATTTACTTACCAAGAACTATTGTTCCTCTATACTGCCAGTCCAGCTGAATGAATCACACAGCTAGTCCCATTTACTTCAGCAAGGCTAGTCATGTAAGGCTGGGAAACAGGAACTTACCCTAACACTTTTCTAACTTGAATCCAGTCACATAAAAGTTTCTTAAAAATCACAGCTTCATTGCTACAGCTTCTCTTCCCATGATACGCTTCGTACAGAGTTGCGGAAGTTTCCCATGCAAGGAATGGTGTCACTGTGCCAGCACCATCCAGATGCACTGATAAATGACAGTCACCAGCATGCATCCAGCCCAAGGGAGATTCTCAATCATACAACAAGTTTTTTAAAGCCAGAACTTTGCTCACTCACTGGAATTCAGTGGAGGAGCTGGAGACTTCCAGGATTTTGCCAGGATATAACAGTGTAACAGCGCTGAACAGAATTATATTCTTGGTTACAGTTCTAACAAAACAAACCATAACTTTCTGCTAGGGACCGCATCCTGAGAATAATTTGTGATTCTACATATTTTAATGACATAGGACTGGGAGCTACTAGAATATATAAATCAGACATGTTTTTATTTACATTTGCAGTATTGTGAATCCAATTGCTTACTCACAGTCACAGCAAACACATAACATACAAACACAGACATACAAACATACAAAATGCACTCAGTGTAGCCGGAGAGATGAAATGTTGCTTCTCTGTGCAGCTGGGTAGAGTTATATGGTTAGAACATAACATGCCCAAGTTTCACATCTTTTATCTTGTAGGTGTGAATCCTCACAGTTACCTAGTGAGGCTATTTGGTCAAAAGCGTTCACAAAAGTTTTGTAAGTCTCTTAAAGAATTAAGGCTCCACTTTAATGCCTGTATATGCTGGAATCTAATTAAAAACTAGTAAAACATTAAATCTTCCTCCAGTTGACTTGAATTGACTTTGCTATTCAAGTAAGTGTTAATAAACACAATTATTTTCACAAGTGTCTCAAAGATATTTAAAAAAAAGTTTCTTATGTGGTTAAAAGTTACATACAACACACCAGCATTTATTGTGCCTAGTCACCCCATCCTCTTGTGGATTTCCAGCCCAAGATGATGGTCATATCCTTTTGGTGAATTGAGCTAAATCCTACAAATGAAATCATTCTTTTAGAAAGCATGAATGAAAGGTGATTTCAACAGTCTCTAATCTTTCCTCGCAACAGAGAAAATAAGAACAGCTGGTTTTTAGGAGTCTTTCCACAACAGGCTTAAAACTACCAACTCCTACTGCCTTCACCATGAATTCAACATGCTGATCAAATGAGAAAACACATTCAGAACACTAATGCAAATCTCCACTTTTAATATCTAAGTATTTCGCAGCTGAAATAAAGTCGTACAGCGTGGCAATAGCATTCAAATATTTCTCCTCTGTGAGAGAAAAGTATTTTCTTAGGAAAATGCTTAATTAAAAATCCATGTTTGCTGAAAATGCTAGACATTTTGACTAGGGAATGAGCTGTAATTTTCTCATGGTGCTAAACCACAGAAGGAAGCAGTTAGCACTGATATTTGGAATGTCACCTAATAGCGATAAAACAAATCAGAAACATTTGGATGAAATTGGTGGGAAAACATATGGCTCAGTTCTGTAACTAGATATTAACATTCAACCTTTTGGGAAATGCAACGAGATAAGTGCCACCACATCCTCACTGTGAGGAAAGGACTGCAGAATCAGCATATGTTTCTACATAAGCAGTGTATAAAGTGTTTATTCTGAGCACAAAACTTCAACATTGGTCCAAAATTCTGTAGTCACTGGAACAGGTCCCATAACTTCAGCAGCCTGCAAATCCCAGTCTTATTGAATAGAAGATAATGAATCTTCACTATTTAATGCTTTTATTGAATGTAGATCCATTCTTTGTAAATTATATAGTCTGCTCTTGCATATCCCAGTCATCCAAACCTCCAACATATTGCAATGGAAGTGCTGAAGCAGCACATAGACAGCCCCCAAAAATACTACCTAGAAGATGTAATTAAATGCAATCATATTTTGACCAAGCATTTTTTATTTTGTAGGTTGCAAAGGCTTCCACTGAAAGTATACCTAAGTTGGCCATTTATACTACACAGTTACTAAACTAGAACCGGTTGATCCCAAGTTTTCTGCTTCCCAAGAGTGCAGGCCTAATTGCAACCCCTACAAATGGTGGCAGAAATCCTAGTTCTGCTGAAATCATGGGGACTTTTAGTGACTGCCTGTAACACTGAGTTTTAGCACACCTGAATTGCAGGTACCTACCATGTAGGTATGGACAGGCACTAGTTGTCTGTATTTCCATTACGGCCCACAGAAATACAGTCAATATAGCCAGTAGAGTTGAAAGAGGGCTGCATCTCATCCTAAAGTCATTATTTACATCTGATTACCTAAAGAGCATGCTGGACACCACTGACTTGCATTTCAGTCACCACTACTGCAGGTGCCTAAGCTCCCATGCTCACATTCATCCCTCTGTACAGTAGACAACGGAAGTTAGGGTGAGTCGAATCCCACCTCTGGATTTTGTTCATTTATAACCTTGCTACTACACAGCAGCGTTGGCAGCTGGCTTGTGTTCCAGCCCACAGATGAGCTTAATTTGAGAAAAATATGTCTTAAGAGTTTATCCTAAGGCATCTACGGGCAAGCGGTGGAAAGATGTTTTGACAGGAATAGATTAGCCTACAGAAGTCTAGGTGTTCAGTGAAAGCAAGCTGTGGAGTTGGTAATAAATCCCAATTATACGTTGCAGCAAAAATCTATTTAAAAAGAATCTCAGTGAACCCCAAAATAGTTTTTGATTTTGATCTGGCATTAGAGACGCTAAGCTGCTTCTTACAGATGGACTTACAAAAGTCACATCTTTCCACTGCTACTCTTCCTTTAGCTGGCATTTTTGCTTTCCAAATTTATATAAAGAAGGTCAGTACATGTGTTTGCAGGCATTGGGGTCTGGGGAATTACTTTTTCTTAAAAAAAAATGCCACTGACTTTACCTACTAGCCCAATGCCTGGCCCAGTCACAGACATCTTAATTGAAGTTCCCAAAAGGCCATGGTCAGGTCTTTATGTAACATAATAATCAGGCCCTAATATACACATTATCAAAAGCAAGCAGAGAGTGTTTCAAAAGTGTTTGTGCTGGGAAAAACATAATTTTGAGGCACCCCTGTGGAATACATAAAGTTATGACAACTTCCACTAGCGCATATTACCAAGGAGGCTCAGCTTCTCTGGGCTCACACAGGCACACAAGGGTGGTTTTAACAAAGTTTGCACTAATGTCTAGCATGGCCAACATTTGCACCAGATCTATTCTGAGCTAAATCTTGAATAAAAAACTGCTACTGGCTGAGAGCATTAACAGGGACTGACGCTGAAGGAAAGCAAGAGAGCAAGTCAAAGCACTACGCATCTGCAGGAATGCAGCTGCCTGTTGTGTACATAACCAAGAAATCACCCATCCAGGTCACTGCAAAGAGCGCGTTAATATCAGACAATGAAAGCACTGCAATTTTACTAAATGTGTCATAAAATAGGAATGAGCGTTAGAGCCTAAGTACTTTTTCCAGTGTTTATTCTGTGCCTTCACACCACCTGGGAAGCAAGATGGGAGCAGAGACTGCCTTCCGCCTGGAAGAAATTGCCAGGCGGCAGAGACCTGGCACAGGTGACTTGTATTCCTCCCTCCTGCTACATCCTCAACATATACGCTCTCAGGACAGAGGCAGAAAAGTTGCTTTCCTCTACCCCTAAAGAACCCTGTCCCCTCAGCTATTGGTGCCAGGGAAGGAGCAGAGAATCGTGGTGCCCAAATCAACTCACTACAGCCTGGTCTCTCTCACATGGTTCTCTTTAATGCTGAACATTAGTTTAATACATCTGAGAGAATCTGGCTGAATTTTGGCTGATTTTACTGCAGAGTTTGGGATATTTCTTCAGTGAGAGGAGCAGAAGATTACAGGAACTGGTAGAAGACAAAAATGCTCAACTCTTCTCAGACAACACCACAGGGTTCCATTTGTAGCTCCCTTCAAAATCTCTAGAAGTGCCATTGTTCACTACTTATACAGTGAATTTTGATGTCACCCATCTCATTAGAATTATTCTGTCCAGAAAACTGAGATTCAAAATACAATTTTCTCTCTTGGAGAGAAATGCTTCTTCTTGGGAAGAAACAACCAAAGGACTGCACACTCTGAAACATGCCCCCATGTCTCATACGTTATTTCTAGTTGTTGTGTATATATATCCATACACACCCACCCCCCGATCTAACTACTCTCTCTCTCTCAGCTGCCAAGGATTTTATTTTGAAAAAGCTGACCACTGAAGTCCTGTAGGAAATGCCCAAAAAATAAGTTTCAGGTCTAAAATTTTAATACTCTTAATGTTCATGAGTTACCACTGCTGAAAGCCAGGTAGGCATCCTTTTCTTATGAGCAGAGAAACCAAGACACAGGATGCATTTAAGTAACTTACAGCCACAGTCTGTGGCAAGGCTCAAAGCAGAGCTTCGGTCTTGCGATTTACAGTCTTGAATTATTTTACATGGTTGCTTCCTTCCATTTTGTCACAAGATAAACCTATGCCAGTCAACCACATGCTGACAGATGAACAGTAAGCTACTAAAAACCCAGTAAATAAAACGGGGTAGGAGAACCCTGAAATTACAGTTCTTTCAAAAGGATTTCAGAAAAAATTCTGTAGAGCAGCACTGTGATGTAGTCTAACAGTGATGGAACAGGAGTGACTTTGCAACAGGTTACGTGTTAACAACATCCTCACCTGCCTCTTCCAGCAGCAGGGACCAAGTTTCTCACCTTACACCAGTGGAAAGGTCAAGTGAGGATGCAGAGCACTGCTCCTGATAAAGTTGCCTCAGAAACTGAGCACCAGTAATATCTCTCCTGCCTCTCTGCCCATGAAATAAGCTTATTTTTAGGATCATTCCAAGAAAGAGCTAGTGCTGATAGATTATTTGACAACATACACAGATAGAATAGATAACCAATACTGTCATGAATGCAAGAGCTAACCTGTGGGATTAGCTGGGACCCCAACTTTCAGAATAAAATGCAGCATTGTTTTGAAAGCTGATACTTTGCAAGACACCAGGTCAAAAGTGAACCAGAAGGGAGAGGAAAGATGAGATGTGAATGCAAAAAAGTCAGATGGGAATAATAATCTGCAACGTGTAAAACTGGCACTGCCCACTTTCTAACACTGCAGAATGTTCCTTGGTTACTTGGGTGATTTATGACAAAAGGTCAGCAGCTCCCTAAAATTAAAAACTTGTTGTTTTGGCAACAGTTTGGTGCTTAACTGAAGAGGCCCCAGACCTCCAGGTCACACATTTCTCAAACCAGAAAAGCATAAAAACTCTGATTATTTACTTTAATGTGCACTGAGGAGACGTTTGTAATTTCTTTTAATTATTGCAACAAACTCAAGTGATGTGTGAAATGAAAATTCCCTGTCCGGTTCACAGAGAAGACTGTTGGGTTCAGTGCGTGGAGACAGAAACGCGCAATTTGAAGCTCAGGGAGACAGCCAGGAAAGCTTACCACACCCAGCAGGCACTCAAAGATTTTCAAACAAGCAGTCCAGGAAACTGAAGTACGTTCTGAAGTTTTTTAAGTTTCCTTACTGTTTTCAATGCACAATCCCTTAGGCTAACCTCCCTATATAGTCAGCTAGCTGGAACCTGTACAAAGAAATTCTGCTTCATACAAAATACACTAAGTAGGAAAAAAAAAATCCTGAAGACCTTTCTAGATATTTGGAGGGGAAACATTAAATAGCGCTCACTTTCCCTTCAAGTTTTTGTGCATCCTGGAAGTTTTTCTTATGAGATATGCATTGCTAGAAGCCAGTGGCAAACACAGGCTCTCATCTGTGCTGACTTGTATGTCTTAGGTTTGATCCTGCCTGGTGCTGAGCACTCTGACACTGGTCTGTATGCTTAATTTCTAGCAACTGAACAGTCTCAGAGAAAACCACATTGGGACTGTTGAAGGGTTGAAAATGACATGTGGATTTCCTACATGTTCCTAGACTGGGGATGACGTGCTGCACCCAGGTCGTTCTGGGGTTTCCAGGAAATGGTAAACCGATGAAGCCATTTAACTTGAACTGGAAGTCTGATATGCTGTTTTTCAGTAATAAAATTTCCACTTTTACTCATTATTTTATTAATAAACATTGAATACTGCTTATTAAAAGCTGTGTGTTACTCATAAATACAGTCATCTATCCTGATATTTATGACTGCAGAAAACTAGCAGTAACAGCCTCTAAAGTTATTTCAATCTTTTGCCTTATATCTTCCTCTTGGCAATGATTAAAACTGTGATTAGTTTGGCAGCGGGCTTATTTACGGTCATTTGAAAGTATTAAATGACAAGAAATCGGAAAATATTGCTCAATGAGAGATTTGGATAGACTTGCTAATTTAATTATTGATTCATTCATCATTTTCTTGACCATTTTCTAAGTATACACAACATAGCGAAATAACGGGTTTGCTTATTATACATTTATCATTAGTGTCAAGATGAGAAGCTCATACTAAATCATGAAATCCACTCCCCACAAGCTAAGGACAGGTGACCTGACTCGTTACATACTTGAGCACACAAATATCTTTACTCACATAAGCAAAATTAATAGGGGCTGGTACTTGAATTAGGGGATCTGATATAACATCCTTTCTTCGAGTCCCTGAGCAACCTGATCTAACTTTGAAGCTGGCTCTGCTGTTGGCTGGGGGCTACAGGGGGATTACATGACCTCCAGAGGTTCTTCCCAATCTAAATCTTTTTCTACTTGATTCACTGCCTCGTATGGGGAAGTCCCATTTGCCAGTTCTGTAGCAAAGATGGAAAGCCAGAAAACATCCCTCTGCTTCAGTTCACTTCAGACTTTAAAATTAAAACCTTACTAGTGAAAGCGGCTTTTCCCAAAAATGCTGGGCCATAAATTGGAGCACCTATGGTACAGCCAGGTGTCCCAACATACTCTACAGCACAAGAGGCAAAACAAACAACTGGTGTAACAACATCCTACCCTGAAGTGGCTACATTGACCAGAGGATGTCCAAGAGAAGCCACCACCCTAAAGAGCATGTAGGATCTAGCCAGAAGGGCCATACATTTTTCTTTTACAATCAGATGATGCTATTAATTACAAATTGCTAATAATGCTAATTAAGTTACTAGACCATTCATAAGAAAGCTAGGAAAGGAAATTCACAACAGAAGAAGTCGGGAGGGGTCAGTTATTTATGAAGCAATATTAGATTTCAAAACATACAAGTTCTTTTTAGTGGGTAAAAACACAAATATTTTTGTATCTTTCAGTCCAATGACCCCCTAATAACAAAGTTCCTCCCTCCTTTGCTAGTCAGTCTTAAGAAAAATAAATCAGGAGCCCCCCATACTTCAAAGGGAACATACTTCAAAGGGCCCTTCTGCTTTTTCTTTCTACTCCCTCTCTTCCTATCTTGTAAGCAGCCACACTTCAACTCACATTTATCCTTGACACCTTAATCAGCCAAGGCATTCACTAACTCTTCAGTGAGGAAATGCACTATCAAGCCCAAATACCTATAAAACAGTTAAACAATGAAGTGTAATAATTTCCTGATTTTCAACTTAACATTTCAGGAAATAAACTCTGTAGCCAAACTGAAATTACAGCTAATGCTCTTAGAAGTGCAGTCATTCCAACAGTGGGGTTTTTTTTCCTAGACAAATATTTTAATGGTTCTAAAGGGTAGATAAAAAGGTTCATGCATGCATATGATTTTTAGGCTTAATCACCAGAGCCTTCTATTTCAAAAAAAAAAAAAAAAAACCAGTGCTGACTATAATCTGTATCTGCAATACACACTCTTTTGTATGTGAAGAACATGTGGAATTCAGAACTACACTGTATGTTTAAGGCAGTGAAGCGCTCCTGTATAAAATGCAGTGAGCTTTTTAATTTAATTGTTATGCATAACCTAGACTGTACCTAAACACCAGAAGGGCTCTTTAAACCTAGTCTTCAACTGATTTAAATCAACAGTAAATCCACTGACTGGTTAAAAAAAGCCCTAATAGTACTTAAGTACTAATAAAACCCATACATTTATGATACAGTTAAACTCTTTGATTTGGATCTCACTGTCCCCACTGTCTGCAGCAGAATGAGCTCTTAGATGACCCATGGGTATCAGAAGGAGACTGCACAGGGACTGTAGTTTATTCCAATGAATATCTGCTATTTAGTTAATTTTTAACTTCTCTATGTAAGTGTATAAAGGAAAAAAGAGAATAATTCCAGAAAGGTCCTCACAGTCATTTCTTTGTTGCTTTTATAGCTCTTTCCTGTCCTATTTTTGTCAACATTAGCTAACAACCATATATGAACACATTTTGTTATTCAGACCACTACTCCTACTGAACTAAACAATACTTTTCACAGGAATGAAGTTATTCCCGTTCACAGGGGTTTGCAGGATTTGAACCGCGCATTTCAAACGCTTTGAATTTGTTCCTTTATTACTCTGCTACTAAGAGAATGTGTATACCAGCGACAGAAAGAAAAATAAAAGTCATAGCCTATAAACAAGAGAGTTTTGAAGGCAATAATATTTCAAGATTTTGATATTCCAGCTGCTTTCAGTGTTAATCAGCTGGTGCTGTGATAGGTACTTAAAATATTTTATGTTAATAAGAAGGAATTATTTTGCAGTTGCCATTACAGTTATGAAGAAAATAACAGTGATGTTCACCAAAGAAAGTCCAACTGAGGAAACACAGGCTTATGGTAAGTATCTAATTCCATTCTCAAAAGAACAAAAAAACCCCATGAGATTGGCCACAGCAGGCGAGACCAAATGTCTGTTTAGCCCCATATTCTCTCTCTGACAGCAGCCAACACCAGATGTTTAGGAGAAGCACAAGGACAGACAATGCCATTTCACAGAACCAGAGTAATCTGGAAGGGATGAGACTTCTGGAGGTCATCCAGTCCAGCCCCCTGCTCGAGCTGGGCTTCCCCTTCTGACTCCTGCCAAAGATCTCACCAACTCAAGCAGTTCTCGGTTCAAGAATTTCCTGAGCTAGAAGCAATGCTTTTGCGCTTTCTTCATTATCTACTAGCAGATTGTCCACGAAAATCCTAATTTACTGCCTCTGAAATCCCTTATCTTAATGCTTAGTGATTTATGTGTTCAAAGAGCTCAGTTTCAACCCTTCCTCACCCCTCCGTAGCTCCACTACTGAGACTCTGCACAACAGAGGGCACACCCCATTACACAGCCCGTAAGCTCAGTAAGAAGTCTAAAATGGCCAGTTCAACGCTCAAAGAGAAACAGGGGCAATTACACAAGACGGTGTTACTCAGCTGTCTGCTGCCTTTGTTATTTCCCTCAAATTCCAGTGTTTAGATATTCCAATAGAGAAAAGCTATTTTTTTAACAAAAATAACAACCCAAACAAAGAGAAAATAGTGCGTTTGAATGCCAAATGCCCAACACCTACTGTCACAGACCCCGGCGTGGCAGCGCCATCAACATCTGCAGTCTATTTCAGTAGCACCCAGGACCTAGCAGCATCAGTCTCATCCTCACTGTTTCATGTCAAAATGAAAAGTAGTTATTCTTTGTTGTAAAATAATCCTCACCATCACCTCAGTCCAACTCTAAGCCCAATCCCACGAAAATCTATGGGTGCCCTTCCACTGACTTCTGGGGGAGCTGAAATGGTTTCACAGAGTGCTTATCGCCTACAGTTTTCAAACTGAAGTGTGCAAATATTACTGCTTTTCGAGTGGGGAAACTGAGGAAAGGGCATTTGCCTATCCTGAAGATAGGTGAGATACAGCTGTTCCCTGACTCCTGCTGTGCCTGAGGGCTCTCACAGCCTTGCTACGGCACACCGTACTGTAGGTGGTCACTCTACAGACTACCATGTGGTCACACTCAATAGCATGAAGCTCAAAATCAAACAAGTAACTTTGTATTACCCCCTGTAAAAATCTCTGCGCTGGCTGCTCTCCTTGCTGGACAACTGAGAGGGATATACAGATTGTAAATGCGCTGGCTCATGTCCCTGGCTCTCCCTTGCTGTTATGCACCGATCCAGCAACACAGAGCAACCATAAAACTGGTTTTGAGCGCCGCCGTACCCTGGCAAACCTGAACTGGGGTGCGTAGGTGTGCTCCCAGCAGGTGCTGGTGCTCCCAGCGCCCATGGAAAAAGCCGCCTGCGTGCTTACCGCCTCCCTGCAAGCCCCACCACGCCGTGCAGCGCGGCGTTGACGAGGGGTGCCAGGGCAGCTCCCTTTCAACTGTGCGCAGCGGACTGGCTGTACGGACCAACAAGGCGCTCAATCTGGCTCTAATTAGCTTCGGCAGCCTTATGTTTGCAATAAGAGAGAGCGCTTTGTTCAGGGCATGCAGGGGGCCAGAAGGCGGTACGTGCCCTCCTGCCCCGGCTGTGCGCTTTTTTTGGGGTGTTCGGGGCATGCAGGGAGCCAGAAGGCGGTACGTGCCCTCCTGCCCCGACTGTGCGCTTTTTTTGGGGTGTTCAGGGCATGCAGGGGGCCAGAAGGCGGTACGTGCCCTCCTGCCCCGACCGTGCTCTTTTTTGGGGTGTCACGAACGGCCCGAGGGCAGCTGCAGCGCCCGCTTCTCCGCCGGGGCTTGGCAGGGGGTGGCCAAGCGCTTGCCCTCCCCAGGTCGCCTCCTAGGCTACTTACACCGGGGTGGGCTGGCAGGGGAACTGGTTCCAGGCGCATTTGTACTGGGCCTGGACGTAGCTCTCCGTCCCGTCCAGCACCGAGCAGCTCACGTTCCTGTTCACTATGTAGGCGCACCAGTTCCTGGGGGGGCGGAAAGAGAACGGCCCGTCAGGGCATGAGGGGGCCCACACACCGCCCCAGCCCGCCCGCCCCGACACCCCCGGCTGCCCCGGCACCCCCGGCTGCCCCGGCCCGCCCGCCTCAGCCCGCCCCGGCTCGCCCCGCCGCCGGCGGCGGCTCCCGCAGCCCCCCCGGGCCGGGCGGTACTCACTTGCTGCGGGAGCCCGGCCGGGTGTACCGCAGGTGCGGGGTGGCGTGGCTGAGCCCGGCGCCCAGGGCGAGGAGCAGCGGCAGCGCCCAGCCCGAGGGCGCCGCGGGCCCCGGGCACAGCTCCATGGGGGGGGGACGGGAGGGCGGCAGCGGGCGAGCGGGGAGGGCCGGTGCCTCTCCGCGGGCTCTCTCCGTCCGTCTGTCCCTCCGTCCGTCCCGCCCGCCCTCGCCCGCTCCCAGCTCCCTCACTGACGCAAATCCCCCCCACCCCGTTTCCGCCCTCCACGGCGGCTCCGCACCCCCCTCCGGCCGAGGCGCCGCTCCCCTCCACCCCCGCCCGCCCGGCCCCGGCCCCGGCCCCGGCCCCGGCCCTTGCCCCGGCCCCGCTCGCTCCCGGCCCCCCGCCCCGCTCTAGCCCCCCGGCCGAGGAGGAGCGGCGGCTGCGTGCGGGCGGAGGGGCAGCCGCCGGCCCCACATGGCGCCCGGCCGCCATGAGCGGGGCCCCCCGGGGCAGCCCTCGCTCCCGGTCCCCCTGCCCGAGCCGGCCGGCGGCCGCTCCCGAGCGTGTTTTTCGCACTGGAAGGCTGATGGGGGGAGAGCGCCGGGCCCCTGGGGAAGAGCAGGGCGGATGGGGGGCCACGCCCGGGCAGGGGACCCTCCCCAGAGGCCGGGGTCCTGGGACAGAGGGGCAGCCCCCAAACCGCAGGCAAGCGGGGCAGTGGGTTCGCCTTCAGGTGGGGCTGGCTCAGGCAAGATGGACTCCCGGTGCGTGTGAGGGAGGTTTTGGTGGGCTTGCGGCCGTGCGGCGGCCCCATGGTCCCGCTCGACACCAGCACCTTGCCTCGGTCACCTCGCGTGGCCCAAGGGCTCGTCCCGACTGCTGGGCCTGGGGGGGCTGCTGGTGGTTGCCCCTGTGAGCGGTGTACGGCGGGCCATTATTTGTAAGGAGAACTCTTCGCTGGGCAGAGAGAGCAATGGTTATTCAGATTCACTGAGGCGTTAAAACCTAACTCGGGCACCTTGACTGGGTGACCTGCCCGTGCAAGGCTGGCTGTGGTGGGTCCCACCATGGTCCAGACCCCAGGGAGGCCCCTCTGTCCTCCTCAGCTCCTGCTCTTTTGAAGCAATTGCTTTGGATTCAGGCAAAACTGACCAAAGCGTCGAGGCTGGGCCAGGGCAGGCTGCTCCTGCCAGAGGGAAGGCCAGGAAGGGAAAGCGCGCTGCTTGGGTGGAGAAGAGGCTGGGAGGGAGATTTGGGAGCCATGCCGGCTGCTGAGCCTGACCAGGCCCAACCCTGCCCACGTGCTCCTGGGCCTCCCGTGGCCACGGCAGCCACTCAGGCTTTCGAGGTCTTGCATGCAGGCAAAGCAGGCAGCAGGGCCAGGCCCTGTCTTCTGCTGTAGGCAGCAGCCTGCCCGAGCTGAACCTGGACCTCATCATCTGCCCCGACCTGCTGAAACAGGCAGGTCTCATCTGCCAGTCTTACAGTCGATCTCACCCGACGACTTCACTCTGCCTCCCAGTCTGACAGGGAAATAAGCTTTAAATGCTGAGGTCAAATTACGCTTTCAGACTGCTTTTCAGTAATCATTTCACTGGAAACTTACACTAAAGCTTTCCGCCCCAAAGAGAAATGCGTCCCGTTGCAGATGAGTAGGAACACTTCTCTGGTGATAAGTAGCAATGGGAAAATAAGCGGTTATTACTGTCACTTCAGTCTGTCCCGTTTCACTTGAAAAAATGGCACCCTCCTAACGCTCTGCAGCTGCTTTGGAAGGGGTAGCACCTCACTGTCTAAGAAATTATGCTTCAGGCAAAGCTTAAACAATTTGCCGTGCCACTGTTTACATTTGCAAGAGTGCGCCATTCAGGCATCATTATTTGTGCCAGCAGAAATTATTTGGAGTTTCTCCAGCCTGAAGAAAGCAAGACTACAGTTCAGTCCCTAAAAAGCAACGAAGAAGGCTTGCTCTTCCTTTTTTCCCTCCTTATCCAATCAAGGAACTCATTAAGTTGGTCCTTTTCCAAAAGTGATGAGCAACATGGAAGAGCTGTACATTGTCCCACAAAGGGAAAGTCATTAAGTAATGAAAGACTGAGGTCATGCCTGTCTTGAGAATGACTGCATAGTACAAAAATGAATAAGCTGATTTAAACAAAATGAGCATGAAGCAACAGTATGTTTCTATATGCAAAGCACTGAGGTTACACCTTGGTGAAGGGAGGTAAAGCAGACGTTACCTGATTTGCCATGAGGGCACCTTTCTAACTGCAGACTCAGTTGCATGATCAAACACAGCTTGGGGGCACCGTTAGAAGGAGAGTCATTACAGCCTGTTGCTTACCCCATGGATATGGCAGATAATGAGTCAGGAGTTGCCTGCAACTCCAGGAGTCTGTCCTTGGAAAAATGCTTGCTCACTCAAGAACTGTGCAAGGAAGTCTCTTTCCTGTTTTCTGATATAGAGTTGTCCCTTTACTGTCTGGATCAACTACTTTGTAAATATTATGAAACAGGACTTTGATAGTATTTGCTGCCATTAACTTAAAAGGGTATGTGAGACTTCTTCCACTGCAAAGCACAGTGTATTTTTGAGTTTGTTTCATTTTAAATAAACCATAACAATGACAAACAAAACCCTGCAGGACCATTTGCTTCTCCTCCATGAAACCAGAGCTCTGTGGGAACTTGTATGCAAGTGCTGTTGCAGGGAGTGAAGTTTTATGCGTGGCTACATGATGGTTCAGTAACAGCAGGGGATGACTTGTGCTGAGAAGTATTGAGCTGAATAGACATGGATGAATCTGGGCAGATGCGTAGAGTTGACCTCAACTCCTCTGATATTCACACTGGGCCTATGATATCAGCTGATTCGACGACAACCAGAACAGAAACTGGGCTCTGCCAGGAGAATCTTCAGCTCAGGTGCACACTGAACATGTGGTCCAAGCTCCGCTCATGGCTGCATTTTTTCTATGGGTGTAACTAGTTTTATTTCAGAGTGTAAGTATGAAGGTTAATAGTGTTCTCAGGGAGACTGCAATGCTCAGACTTTATTTTTCTGTGCTATATCCTCTCATCTCTAAAATTCACAGAAATCCCAAGAGAGATGATTCTTACAGTGTGTGGAAAGCATCCCTCCACCCCTCCTTCCAAACGGAGTGCATAGTCTGCAAGTGCACTGAGGAGGGCTTCAATGACTGGCGAGGTCAGTACATGCATTGTTGGGAGATGCAGATCACAGACATGAGTCCATACATCCTTTTAAATTGTTTTAAAGTTCTTGTTTCTTTACTAAACAGTCTGGCTGTGTTTTTAGTACCAAGATCAACTGCACTTTCATACTTCGTAACAGGATAATGATTGGGAAACAACTAAGGCCATGTGTAAGGGTCTGCCAGAGAGAGAAAGGTGCACAGAGTGGGCAGACAGAATAAATAGCAAAAACATTATCAGAGTATTTACTGCAGAACTCCAAAAGAGAAATTTGTCTTTAATGATGTGGTGCATAGAGAGGAAATGGTGTTCTCCCTGCAGTTTACCTCTCTTATGTATCAGCTCTTTCTGTAGGTTTCAGCAATAAATTGCTTTGTGAATTCTGGGTTCCTTCAGGTTCACTGCCTCAAAAAATCGCCATAATAACTTGAGGTGAGTGGTTTTTAGAGGTGTTTGTACTCCCTTGACACTTCTCTTTAATAAAAAAGCTCTCTCATCTAGAAATATTGTCTGTGGCACAGAAGGTGTTTCAGGTACTCCTCACCTGGCCATCAGACACGAGAAGCCAGCCTACAGCTGTGCATTGTCTGGCTTTACGTTTGGCACTGTATTAACTCCGTCTATGAGTCAAAGCAGGTCACAGTGTCCCTCTGGAAAGATGAAACTGGCATTAGGGAACAAAGAAAAGTTTGAAAGGAAGCTGTAGGAAACTCTAAGCTAACAGAGGAAGATTTGGATTGATTTGTATGACGCATGCTGGTTTGGATACCAGGAAAAAGCACTCCATGGGAAAAGAGGATTTTGAATACTGTTTTGCAGAGATATGATACAGCCCTGTCCCATTCATTTGGCCTGGTGTATATGTCACTACATAGTAATCTTAACATTAATACTATCAGCATTTCTAATTCGAGTCTAGGATTGGTGTCCTCCAACTTCTCCCCTCTCAGATCAGATCATGAGCTTTTTTTGCAATCTCTTTTCAAAAATTATTCCCCTCTGCAAGAGTCAGCTTTCAATTTTGAAATTTTTAGTGTAATCACCTCTCTGAAGTCAGCCAGACACATATTTAGCTGTGCATATTTAATGAAAATTAATGACTGAATGAAAAGTAAATAACAGATGTTAATCAATTTACTATTTATATACATGTTAACTTAAAGAAAAAATCCAAGCCCTAGTCAGGAGTGAATAAATAAACAAAGGAGAGGACAGAGAGCAGAAGATTTTGGTTTCTTTTTTACTGGAGAGCCACCTTGGAGGGCCATAGCAGTTACACAACTGTGAAGATGTTGTTAATTCCACAGAAAAAGGTCTGTAGCGGAGATCCACTCTAGCAGCTTTGGAGTATGTGGAGGAATAGGCAACGTGGTCCTGGCCAGTGCTCAGGCCACATCTTCACCTACCTGAAGTGCCGTATTTGCCTATCTAGGCACTGACGGTGTGGTGTCGTATGGGCTCTGTGGAACAGGCTTGGGGATATTTCAGTGCATGGGTGGGCAACCCAGCAACTCCAGCCTTTCTTCCTTTTGAGGGAAAACATTTGTGATGTTTACTTATTTAAACAGAAGAACAAATCAGTGTATTACAAACAGCCCAAACATTACCCATTTGTGGCATGCATTAAGTGTTTGTATTAAAACTGACACTCTTTATTGTCATAGTTATGGTTTTGGCTAGAGAACAAAATAAACAAAGGCTAGTCCCTGGGAACAGCTATCTGAGCGCACTATTCCAATCTGCTCAAGGCTTCAAGGCAGGACAGCAGAGATCAATACAAATTCTCCACCAGGAAGAATGATCTGCCTGAGTGCTGGAGCATTGTAAACACAAGTATGCCACACCTGTGGAATGTCCTATCTACTTTGTGCTGAATAGTCATGACAACTAAAGAAATACTGATTAAGGTCTACACTACTTCCACAGGAAAGATAAGTGCTCTCTCATATTCCTTACTATACGAGAGGACTGAATGACACTGTTACTATGGATTTCTGAGCACAGCAAATCTGGAGCCTGTGCAGAGAGAAGACATCAGAGTATAGGATGACAATCAGAAGAAAACATTTTAATGCTCTGCCACACCTGTCAGTGAAGAGCCTGACGCTGGCTGACACATGCACAAAGGTGGCAGAAGTTACAGAGCACTAGAAAGAAGATCAGAGGAGATCAGCATTTCCTGGCAGATGGGCTGGGGTGGGAGGCTAGAGGAGGTATGGGGAAGAGGTTTCTTTTGTATCTGCTTATCTTTGATTTGGTGGAATTACCAGGTGACTTCAATGGCGAAGATGTATAATGCTCTTCTGTTCTTTCCACAGCTACTACTGCTCTAACCTGCACATACAGTAGGACAAAGTTGGTTCATACAAAGCTACCTGCGCACAGACCCTTCAAAAAACCTGCAGGCAAATCGCTGAAATGTACTTAAAGACTGAGTCTGAAACTGCATGCGTTGTTTACCATTGCTGTAAAGAGTTTCTTCCAGTCTTGCTTGTTATGAAACTAAGAATTGTTATATTCGGTTACAGACATACTGGTTACTCCAATTTTGGTATCTCACCTCTGATGGTAGTGCAATATTTCAGAATAAAGAATAAAACTGAGGGCATTAATTATTGTGCAGTCACTACCTCCAATACAGGGCAGCTTCCAGAGTTTCATGGCATGCACTGCCCTTCTTAATGTGCCTCTCTCTGATTGAATGTGTCAGATTTCAGCTTTCACAATTTTTTAGAGACAATCTGGAAAGGAGAGAAAGGGAATGGCACATGACTTTACAGTGTTTGGGACAAAGTTGTCAACAGATTTTTAAACAATTACATTGTTCCTGATAGAAAATAACATCATTCTGAAGCTTTAATTCCTTGTTCATCAGTTTATCCAGTCTCTTGCTGAAGTTCCTGGTGTTTTAACTAAGCAAGTTATGTGAGTTTAACCACAACAGGTGCAAGTTTCTATGCAGACATCGTAATCTCAGTTCAGGCATAATAGGTGTTGGTGTATTTCAAGGAACTGATTAAAAATACATTAAGTCCACTTAATATCACAATAAGAAGCTCTTCCTGAAAGCAAGAGATGGAAATTCTCGATGTAGGTAAGACCTAATACTATAATTCACAAGATCATTCTTGCTTCCTTGGAAAAAATAGCTCCTGGCCAAATTATTTCCCAATCAAAAAAATTACCTCTAGTTTTAAGGAAGCCTTCTGTACATTTCTTCTGATTCTTATGTATTTTGTATTCAAAAGCAATGTTAAATTTAACTTCTGCTCAACTTGCACGCTGTAAAGAAGATTCAGGGTTCTTAAAGAAATTTTGTGTTTCAAAATGAGCTAACCAAACACAAAAATGCCAGGAATATTTTAAATAAGACCTCATTAGGTAAAGACCATGGCCACAAATATTTCATGCCTCTCTGCAGTCACACTGTGTTTTTAGAAGAGGATTTATACAGGCTAGTTCATTTTTCTGATTCAGCCATTTGGACACTGAGCAAATTTCTTCAGCTTCTCTAGTTTCTCACTGGTAGAAGGTGTGGCTCATTATTTGTCCTGTAAATTCTCATTAAGGTTACAGCAGGTTGAAGGTGCAAAAACCCAAATAAAAGACAAGAACAAACCCCAGATCTGTTTTTTCATCTGCCTTCTCCAATCTTATATTTTCACAGCATAATGATGGCTGTCCTTGATCTCAAAAACTGCAACTCAAAACATATGACTACAGCTTCTGGTGAACAAAGCAAAATGGCAGCTCCAGGCCCCTGTGCCTGCAGCCAGAGAGATTGCTCACCAGAAATGCAAAACTATAGAGAGGACGGGGGGGGGGGGGGGGGGGGGGAAGGAAAGTCCCTTTTAGCAAATCACTCTTGTCACCCATCCCCAAGGCAATTGCCTCCCCGTACGCAGTACCCAAATGTTCTTTCTTGTAGAATGACGCTGGCAACTTCCTACAAATACAGGACGAGGCTGTAATATTTTTATGTGCACAAACATACGAAAGGAGCAGGACTTCCTATATAACAGGAAGACTATCCTGTTCATAAAAATGAACACATAGCTTCTACCCAAAAGAGTTTACAGTCAAATCACACTCAGGCAGTAAATGGTACTCTGCCTGTTTCTCAGCACACCTGAGCTTACACAACTGTAAGCTCCAGTTTTGTATTGTGACAAATCATACCTTGTTTTGTCATAACGTGAAATGCAAAGGAAACTATCTGATCACTTTTTGCAGTTGCTTTTGATTCTCTGTTTATCATCTGAGAGTTTCAAACGAGGTGGCAATTTTTAAAAATGAGAAGAAGGAAGAAGATGAAATAAAATTTAAAAGGCTGCACAAGAGTGTAACTGGGGAGAAGACACAAAAAGGCATTGGAGGTAAGAAGGTGCGGAAAGAGGAGGTGGTGAACTCCGGGGTATAAGCATGGGCAGCATCTTGCTCTGATCATATGCGCAAATCCTGTGAAATGTAGTTATTCAAACAATTGCCTTATCGTATTGTACTTTCTTGTACTTCATGTACTCTAACGTGAATTTCTATTAGTTGGGGCTGAGGGGAAAGTCTCTGCTCTTCCTCAGCCCCCCTGTATGTTGGGGGGAGGTGGTCTGTAAAAGTTCCACTACTGAACCCTAAATACCTTCTGAAGGGATGTGGGATTGCAAAGACAAATATACCAAAGCATATTCAACTGAAATACCAGGAAAGTTAATACCTTATTTTGTTCACAGAGTCTACAGAAAATTATCTGTGTTTGTTCTAGAGATTGTTCTAGAAATTATTCTCAAGAAATGTTTTGCATTGTGTCCTAATTGTTTGTCTAATTGTGTGTTAGTCAGAATGCACAAACAATTTGTACTGAATTTCCCAGGGCTGCAATTAAATAAACTGGTGATAGCAGTGCTCTGGTTTGATCAGTTAAGCAATCTAAATAAGCCAAGGGCAACATCCTTAAAGTAGGTAAGTACTTCACTCCCACCGATTTTGATGGCAGTTAAAAGCCTGCATCTCCATGAAAACTACAGGTTAAGCACCCAAGATTTGTTTCAGTCAAACCTCTGCTGGATAACATCACTGGATACCATCTGTATGCATTGTGCGCCTCACTCCGTCTCGTTCTCTTGAAAATCTCAGGCAAGAATCAATAATTTAATTAAACAAACCCAATATTCTTTTGTTCAGACATGCTGGGTTAAAGCAATGCCATGACTTGGTTAGCACAGTCCACGGAGAACAGGGAAGTACAGAAGTGTTTTCCACATACGATGGCCTTGTTGATTGTTTCTTCCTGGTACTGGGAGAGGTGGGTAGATGGGTTTGAATACATGCCTCCTAACAAGTAGTAGGCCTTGTAGTTAATTACAATTAGGAGAAAGTGAGGAATATCTAAATATATATTTAAACTGTCTTGTATCTAACCACTGAAGTTTCCATTCTGCATCATAACATCCTCTAGCTAAGTATTGATTAATATTGATGAATATTTAGATTTTAGAAGATCTCAGAGATTTCAGTAGTATCTCTAAGTTATTTATGAGATGAGTCCAGATCAGTCTTGAATTTCCTTTTTCCCACCTGAGATCAAAACCTCGTGGTGACACCATTTCCTCTGATTCTTTCAGACATGTCCTACATTTCAGCACCCTTCCTGCTGCAGGCTGTACAGATGAGCGTTCTTGATCAGCCACAGACTTGCATCCTCTTTCATTTGTCTTTTATTGTTAAAAGGAAATATCCATTGCCAAAGGAGGGTGCGTCTTTTATATCGTTTTGGAAGAGCAACATCTACAGAAATGATGGTTGATGGAGAATAAGTTAAAAATTATGAACGTTGCTGGTGTGTTTCTTGTGTGGTGGACTGAAAACCAGCGGATCAAATGACTGTAATACTGAACAACATGACTGTATGCAGTAGTGGTAAAATGAACTCATGGTTTCAGAATTTACTTAAGGGAACATAAGATATGAAGAATTCATGTGTAGCAGCGTGTGTTCAAGGATGAACTCAGTCATGGACTCAGTTCAGGGCATCTGGCATTATTTACAGCATTCGCTTTTACTTTTAGGAGCACAGAATTTCAGGCTTGTAGAGTGTTATTTAAAACACTTCTTTATGACAGTTAAAATGGAACCCCAACTTTAGGATGAACTCTGTCAGGGATTGTTAATACTCTTTGTGCCTGTTGCTGTTAGGCTTTTCTTTTTATTTCCTTTACCCAGTTACAGAACACCACAGTGGGGTCCTTACTGCTCTAGGATGAAAAATGATTAAGGAAGGAATCCTGTTGTTTTATAGGTACCTGTCAGTGATGCTAGAGGATCTGAACAAAATCAGAGCTCCGCTGTCTTCAGTGTTACACAGTCACAAGCTTTGTGCCAAGGCCTGGTCTCTACAGAGAGTTTTGCCACTTCAGTTATACTAACAGTGTTAAAGCCCGAAAAAGATCTGTGCATACAGATGTAGTTTTCGTGCATAAACCGGTATAGCCTATTTCAGTTTGGGAAGTGGTTAAAGTCTGTGCCAGATGAAATTCCCCATATTCCAGTAATAACAGCACCCACGCTACATGTTGTAGGCCAGCTGAGGTTGGGATGGAGGGGGAGGCAGTGGGAAGGAAGCAGAGGAGAAGGGGTAGGGAGTTTTGGTCTTTTCTTTCATGTTGTGTAGCTCTTTCTGAAATAAATTAAAAGCTTTCATTTGTCATTGCTGTTTAGAAATAAACTGCTCTCTCCTTTCAAATTTAATTGTGGAGAAATAGGACAATCTCTGCTGTGAGATGCTGCCTTACTTCGTGTCAGTCTACACAGTTTGAACAGTTTTCCAACGTTACCAGCAATAGGCCACTTGAAGGCAAACATTCAATTAATAAATCACACCAGCTCATTCTTACGGTTTCCCTGAAGTTTGTCATTAATAAAGAAATAACATCACAGAGGCTGTAGCTGTAGACATTTTTAAACTGCACTAGGGGAAAATAAATTGCCTGAAGCACATTAGGATGTTTCCTAATTGGAGGTCAGGGAAGTCCCTGCAAATTATTACACTGTAATTTCACTGCAAATAATATACTGCAGAAGATTAGCAAGAATTATGGGGACGATTCTCTTTCACAGAAGACAACATCTGTATCCAGAGCATATAAAGTAAGCCAAATGTCTAGAAATGTCAGCTGTGTATAACTGAAGAGGTTTAGATTAGTTTAGATAAGTCAGAAGAGCCACTTCACTGACGGTATCCTGAGACAGCCAAAACTTCACTGCCTCATGCATGAGTTGTCCTTTTTGCCCTCACAAAGTGGGAATACTCCCAAGACCGTTATTCCTAGAGAGGACTGATCAGTTCATTGGCCTTTACAAGTTAGAACAGTGAAACCCTGATGGAGAAGGAATGTCTTATCGTTGTTAGATTATGGGATGTATTTTGTTACACCAGTCTTCTCTTAATAAAATGAGGCGCAAAAAATAATCTCTGCAACTACTGTGCTTCATTTGTCTTTACATTTTTTTTAGTACTGCAGCATCTCATACATTTTGCTTTTTCATTCAAGCTCCAGTTCCTGGAATTCCAGTGTGATTTGAGCACTTCAGATTGTATTGCAACAAAAAGTTAGTTCTGGCATTCCTTTGCAGAGAATAATTTGAAAACCTGACTCAAAACCATCCTACAGACTCAGAAACAAAAAGGCAAGTACAAAAAATTGTATACTTTTTAAATCTCCTGACTTTTAAGCCAGTCTCCTGATTTTTTTTTTATTGCTAGAACTTTGCAGTAACTTACTGTCTTTATCCAACTGCTTCTGACTTTCAGCCGTCCTCTGGAGTTGCTGTTCTGCAGTTGGCAATGCAGATTATCTTAAAGCACTATTTGCTGTGTGGCATATTAAAAGACAACAAAGACTTTAATTAACTTCTCTATCTAATTATGGAATCAGAGTTCTTTACTCTTCTGTCTTATGGTTCAGCCTTTCTTTACAATTACTTTATTCCATTTTCCTGGCATGTGAGCTTTCTCTGCTACAGGTCATTTATCTGGGTTGAGTTATTGGTGTGAAACTTACAGAATAGGTACTTACTGTAACTTAGAGTAAAAGACACTTTCCCTTCTTTTCCCTCAATTCAGTCTGTGGTAACTGGGTATTTATATTTCAGCTGCCCCCTACATCTATAGACAGCACTTCATGCCTGACTCATTTCTTGGTGACTTGCAAAACTTTTCTGAGACAAGTAAGTATTCAGACTTTATAATTGCTTCCAGGCTTTAGTGATTCTAAGTGTGAGGAGCTCAGCTTAAAATTCAAGCCTAGATCCTTTGCATGGATATACTCTTTTGTTTTTAGGCAGTTAACAAAAAAAAAAAAAAAAAAAAAAAAGACAAAAGTCCACAGCCAAATATTGCAACATAGGTTGGACACATCCAGGGGTGGAAACAAAACAATCCTTTTCTACAGGCTGTCTCTAGGGTCTGGTCCTATTTTGCAATTGGCAAAAAATGGTTATAAAAGATATTACACTGACAACAAAACCTCACTGCTGTTAAGGACAAGGTTGGCTTCGGCCTTTTGAAGGCGAGGGGCCTCTGCAGGTTCCACACTCTGCGTGAAGCATGTGTGGTCTGTGAAAGTGAGCAAAAGCAGTAAGTACAAAGTTGCTCAGTGCATGTGCAGTTGGTGCTGTAGCTGAGATTGTTGACAATGCACAATATATTCATTTGTGGTTCTTAGACCACTAGCAGACTGGTCTGCAGGGTATTGAGGAGAGTGGACAGCTGCTGTAAAACTAGGCAAAATACCAACAAAAAACATTTTTATTTGCTTTTCCTACCAGATGGTGCATTTGATTGTACAATACAGGGAATCAATTTATACACAGTACACCTTGGCTGGAAGACCCTGGGAGCCATCTTAGATGGGAAGCCTGAACTCTGGCCCCCGGTGTCTGTGCTTTAAGGTGTTAGCATCTGATGTGGCTGCATGGACCTGCTGCTGCTGAAAATACAGACTTTTGGAACATTCAAAATTGTACACATGTAAATGAATGATGGCTTCTACCTCTAGTCAAGACATTTATCCAGTGTAGTAGAGGACCAGACTGTTCAGGAAGACAAGACCCATCTGCAGCTGCTCTCCAGTAATCATTAGAACCTTTGTTCTTTTTCTGATATTTTAAACAAAGAAAAAGGGAGAAAGCATTTTTAAACAAAGAAAAAGGGAGAAAACATTTGGTTTTAAAACCTTAACTTTGAGTGCAGGTTACTAAATGACAGTTTGATCATCTAAACCAGCCAGGTTTTGCAGCTGTAACAGTCAATGATGAGCAGATCAAGTCTATTTGTCACCACTATCATGTACACAAATGGGTACCAAAAGAGAGTCACCGTATCGTGTTTAGAGGGTGGAAATCCAATGGCTTGATTTTCAGTAGTACGGAATAGCCAGCAGCTCCCACAGAAGTCTACTGCATTGATGCCTACAGGAATCAATCCTATTTAATCATCTTTAATTTCCATCCTGGAGGAATTTATACCAGCAGACTTAACCTGAAGTTTAGGAAAGAAAAATTTAATCATGTGAAGTGACATCCAGCACTTCATCTTCAAAGCCTTTCGAACCCTTTGGCAGAGGTAATCTGATAGTTCTTTTTTCATCCTAAAGGTTCTGGTTTTCCTTTTTTCTTCTGAGAGTAAATTTACATTTACCACTCACAAATCTTTCTCAATCTTTACTAAATATATATATATATATGCAGAGGATTAGAAAACAGTGCTTTTTAAAAAGGGAAGCTGACAGAGGAAGTTATGCAGACAAAAGCTCTAGATGTTACGGATTCTGAGATGGCATTATTTATTTTTCACCTAAGTGAATTTTAACAGGATTTGACTACTTTTGTATCTCTCTCTTTGTGTAGTTGCTTTGTCAAAGTGTTCCAAGAGCAATAATGGGCATTGCCTAAAACCTGAGGAATGTTCTCACAAATTTCCTTCTTTCCCAGGAATCAGGAGCACTCCTGGAAGGAGTGAAGGGAGATATACAGTCAGCATGCATGCAAAATATGGCAAATAGGTTCCAAAGACAGAGCAGACCTAAAAGCGATAGCTGTGATTTTGAAATTCAGAAACGTTCTGAAAGCTGAGAACAAAAGAATGAGGTAACAATTAATAAACTTGCTGATTTCTGAAGTTCTAACTGTATTGTAAATGTTTTGCAAAATTGCATTTTAATGCAGAACACTGAACTACTTTCTGCTTTGCCAACTCTGGAAAAAGAGCCCAGATTTCTTTCCAGTTCTTACCCTCCAGGAAGATGGCATATTTTTCACTATTCTTTTTCACATGCAATCTCTGCACATGCAGGAGAGTTTTTCAACAAAGGAAAAGCTCACATTTCAAGTAGTGCTGTGGAAAATGTTCCACATCATCAGGTCCTTGACACACTACATAGATGTGTCAGCATGTCTTTATAAGGCTCTGGAACAGTCAGTCTTGGCAGCAGAGCTAACCAGCAAACTCTTTGACCCCAAATTCCTCTATTTTGATAATGTTATCATGCATTTGACACAGTGTCACTGTTACTCATTTACCTACAGGAAACTTTCAGAAGAGAAACTGGGTAATGCTTATTCAAGAGAAACCCAGTTTGAAGTGATAAGCTGGACCCTAAAACAAATACATTGCAAATATCGTTTGGTTTATGGCTATGCTAGTTTTCTTATGTGCTGAGTGCAAGAGGATCTAAAACATGAGACAATTCTAACAGATCACTTGAAAACACGGTTCTGCTATTGAGAAGATCCATCTGAAAAAGCAAAAAGAAAAAAATGGTGTGAAAATACACCACTTGATCCAACACCATGAAGCATGAATGAGGTTTGAATTTCCTTAGTAGCATCCCGAGTGTAAAAGCTGGAATATAAACAAATCTGAGTAAACCATGTTAATTCCAGATAATTCTATTTGCCAAAATCTAACAAAAGCATCCACATTCTGATCTTTCTCCAAGCCTGGCAGAGACCCCTCCAGACCCTCAGAGAATGCAAAAGAGTTCAAAAGTTCACTTGTTATTTGCACTTCAACACATTTGGTTAAAATAATGTTTCCAATCTTTCTTTACACCAAAAGTCATATATATTACCATTCTAAGATAAGAGAAAGTAAAGCAGTTCAGAAAAAAAATTTCAATATGAACATTTTAAATGTATTTATGGGATTTAAGAATCAGTGTCTCAATATACAAGGAACAACTCTTCTCCAGAATACCTGACATTTTGTATGTAAAGCACATGAAGTATATCTGCATATATCCATGGTTAGTTATTTCTTCAAGCCCACTTAACTTAATTTTCTAGAAAATTCTGCTCACACTTTTGAAATAGTAACATAAAAAATGACTTGGACTTGCATAGCCTACAATACATGTTCCCACGCTGTGATTCAGTAGGTGGTTGAGTAACTGGGGATTAGATGGCTCTGGGAGCCACAAAAAACCCCAGAAGGAAGATATGAAATCTAAAAAAAGTCAGAGTGTTTTCGTTCCCATAAGAAAAACGGCTTATTGTACCACCAAACCTTGGTTGAAATTGATTCTGTCTGTGTGACCTTTCAGCAATCCAGGGAAGTTACATGATCACAATTGTGAGGAAAAGTGGCCCATAAAAAGTCTTTCAGGACAGGGTATTTGGCATAAGCTGCAAATCCACTGCATAGGGGTTTTGCAATGTAAAATCACTAGAATCCTTAATCCACGCCTATCTGTCAGTGTGGAAACAGAAATAGGCTTTAGGGGTCTCGCTGGTGAGGTCATCCATACATCTACCACAGTAGGTCTCTCTGATGTTGATAGATGTGTCCATCTCTCAGGTCAGCTTTCACGATTCTTCTTGCATACTTAACCTGGGATTTTATTTTCAGGAACTCCAGCAGTTTCTGGTTTTCTGCTTGTCTTCTCTGTGCCGTCAGCATCTAATTGTAGGGAACTCCCGCCACAGAGGTGAGTCTCTTGGGGGCTCTTGAAGTTACCTGCCAATAGCCTCCATGGCTGGTTCATCTCTAACGCCAAGCCGCTTCAGTCTTGGAAGCGTCCAACAACAAACAGAGGCCTAACAGACTGTCAGGTCTCCTTCTGGGAGATGTGAAACTTCAGATCCAAAATTCAAAGCCAGTGATGTCTGATTCCTTGTGCCTTCTCCATTGCTTCCACCCTTCCCTGCCACACGCTCCTCCATTGAGACTTCTCCGATGGCTCTTGTTTATATTTGAAATATCTTGGCACATGTGGGCAGCAAAGTTTGGTAGAGGAGAGAGACTCTACCACCATCACAAGCTTACTCTCAGTAACAGTTAAGAAGAAAAAGTAAAGATCTTTTTGGCTTTGGGCAGTGTGAAACAGGTACAGCCCTCCGCTGGCACTCCTGTAGGCCTCACTGTTTGCAGCGTAAGGAGAAGAATAGTCAAATCTTGTACAGGTTAGATACTCTGATGCTGACTTCCAGATAGGCTCAGTTCTGCAGGTAGATAAAATCTCCATCCAGAGTCCAGCTGGATAAGTCAGTCTTGGCCTGACCACCCACTTTCAAGAGGGACTTTTTTCCTTTCAAGCTGTGCATGACAATAAACTGCCTTTGGCATCTCAAGGCTCTCCACTCAGAAAGTAATTACAAACTTCAAAACGGTGGTTAAAATGCCAATGAAGGACACGATTAGTTGCAAGCTTTCACATGTCTGTCTAACAACACACTGCAACAGCAATACACCATAACTTAGTAACGGGGTTACCCATCCCCATTTTTACCACGCTGTTGCAGCAGTTTGACTCAACCAGCCTTGTCGTATACCTTCAGGTCAGTTCAGGCGTGGGTGACGGAAGATGAAGTTGCTGTACTGAAGGCAGCTCACTGAGCCAATTTATCTGCCCAAATTACCAATTTGCAACAGAAGCACGCTCAGTTTCAGCATGCAAGGCTTCTTGCATGTGTACCAGTCTTCAGTGTGCTTCCACTTCAGCAGCCCTGCTTTGATTTCCTGTCACTAAGTTAGCTCTGGTATGCATTACTCAAACTACTCTCATGACTGCTTCTGCCAGAAGTCCCTAACATTAAGAGGACTTCTGACCATCCCTTCTCACTTTTCACAGGACGTCCTCTGTTCTAGAATTGCCCCAGGACTCTGCTGAAGAAAAGAAGTTCTTGAGCAACTTGTAGAATGGCCCCCTCCATTGTTTCGAAAGAATTCTTTTCACTGCATTCCTCAGGCTGTCATCAATTTTCCTCTTGCACAACCAGCTCTTCCAGCTTGAGCAGAGCTGGACCTGCGATCTGTATCTTCCAACACAGCAGTCATTAAATTAGGTCATTATTATACCTGCACACAAGTGCATGGACATGCTAAAAGATCCTTAGAGTTAAAAAGACAGGTTCTTGAAAGTAAGACAAAGGGAGAGCACGCCAGTCCACCTTGCCCACTTATTATGAGGCAGTCTTTAATTAAGTACTAATTTTATGATACTGCCATTTCATTTCTCTACTATATTTTCGAGCTAGTTGTAAGAACATGCTAAAAGTAGGAGCTATAAGTAATATGAAATATTTGTTTTCACTAGCTGTTTACTGGAGAAAGTTAACTTCTAGTTTTTTGGAATAATTTCCATTAAACAAAGTAGCAGCATCTTTTAATTCAATAGCCCACTTTTTATTCAGTAACTTTTTAAACCTACCCAGTTTTTGTGAAAAATGATGAATGAGAGGTTCCTGCAGTTAGTTAATTGGTTCACCATTCTTCCAAACTTATAAGTACATTGGGGGAAAATAATTTTTCTGTTCTAGAAATTAGGCTTGAATGCAAGAATTTGTGTATTTCTTGCATGATGTGGTTTAGTTGATTTGCCAAAGTCATAGGATGAGGGATAAAGAGGGAGTGGATAATAGGAAATGAGAGCCCACTAAATGTCCTTCAAGCAACTAGAATGTAAAATTCCTTTGCTAAAAAGAGCAAATACTATATAGTTTAGGCAAAAATTCTTGGACTATGTTATTAGATAAAAAAACCCCAATCTTACATAATTTGTTCTTATGTAAGATTGTGAAACAAATAGTTCTGGTGTTGTAAAATATTTTCGATTTTGGCAAGTTGAAGGAAGGTCTATTTGTGGACCATTTCTGTTGCAAACTACATGTGTGCTTGATTGTGTGCATACAAACAGGGCCTAAATATTGTAGTTGTAAACAGCTAGCTGCTAGCATACTATAAAATAATTACCCACAAAGTAATGAGTGGGGATTTCTTCAGAGCCCTCATAAATACTCAGTCCTATAAAAACTAGTGAGAGTTGTAAGAACCCATTAACATACATTAAACATACAGTAAAAATTGTGGAATTAATATATTTGCAGATTGAAGGTACTTGTTGTTTGCCTCTAATATCTGAACATTTTTCTTAGTTTTGTATATAGGTTGGTTTAAAATAAAATTGCGTTCAACTAGTTTACATGCACACATTTTTTATGCAAGCTTTTTTTGCTAAAGCTGAAGCTGCTCTGTTCCTTGGAACCATTTTGTTGCAGACAAGACACACAATACAGGCAGAGATCGAGTATCTGTGCAGCTAAAGTACATCTAGTCAACACAGCAGCTCTGTTGTGATTTTATGCATTTCCATAGTCCCAACATGTGTGGAAGAGCCTGTTTACAGAAATACAGAATAGTAATTATATGTATGCATATACATATACATCTTTGTGTGTGTATGCACATAGACATGTCTATACTTTTTATGAAACAGAAATGATCACTGTTGCTGAAGCCTGGGGAGATGATCTGGTGTGGCAGGAATGTCAAAATCACTGGATACACCCTTTCCAGCAACAGGCAGAAAGGGAGGCTAATAGCTGCTTTATACTGAAAGATACTGTGACTGCTACCATCGATAAAATGTATTTTAATTCCTAGAGGATAAGCAAACAGACTTTTTAAAAAGAAAATACTAAAACTAATTTTGGCTTCTCCTGTGCTGGACTGCATCCTGGCAGGTGAAAAGGAATTGACTGCGGATCTGTTCTGTGATGGTTGCCTCAGTGGAAATGGTTATACTTGCTGTGTGCTAATGAAATGCAATCTTAACCGGCTTTGTTTCCTAAATATGAAAAAAACTTGGGAGCAGAATTTATTGGGAGAAAATGCTGATGCATGAAGGCAGACAACATTTTAATGACAGTTCCTTACTAATGCTTTATTAAATGTCCATAAAATGACAGCACCACAACCCCAGCCACATTCTATAATCGTGGAAGTCTTTGATTAAGAACCCCTGTTCCACTGGCTGGGAAAAGAGATTAAAAAAAGACCTTTAAAAACAATGCTGACTTTGCTGCTATGACATGGGAAAAAAAAGAAAGTAGAAGGGAACTACACTTGAGGAGTCAGAAAATGCAAACTGTGATAAAGGACAATGAAGGTATCAGTAGAAAATGACTGTTAGGATTAACAACAAAAAGAAAGAATGGAAAGTCTGAAGGAAACTGACTCCTGGAATGGTATATTTGCCTGAACAATTAATATTAATTTTTAGTGAATCTTCAAAGACCTGAACAGCGTCAAGTAAAATGGAGTTCTTTGATTGAATCATAGAATTGTTTGGGTTGGAAGGAACCTTTAGAGATCATCTAGTCCAACACCCTCTGCCATAAGCAGGGACATCTTCAACTAGATCAGGTTGCTCAGAGCCCTGTCCAGCCTGACCTTGAATGTTTCCAGGGATGGGGCATCTACCACCTCTCTGGGCAACCTGCTTCAGTGTTTCACCACCCTCATTGTAAAAAATGTCTTCCTTATATCTAGCCTAAATCTAGCCTCTTTCAGTTTAAAACCATTACCCCTTGTCCTATTGCAACAGGCCCTACTAAAAAGCCTGTCCCCATGTTTCTTAGAAGCCCCTTTTAAGTATTGAAAGGCTGCAGTAAGGTCTCCCTGGAGCCTTCTCTCCTCCACCTAGCAACCCCAACTCTCTCAGCCTTTCCTCACAGGAGAGGTGTTCCAGCCCTCTGATCACTTTTGGGGCCCTCTTCTGGACCTGCTCAAACAGGTCCATGTCTTTCCTGTGCTGAGCCCAGAGCTGGACACAGTACTCCAGGTGAGGTCTCACCAGAGCGGAGCAGAGGGGCAGAATCCCCTCCCTTGACCTGCTGGCCACGCTGCTTTTGATGCAGCCCAGGATTCGGTTGGCTTTCTGGGCTGTGAGCACACATTGTTGGCTCATGTTCAGCTTTTCATCTACCAGTACCCCCAAATCCTTCTCCGCAGGGCTGCTCTCAATCCCTTCATCCCCCAGCCTGTATTGATTCTTGGGGTTGCCCCAACCTGGGTGCAGGACCTTACGCCTTGTTGAACCTCATGAGGTTCACACAGGCCCACTTCTTGAGCTTGTCCAGGTCCCTCTGGATGGCATTCCATCCCTCAAGTGTGTCAACCACACCACTCAGCTTGGAGTCATCTGCAAAGTTCCTGAGGGTGCACTTGATCCCACTATGTCATTGATGAAGATACTAAACAGCACTTGTCCCAGTACGGACCCCTGAGGGACACACTCGTCCCTGATCTCCATCTGGACATTGAGCTGTTGACCACGACCCTCTGGATGCGACCATCCAGCCAATTCCTCATCCACCGAACAGTCCACCCATCAAATCCATATCTCTGCAATTTAGAGAGAAGGATGTCATGGAGAACTGTGTCAAAGGCCTTACAGAAGTCCAGATAGATGACATCTGTAGCTCTTCCCTTGTCCACTGATGTAGTCACTCCATCACAGAGGGCCACTAGGTTGGTCAGGCAGGACTTGCCCTTGGTGAAGCCATGCTGGCTGTCTCAAATCACCTCCCTGTCCTCCATGTGCCTTAGCATAGCTTCTAGGAGGATCTGTTCCACGATCTTCCCAGGCACAGAGGTGAGGCTGACGGGCCAGTAGTTCCCAGGGTCCTCCTTCCTAGCCTTTTTAAAAATGGGTGCAATGTTTCCCTTTTTCCAGTCACCAGGGACTTCACCTGACTGCCATGACTTCCCAAATGTCATGGAGGGTTGCTGTTCCTGCATCACCAAACACACACGCCTTAGTGAGCTAGACCTGCTTTGAGTGCTCACAACTTGAGTTGTGCTTCATTCACCAAGGACAACTGAGTTTGTTTCACTTCCCCCTCCCCCCCAACTGAACTACTGGATCCCAGTTATCTAGAATCACACAGCAAAAGGGGTGGAAGAATAACTGCAAAATGTACCTGTGGACACTGCATCCCTGAAAAAACACATTACAGCAAGCAACTTACCTCTCTTCCTATTGTGAGCAACTGACAGTATGAACCATTCATCAATGGTGACTGCAAATCTCTTGACCAGCTTAGCTGAAATGGAGTTCAGAATAGCAATATAAACCTAGCTTCATCAAATATGCACCTAATTTGGAGGCTTCAGAAGCAAAACATCCAGTAATTACACTGCTCAAGTCTCACAAGGTGTCTGAATGGAAATTTGGAATGGGTGTGTTTTTCATCCAGGCTACTGACGTAGCAATAGCATAGCATCATCCTGCAGCGGTTCCCTGCCTCACTTACTGCCCTGCCTTCCTTCAGCTCCCCTGGGCATCATCCTTTCCTCCTTCCCTCTCACTGCTCTTTCCCTGATCTGGAGCCCTGGCTGACAAAAGGACTCAGAGGGGCCCTGGAGGAGGCAGAAGGAAGCCACAGGTGAGATGCATGCGGCTAGAGAAGTACTGGAGAAGATGGTGATACTGGGATGGTAGAGTTGTGGAGCTGGGGCCATGGTACTGACGGTGGGGCTGTAACACCACCACAGGGTGCTTTGGAAAGGAAGGACTGGTCACCCACCAACATCACTGGATTACATTGGGTATCCCCATGCACCTGACACAGGCACTCTCTGCATCCCTGCTTGCTAGAGGAAGAGCAGAAAGCATGGAAGTCCACAGCAGCCTAAGGGAAGCAGAACTTAAGCACCGAGTCAAACTATGGTCCTTTAGGGGCTGGTGAAAGAAAAAAAGGCAAAAAAGCCTTACCATTGACGTTTTCTCCTCTGCTGAAGGGGGGGAGACCAGGAAGAAGGTAAGTACAGTTGCTGACACAAGCCCAGGCACAGGACTCACATTAGGTTTCCTCTCGATACACTTTTGCCAGAGGTTCCCCGTCCTGCAGAACTCAGCAGCTCACACCACAGAGGTGCAGTCCCCTGTCTCTCCTTGTTGAAGTGACAGGTGCTCTAATTTCCATCTTCACTGATAAGCCCAGCATACAACACGATGATATTGGGGTCTGATGGGGCAGGGAGCAACGAAAGCCACAAGCTAGGGAAAGTGCAAGTTCTCAGGTCTTTTGCTGCGGGAAATCTTGTCTACCTTCCAAGCAGGAAAACTGCTGGGGGGGTACAGGACCCGCTGTGTGGAGTGGGGTCACCTGGCGCAGCAATGGGCCTCCTACTCCGCTCCCTGACAGGGTACAGTGAGAGGGCCCCTGCGCCCTAGTGCCCACTGCAGACACCACCTCACATCGGGACGGCAGCACCGTGCAAACGTCTCTGGGAGGCTCTGTTGGGAAAAAAAAAAAAAAAAAAGGGAGAAGGTGATGTCCTGTCTCCCTGGGCTGGGCGAGGTGCCAGCAGACAAGAGGGAACCAAGGGGACTGCCAGCCAGCCCTGCTCTGTGGCTGGTGCCACTGGCTGCCCTACAGCCCGTGCCCGACCTGACGTGCCTGCAGCCCACTCCTCCGCCCCATCACGGCCCAGCCCTGCTGAGCGGCTGCTCTGTCTCCCCGCGGGGCAGCGGCAGGCAGCGGCCCTTCCCCACCCGGAGCTGCTCCCGCCCTCCATCAGAAACCAGCTCCTTGTTCCCATCAGCTGGCCCAGGCCCCAGCAAGAACCGCTTCCTCTCACGTTTCCTGTACCGCTCTCCGCCAGCCCCTCATGAAACCAGCAAGCACAACATACACACCTTCATTTTCAGTCCCTAGTTTGCTCTGTTATGCAGCGAAGAATGGGTAAAGAAAAAAAAAAAATTGACACATACCTTCTGAGCTTGAGTGTTTTGTCAGGACCAAATCGGCTGCCCTGAACAGCTATGCAAAGCAGTAACTCACACTGTAAAAACCTGCAATCACTCTGCTGAAAAATCCTGAAAATTCCCTGGTGAAATTTCCTGAAATCTCCAATAGCTATTGTAGAACTCTGCAAACCATCCTTAATTTCCTGTTCGCTTCTGCCAGTGGGGAGATACATCCCATGATACTGGTAGTGCCTATACTGACTACTGAGGGCAATAGATGAATTTCAAAAGCAAACACTTCTGCTAGAATAGATATTTAATCAAATAGGATTCAAGGTCATCCAGAGGTTGAAGGCTCAGGCTAGGCACATGTCAGAATTCAAATAAATGCATTTAAAAGAAGTGCTACTGCGTAATTTAGAGTGGTGAGGCAATTTCTTACGTGGCAAACCCTCCATTATGGTTGCCTCGTTCAAGTCTTGTTTAGAATAACAGGAAAAAGGGCTGAGGCAGGGCTGGCGTAGTCTTTGGCTGATGTTACATTATACTTGAATATATATTATTTTTTTAAGAATAGGACAGATTGATGTCTAAAATAATTTAGGCTACCATTAAGACACCAGGTTTCGGAGAACCTTCCACCACAGAATGCATTGCATCCTTAATTTGGAGAAACTTCATTCTATTAGAAATGTCACAGAGATGTGCACTAGTGACCAGCATTCTGAAACTTCCAGCAGGATGTCATCAGGTCTTTTTAAGTTCAAAGTCCCTTTTCAGAAAAGCTGTATATAAAATGCTTGTTGCTGAGTAGATTAGTATAAATCAGTAGATTTGATATCAACTTTCATGCCAAAGCAGAAATTGAGACGGGTATGAACCAACATGTCCACATCCTTGAACACCTTCTCCTCCTACGTTCTTTATTTACATAGCTTCAAATAATAGTTTTATACTGTTGCAAGTTTAGCTTTCTTGCCCTATCTTTTTCATCTAATCAAACCTATTTCCAACTGCTCATTCTGACCCTGGCTGAAATTGTATCTTTAATCATGCCTGGTCCTTTTCTGCCCTGTACATTAATAAAATCCTTGTGATGCAGATCACTAGAGGGGACCTTTGACTCTCCCTTTTTTTTTTTTTAAACTTTTTTTGTGTCTCATTTACCTGTTGACTGCTTTCTCTAGCATTTTAAGACTCTGTTTCTTAAACCATGGAAAACTTTAATTTTCTTTAGGTATTTATGAAAGCCAACAGAATAATTTTTTTTTTTTTTTTCCCCCAAAGCTGGAGACAGTAAAATTCTGTCCAGGTTTCCAGTCTCCCAACACAATTACTTTACCTCCAGCTTAAGTCTCCATTTCCAACTCTTAAAATGCATACACACAGTTCAGCTGTAAGGATTTTTCTTTTTCCTTTGTGACATTACCGTCTCCCACTCAAATCCTTCTGTCATAGTTACATTTTTGCTATCAAGGACCAATTTAAGGATGAATTTTTGATCTGCTTAAGTAGCCAGGTTCTTTCATGAGGGTTGTGCTAATACAGATGTTGAAAAGTGCTTAGCATTGGTACTATATCTCACTTGCACCCATGAAGTATCCCTCCTCACCACTCTCCCAATCCGTAGAAGAGCCTCCTAGTAAACCTGTTACACTCTTCATACTCACAAGTTGCTATTTCGTTTTTTTCCACTGGCACTATCTGAAGGAGATAGGAATTTCCACGTCAACACTGTGGACATATCCTTAGATACTGTCTTGTTGTTAACTGCCCAGAGACTCTACAAATGGCTGTGGTTAGATCTCAGTATACCGCTGCTCAAACCCTCCCTTTTAAATTGATAGTACCTTGACACTTCATCCATCAAAAAAGAGCAGTCCAGAAAGTTCTCTTCCCCAAGACAGCCGGGGATGCTTTTTAAATGAAAATCTCATTTCATGGCACAATCTGTTGACTTAATTATTGCAATCAATTATATTGGCAGTGCTTTGTATTGAAGCAGTTTTATTGAAAAGATTGATTTTTTTCATAAATAAAAAAGGATATATTTTAAACTTTTTTCGCACATGAACATAAAAACTCTGAAAGCTTTTAGAAAGGAAAATTAACTATATAAAATTAGGCTATCAACGTTAAATACTTAAATTTTTGTTACTGCTATAACTGAAATACATTTATATCTATCAGTATAAAAATCTTCGTAATAATGGGTAATACATCATGAATATTTCCTTTAACTGAATGTATTCACATTTTCAATACATAGCTCTTTCCAGCAAGTTTCATCAGTCTATGCCTTTCTCTTTCGTGGAGTTCCATTAAGTTCTGAAGGGTATATTTGCAGTGGTTGCTGTGGCTGTGGCAGTGGTGGAGGCGGTGGCAGTGGCGGCTGCGGCTGCTGCTGCTTCTTTGTGGGCGAGGAGATCCATTCTTCTGAGCTGAACAAAAACATAGCACAGTGGGTTATAAACCAAGCTTTTATATATATACTATATATATGTGTGTATATATATATATCTTATTTATATATATATATTTATATTTGATATAAATGATGCAAAAGCACAGAGCTCCCACTAGCATAAATATTATAAACCCCATATTTGTGCACAGCATCTTATTCTTATAATTATTCTGTTAAAATTAGGAATAGCATCAGGCTAATATTAGATAGTTTAAATACATAACCACTTAAGTTCTCTACATGTGGATGAAAAAATTAAAATAATAACAAATATACATAATAGAGAATAGTAATATAGCGAAAACTTATTCTGAGATTTACAGAACTGAATAAGATTTAAATAATCTCAAAAATGACCACAGCTCAGCAAAGACAATGATGCAGTCATGAGGAGAGACATGAGAAATGGAAAGTCAGTTCCATGTAATTTTAAAGATACAGACTTACAGATTTCCCTGATGGTTTTTTTTGTGTGTGCACAAATATTCATTGCCACAGAAGCAATGCAGAAGTAGATACACAGCTAAAGAGATAACTGTGTTAAATACTTTACCACCAGCTCACCTCAGACAGTTACTTAGAAAAAGTTATGTAAGAATGATTCTTTATCTGTTCATCTTCCCAGTATTTGACATCGAACCTTAAAAGAGTTTACAGACCAAACCACCTCAAATATTTCTGGAGTGTAACAGAGTTGAATATACCAGAAAATATGGGGAACGTGAATGCACAAAGATGCCAATCAATCAGTTCATAAAGAGAAACAGAATTAGAATTAGCAAGCAAATCTTTACATCAACCTTAAATAACAGCAGAAACTTTAAAGAAATAAACATTACCTTGAAAATCAGCCTTACGCAAACTCTACTCGTTGTTGGTTATTGTATACAAATATGAATTAAAAAAAGAAGTCTTCCATGCAAAAAACCAAACTAGTTTCTTGCTTTGAATTCCGGATATGGGAAAGTATTGACTAGACTCAGAATAGACTTACCTATACAATTTTTTTACTGATTCTCTTCGCATTCTTTTGGGAGGGATGGGGGTATCAGACATATCTAATATTACAGGCTGAAGTAATGATTCAGTGACTTTATCTGATGGAGTCATACCTATGAAAAAGTTGCGAGTAAGAACAAATTTAAAAAAATATTAATCTTATTGGTTATAAATGGTTCCTGTAACAGTAGTGTTAAACCTTTGAAGTAAGGCTTTAGACATGCCATAAATTTTATAGTTACCTTATGTCCGAAACTGAGTTCAAAGATGACAAGTAAAAACATTTACTTTATTTATAGTTGTTACAAAGTATATGTTGTTTTTTTAAATATATTTTGAAATATCATAAATTATTCGATATTGACATAAAAAACATTTCTAACTAAGAAATAGTATCCTTGCAGAATTAGGGGTGTTTCTTTTTGTAGCACAATGTTTTGATTGTGTTTCCTTAGCAACAGCAATTCAGCTCTTTACTACGCAGTCATTTCAAAAAGAATGTCAATGTTCTCTACCACTGGGCCAGGCAGACTAACAGTTATATAATCTCATATTAGTGAGATCATAGTTTCATGTTCACAAGACACTAACTGACCACATTTTTATTGTCTGAACACATTACAGGGCAGTGCTGGTCTAGGCAATATCCACAGCTTCATACTACATATAGTTCTTCTGTTCTTTCCCTAAAATGAGACACCTCTAAGCTCTTAATTAATTTTAACAATCTTCCTTCATAGTTTGAACTTGTTAGTTTGTAAAAGTAGAATACATCTGGATGCACTTAACAGTTCTCCATTAGGACACCAAAAATATAATACAATAACCTACCCAATTTTTTTTCTATTAGCTTGAGGTTTTTCTCTTGTTCGGCAAGTTCCTGTTTTTTCTTTTGCATTTCTGGAGTGTTAAGTGACTGCAAATGTAAATCCAGGTCCTTATTCACCTTATCAAGTTTCACCACTGCTGCACGGTATTGCTGAAGAAGATCTAATTGAAGAATAAAATAGTGAAACACAAAACAGAAAATAAGTGGACATTTTGAGTTATAAGGCTACCGAATACAATCCAGACAATGTGTAAGATTCACAAGAATACCTATCTTTCAAAACGCACCACTTAAAAAACCCACCCAAACTTACAGTGGACCAGTGGCTGTTCTTAAAATGACTGTAAAGAGACACTGATTTCTCTTTTCTTTTTGAGCCCGTATCTTAGATCACTGTAAAGTACCAGCAACTCTGAAAATGACATGGCGAACAGGTATTTCTTTACACATCTTGTCACTTGTGTGCTCCAAACTGAATTCTCTACCTTTGATGCCATTAAGTGTGCTTGCAGTCTGTTTTGCTTTTAGTGCTACAAAGCTGAAGCTTGTATTACTGACTTGAATTCTAGTCCACCTTGTGGAACAAGAGAACATTTACTGAGTTTCACTTTGTCCCACCTATGGAAATTCAAACAAGGAGACAGCAGTAGACTCAGGCCAACAAGGGCATATTTTGCTAACAAACTCTGCTCCTCTTTTAATATATGAGACAAAGAATTTTTCTTTGTCCAGGCATTGAATAAATATGTCAGGTAATAAAGAAAGGATTCAAGCATGTTAGCCCAGGCTCATTCATTTTGCTTTGTGGTGAATACGAGGTAGCTTGCACGAAGTTTAAATGAACACTAAATTACCTTACATTTGCCACAGGGTGAAAGCGTTCACATAGATAGTTACTGCAGACTGACAAAAGGCACTGTAAATTCTTAGTATGGTTTATTTTAGAAGTACCTTGTCAGTGTAATCACAGTTTAAGTAACTACTTCCCTTTTATGCTACAAATACAGAAGAACAAGTCACAACTAATGTTAAGGCTAAAATTCAGTTCAAAACAAGTCTTGTGTAATGAGGCGCTGTCCTTTATATGGAATTTCACTATTATTTTCCTCTAAATGTCTAGTAACTATCCAAGTGAAATTAAAACATGCCCTTTTCTTCTACCATGGTTGTTCCTGTACTAAGTTATAGACAATTCCAATTTAATTCACATTGGGTAATAACCGAGTTCAACAATTGAAAATGTGTTGATAGACAGATAGAAAGTCTGCTAAACCCAGCATATTTCAGTCTGTAGCTGAAATGCTTACTATGTTTTTCCTACTTGTAATATATTTTTACTGAAATGCCTAGGAGAGATCTTTTTAGTCTTTTTCTTCCTCAACTGGTCAATGTTAAGTAGTTTGCTCATATATAAGGCTACTTCAGTAGGCACGTGTGTTCTCTCTCTCTCATTCTCCCCTCCGCTTCTCCATTGCACATTTCTAGGAGTACTGTCATGGAAAAACTTCATGTCTTTTCTTTTGAAAAATTAAGTATTTAAGAACAAGCTTATTTGTGAATAAGAGTTTTCAATGTTTTACAAGTCAGTCAGGTCAGCTGTTACATGTCAGAAGCTGCCATCTTTTAACTTCATTTATAACCTTTATTCTGAAAGGAAGAATCCAAGCACATAATGAAATATTAAGTGATCCCACAGGAAATACAAGGTAACTTCTTGTTAGGGAAACACTGTAGATGCTGTGCATGACTTTGATGAGAACAGGAATTCTTCTACCACTGCTTCATAGAGCTTACTTGCACAGTAAGAAATTCTAAATTGATGTGTGGTGTTTCCGAAGGAGAAAGACCCCAAACTTCTGTTTTTCCAAGATGCTAGAATTCAATCAGCTCAAGCTTCTCATGCCTGCTGTTTCAATGATTACCACTGCTTATACTCCTTCTTTAGTAAGACTAAGATAAAGGGGGAATATCTCATGATTATTATTTTTTCTTTCAGGAAATTTAATAGCTATAAGCTTTTAAGAAAAGGGAAATTCATAACTAGGACATCATACAGGTCGTATTTCTTAAAATAACTTCATGCTAAATTGAAGTTTTCATTTTTGTATTACGTAAGAGAATAACAAACATAGGCAAGCAATATAATTTTGGAAGTTCTGTGTTTTCATGACTTCATTAACCCACCTATCTGTCCAGCGAAAGTAGAGTAAAGTTTTGGCATGGGTGCTCCAAATACCATTCCTCTGAGCTTGTCCATTGGAGGAGCTTTATTCTGAAGGCCTCCAAATTTTCCATTGCTGCGAATCCTGTCTCCTTCCCTAGTCAGCAAAGTAGGGCAATGTGTAATTTTAACAACCTATACAGGTATAAAAAGTGATACTAAATTAGTAACTCCATGGAAAAACCTAAGTTTTCAGCAATGCTGTTGTGATGCAGGTTGTTCTGTAGTAAGAATGTATTTTATGAAATTACATTTCATGACTTTTGCTTTCAATTAATAGAATGCATATATTAAAAGTAAACAGTACTGTCGATAATTATGAAGACTAGATTTTTTTGGGTTTTTTGTGTCCTCCCCTATACTGGAAAAAAGCTAATTATCAACATATACTATGAAGTAATGGCAATAAACATTAGTGTTGATAAAAAATGTAAACATTCAATTATTTGATGAAGATGGCTTTTTTCTTTTTTTTAAATAATGCACAAGATTTAAAGCATCTAAATTCCAAGGGATTTATTTCTTACAACATAGTCAATAAAACTTCCATATAGTTGATGAAATTTACCTGTGGTGGGTGACTGAAACAAATGGGGTGACAGACTCACCAAGTTAAACGACCCAGACCTCATTTTGAGAAATGACCACATATACAAACTCCTTTTCCTGAACAGACACAGATGGTCAGTCTCCTGACACTGATTAACAACTGAGATCTGACTCTCCTATCTCTTCTGTTTGATATATATTTTTTTGATGAAAGAAGCAGTCTTCACAGCTGTTTGTTCACTTGATGGACACTGAGATGGTTATAACACATGGTGAAAATGAAAATATTGATGTCAATAATCTGTTCTTTACTATGACTATATCCATATTTCTGAGACACTCTTTGGAAACATTCAAGACAGTCCTTGTTCCCAGGTTACCAGCTAGCAGTAGCCAATAAAAAAGGAATGGTATCGCAGAGTAAAATTGCTGGTCAGGCCCGGAGCACAGAGCAGAAAATCCATGTTGCACTGACTGTGAAACAACAAGACAGGCAACCAATTTTAGATGCCACCAGAGGTTCCTTGTTAACTTGTTGTTCTCTTAAGAACAACCCTGCAGTACAATTTCTTATACTTCTGGAGAAGAAAAAAAATAAGAATATCCAGCCCCAAGGGCTTAATGTTTAATCAGTAGAGTTCTACACTCTTATGCTGAATCTTTAGTTCAATTCTAGCAAACTCATAAGCTGAAACAGAAAGTGCCCAGTGTCAGGACTTCCTCAGAGACTCTTGCCTGCTAAGATGTGTCCCATTAAACCTAAATAAAATGGGTCAGAAAAAGGTCTAGTAAGTTTCACATCAAGATTTTAGTGGATCTGAAATTTCATCATGTGCCTCAGACTCCTGTGTTTTATTATACATACAGGGACTAGGAAAGTAGTGAAGAATTTGCATTTAACACTAACAGCAAAACTAAAAATGTTTATCTTTAAAACCATGGTCCCATGCTTCATGGCAACATTCACATAATGGAATTTGTTGAATGGAGGTAATTTTGTCAGTGCCAATAACAAAGATTTCATTCACTGTTAAGTGAATTGAGACTTACCGACAGTAAGCACACTTACAGCTAATGCAGCATTAAACTTAGCAAGTTTAAGTTTATAATGTATTAAATATGTGGCTATGCAATATATTTGTTTTTAAAAAATATCAAGAATATTGAAACATACCTCTTTTCTGTAATGGTTGGCAGCATCCAAGTTATCTATAATGATAGTGTCACCCAAGAGCATCCCAAACACTGAAAAATGTAATTTTTTGAACCATGAAATTTCTCTGCAACAAAATAACTTGAGTTTTGAAAAGTCAATTCTGAGGCATCATTATTACAGCTTTTCAGATAAGTGCAAGGGAAATAGCACGTGCATGATGTTTTTTCAAGGAAATTTTATTCTGAGATTGAGATAAATATGCAATCTTCTTTTTTCATCAAAGACATAGTAAAAAATAGTAAAAAAAAGTTTAGTATGTTAAGTTGCCTTATGGCATAATTGACTGTTTCCACCAAAGCACTCTCTTGATATCTTATATTTACATTTATGAAGACACACATAATAAAATCCCAAGTCTTAAAATTATCATTTATGTGATTTCCTAAGTCCTCCTTGAATGGTATTCTTGGTTTCTTAATATTCAGTGGGTTATCAAAGAAAAAAAACATTCCCATGCTGATAATCCAACTGATTTTAAGACCCTTCTTCTGCTACTAAAAGACTGTTCTATACAAAGTCTAACTTGATGTAGCCTTGCATGAGATATGTCAAACAATGCGGCTTTTAAATTCCCCCCAAAAGTAATAGCCTATCTGCTAATGAGGGACACAGAGAGGAATTTATAGTTAAGGTCTCTGATAATATCTAACTTTCTGAAAATAAACTGGACTAAAAATTATTTTTTATTAACAGTAGAGAGGAATATTTCAATACTGGGAAGTTGTGAAATAAAATGAAACACTTATTGAACTAATTACAGATTCCAACTCTCAATATAAAGGAGTAGGTCTACTTAATTTAAGAAAAGGAGTGTAGGAAAAGGTAGGTACTGCTATGTTGTTAGAAAAGAGCAAGAGGATGATGGTTCCCTAAACTGAAATCTACATAAGAATTGTTTATTCTCACTGTAACTATTTAAGTATAACATATATAGTCATGTACAGTTCAGTCTGAGTGTATATAAATCTATACATCACACATTTTTGAGAAGGACTGGAGAAACAGCCTAACAAAAGCAGTAACTTCTGCAATATGAAAATATAAAACTAGTATCGTGATTGTCACTTCCTGCTTACATGAGCTTGCGAATAAGGTAATGCAGTAGTTTAAAAAAGAAAAAAACCTCTAGTATATACAGTAGAGAAAATAAAAGACAACGAGCAGAAGACAGTGGTCATTGCTGAAATTTTCACAACTGTTGTTTGCAAATACTTAACACTAATGTCATCCTCTTTTTACCAGCAGACCTCATGAGGAATGTACACTGGTATTTGGAAATGTCTCAATGAAGATTACTGAATGGGTTATGATTTGTGATGGTTTGGTATTTAATTTATTAAAAAGAAAGAAGTTATGAACAATTTTTTAAATATCATTTACCTGTTTGACAGTGCTCTACATTATCTGGAAATGTTAACAGATCTCTGGCAAATACAGGATTTCCAATAGGTCTGAAGAAGATTCTTCCATTTCTTAAGTGAGGTAAAGGCCTAGTTAAAAAAAAAGGAGAGAGGGAGAAGAGGAGAAAAAAAGTAATTTATCCTTATTTTATTATTGTTTCTGACAATCTAGTCAGAAATCCCAAACTGAACTGAATGCACCTTAACACTTCCACATTAGGTGCTAAATGATCCCAACATTATCCAAAATGCCAGTTATATTAAAGATGCTTTGGTGAAACACTAATTTGTAGTGAGACATATCCAACAACTTCATATGACTAATTTTACAAGACAAGTTTTAATACACTATTTTATAAAACCTGAGATTTTGGACCTTATAAATACATCTGCACATCAGATCTTTTCTAAAAGGCATTCTTTAGGATACTAGCAGTTATCTTCATAAGCAAATTATTTTCAGGCACGGAATTATTATCTTTTCCTTTACCTTCCAGGAAACCAAAACAGCAGAATGAATTTCTATTACTACAGATGATTTTAGGGAATGTTCTCTGGAATTGGATTTTTTAAAAAAGTTAGAATTTGATTTGAAGCACTAGAATGAATAAAAAAAAGTTCCTGCTCTAGAAAACATGTAGAAATAAAGAAAAAAAAATGGCAGATTGTCTTCTCTGTTTAAGAGAAACACCCTATTAAATAAAGAACAACACACAGTTAAAGATACAAAGCTAGGATTTCAGCTAACATTTCAAGTGTCATTACTGTTGCTATAATTATGAAGCCAGAAATTTTATACTTCAAATCTTTAATAGGAGTCAAGTTCAAAAAAGAAATTAGACAAAAAAGTTGAAGTAGTACATAACACAAATGCAGAAGTTTCATTGTTTTTTCTCTACCTGTTCCAATCAGGGAGCGTCTTCTTGTAAATAGAATCAAGGGGTAACACTTGCTGTCGACCTTGAGTTTCATCAAAAATAGAACGAGCGGCTTCAGTAGTCAGTGTGACTACACAGTCCATGTCGCTTGCCAAATGCCAAGAGATAACTTTTGCTGCTTCGTTATCCTCAATTTGTGCTAAATGTGCAATCTGTACCACAGAAGTTAGAACAGTCAAAACAGAAGCCAAGACCATCACCCCTTTTCATACTAAATCATCCTGCAACATCAATCAGACATTTAATTCCCCTGTTGATGGCTCTGTTAGAAGAGCTGGTCATCTGATGTGTTGAGAATGCTATCTTCTTTTTACTACTCCTCAAAAATTACTTGCATATTTGGTTGGCTAATTTTTCATCACTACCACTTCCTGGAACCAACAAAACTCATTTGAAGGCTCTCTGAGAGAAAACTCACCTTGCCTAAAATATCCTGGTTGCCTTTGGGATAGTTTGGGAGGGTACAAGTTCGCCTTGGCTGTTTCATTACTCCTTCTTGATCCAGCATCTTCTGTTTTATAAGAGAATCCACATACTGAAGCTGAGAATTAAAATTTAAACTTAGTAAGCATATATTGTTGGGACGAGCTGCAGAAGTAGTTACTTTACCTGTTGTCAATCAAGTTCCTAACAAACAACATTGAATAAACTCAAACAGACTCTTAGTATATAGGGGAGCACTGCACATAATCTCAGAAAAGAGCAAAAGGAGGCACACTGCAATTGTGACTATGAACTTTTTTATTACTGCTTCTTTTTAAAGACTTTCAGGAAGCTTTTCACGAAGAGCTACCAGAGCTTGATTAAAGCCAAATCTGAGAAAAGTTTAAATCAGTAGGAAAAGGCAACCACAAATGTACAAAAAGAAACCATTTTAGAAGGGGACTATATCCAGGCCTGAAAAATTTAGCCAGCAGGGGGAACTTGGGTATCACGACTGCAGAATGTGTATAATTTACATTTGTGTTTAATGACTGTAACACTTGTTTTTATTTGATCTAAAGATAACTGATAATTAATGGATATTTATGGGAAAATGGGGTACGTTGCCCTGAATCTTTCAAACTTACTTTTACATCAACTTTGGCAGTAACATTTGAGATTCACTAATTCTCTAAAAAGAAGTGTTTTCCTTTGGTCTACTTATGCCAGAATATATCCAATGTACATTGATCAGCTTGCAAAAACCTATTGTTAAAACTAGCAGTACCAGTAATACAACTGGTAACCCTAGCAGAAATGCAAAAACAAGATCAGGATATAAAAGAGAAGTTTTTTCTTATTTCTCTAGCAGTTTCTTTAAGAGATAGTCACACTAGCAGAACAGTAAAAAAAAAAAAATAAAAAAATTAAGTTTGGCATTGATCCACAAATTTTCCTCATGGTTTAAATTTTCAGGGTTTCTGTAACAGGTGCTTGTGTGTATACCAGCGTGATTCAATAATGTTATTTAATTATATCAATTTCATGTTAAGATTAGATTTATTTTTAAGATATTATGGAGTTTAGTAAGAAATAAGTCATACTGTGTTTGTCTGTGGTAATTCAATTTGGTGTTTTTTCAATTCGTTCTTCAGGTGAGTTTCTCTTGTTTCAGCTTCTTTAACCTGACCTGAAACCAATAAAATCAACCAAGAGTAAGGACATATTAGAAAGCAACAGAACATTTCTTACAGAATTTCTTATAACTTTTCAGAATTATGCCACCCATAGCTGATAGTATCTACTTCTCAGTTTCAGCGCAGAATATCAGGATTTGTCCACAAAGATCTTGTGATTTGTCCAGCTTCTAAGCAATTTCACCAGCTGCCATCTCCTTCAACTTCAGGAAGCAATGGGGCTAGTCTTAGACCAATCTGAGAATGTAAGCTCTTTTTTCTTTTCATCCTCAATTATCTTTTCAAATGGTTCTTCAACAGGCAAAATGGCAAGAGGGAAGGGAAGAGTGGTAGCTGGCACTACCCTCTTTTGTCTCCCATATGGGACACCACTGTCTGGACACTGTTTCCTCAACTCTCATATCTGAACTGAAGCAATTTTGAAAACAAATGAGTAAAAAAGTGAGTTGCTTCCCACTCTCTCTAATCAAACAGGTTTATATTTGGAAATGTTATTTAAAGTTGTGCTCTAACTTACTGTCTACAGGTGTGCAAAAATCTGCAAATATGAAGCAAAACTTTTTGCCTTTCACACTGGAATTTAGGAATTTGCATCCATAATGGAAACACGCAGTAAGCCAGTAACAGAAACATAGCCCTCTACTACAATTACAAGAAACATCAGCATCTTCTAATTCCAGCATGCTTTATTTACATTTAGCGATTACTTAAAATAAACATTCAAAATGCATCTATTACAACAAACCTTCTGATCAACAGACAGGATGATTCAAACAAAAAAATAATGCAAATAAAATGTTTTCTTTGTCTCTCCCATTCCCATAAACTGCCCTCACGCTGCTCTGCTGTTTAACAGACTTTATAAATGATTACATTTGCTGAAGAACATAGAGATAAACAACAAATAGCTACACAATACTTTTGAATAATGTACCTAAGGTCAAACATAGGGGGAAAAAGTAACATTTTGAAAATGTAAGACTAACTTTTTTAAAGAGGATTATCTATAGTTCATTCCCTAAAGTAGTTTTTAGGCAACTGCTGAATTTCCAGACAGATGAGCATTAACATATCCATTGCAAAGATGGGAGTGCAAGGCAGTCACGGAAAAAAAGCATCAGACCACCAACTTCCATGTTTTATTCCTCCTTTTGACAATTCTGACATAAGACATTATACCTCAAATCAAGACCCTTTTTATAGGTAGGTCCATCCAAATAACTAGATGCTTCCCTGCTAATGCAAAGATATACTCCCTTCCACTCCACTCTAATTACTGCATCTCATGATTTCAATACCGATTTTTCTCCCCTTCTCTATATTCTCAAAATTATTAAAGGAAAAAAAGTTTAATTCCCAGGAAATTTATTTATGTATTTGATTGAACTTACATTTAATTTCAGTTACAAGCTGATTAGTAGTATCAAACCAACTTCTGTAAACACCTATGGACTGAGATAATTGGTCTCTCTCCCTTGTAAGTGTTGCCATCTGTTGCTGCTTCTTGAAATCTACAGAAATAAATACATATATTTTCAGAAGAAAATACAGTAACATACTTGGTTTAAACATCAGCAAAAATCTATTAAGCTATTACAGTTCTGAAGAAGTATTATGGACCTAAAAATAGTTGGTTTTAAGGAAAAGCAAGCATTTTAGAGTAATTGAAACATACCATTGTAAAACATAAATGACAGACGGTATGGTTCCAAAGGTTTTTTCAAACCTTGCAGATCTGGCTCAAATACAAGAATATATTCAGTGCTATCTCTTCCAGGACTGTTTTCAGCCAGCACTAAATTCTAATAAAACAAACACACAAACATACATAAGCTTATGTTCACACTTGAGGTAATACACAAAATAAAATAAACATTCTTCAAATACTAACTCTTAGAAAGTTACTTAACACATAATGTCTATACAATATTACTACATTTTTAAGTATTGGCTTCAAAATGCCTTTTATACCTAATAAAAAGAAGCAAAATACAAAAGATTTAGCAGTAACTATTTTATTACTTAAGAATTAAGATTGTCATTTTACCTGTTTAAAGAGTATTATTATTTTTGGCTGTAGATTTTATTTGAGACATATGCTCAGAAAAAATACTATCTGCACTGTCCCATAAGCAAGATTTCCTTGGATGTACTTCATTCAGCAGGGAACAAATGCAAACAGAACGTTAAAAAGAAAGACCCAAGGCATAAACACAGAGGAAGAAAAACAAACTATTCCCAGTGCTGAGTTAAAGTTACTGCTGTTACCATGGAAGTAGACAGCAGGTTTCAAATGAATGAACAATATATATCCAAACACTAACATGAACATCCCATTTCTTATCAATTCCTTATTGAAATGACAAACTAAATCCTTTGCCTTTCTTTACAAAAACAGGAATTATTATAAGACCATAAGGAACGGTAAATAGAATTAAAATTAGTATAGGTAATATCTAGATGTGCTGTTACTTTGGGAAAGGTATCATGCATAAAATGAATAATGCTTATAATAAAACTCATACTGTTTCCACCTTTAACATGTAGAAATTGCTACTCAACTGGCCAAATCAAGAGAGAGGTGGTTGCAGCCTAAAAGAAGAGATAGATATATAACCTTCAAAGATGGTCTTCATGGCTTTCAAAAATATTGCAGCTACATATTTAATCAGAAGTCTGCAGTGGAAATATTTTTTCCTTAGAAAATTTACACTAATTAAAATCTAAACATTTTCCTTCATTAAACAAGTTTAGTATTCCTGAAACTCAGTGTAAGGGTAAACATGTCAGATTATCAGCTTCATTACATTGATGCTAATTGCACATGATTATAAACAAGATGGAACAATTTCAAGATATTTGAAAAAAACATTAGCGTGTCCCCTCCCCATTACTAGTTATATGAAAAGTACATTGCATCACAACCAACCAATCCTTTCCACATGAGTTTTGTGAGTTGTCTAGAGTCAGAGAACTCAGTATAAACTAGACAACTGAAAACTGCCTGAAGAGGGAAAGAGATATGGGATTCACTGAAATGGAATTACTCCCAATAGAAGAGTAGGGAACACAAGTTATTGTCAAAAGCAGTAGGATCTCATCAGATCACAGTAATGAGAAAGCAGAACAACGCAAACCCCACCCCCTGAACAAACCAGGAATATACAAGTAGAAAGAAAAAGCATCTGCTTACAAAAGAAAAATCCAAACCAAGCCAAACAAAAAACCCCTCAAACGTGCCCCCCCCTCCCCCCCATTACATAGGTTGTTAGCTCAGTCACTGAAGCAAGACTGCAGTATTTAGGTCATAATGGCTCAACAGCAGGTTACTAGCACATGGACGTAAAAAAAATGTTATTTCTGTATCGGTGAGGAGTCTGAGAAATTGTCCAGTAATTTTATCTGAACTGTCAGAGCCCACTCTGTGGACTCTAAGAGAAACTCAGAGTGCACCATAAATTGATTAGTATATTAATTTTATCTGATACCTGTATTCAGTCCATGCATTTTATTTTTCTAGCTTGTTTTTCATACATATGTTGTCACTTTTCCTTACAGATCAGAGTAGACCAGAGTTTGACAGATTGTTCAGTGAAAAGTGTTTGCCCATGTTAACTGGATGGTTCTGTCCTTGACTGCTTTCAACAGATTTCTTTTTTATGCCATGTCATTACATTTCATCTATGTAGTTCCATAAAAGCAGCTAATGTACTGAATAAAATATATTATGAAGAAGTTTGTATGTAGGCACTGTAGATTTCAGTGATTCTACTGGGATTTTATTGTGGTGATTTCCACTTTTGCTCTGCAATTCTTACATGATACTTCAGCAACTTTTTTTTTGGGTGGGGGTGGATCTATATATACCCATTTCACCACATGAATAGTCCTACTGACTGAAGTTCTCTGTAGGCTTTTAAGAGAGAGACTGTGACCATTCCACTCAACAAATGTGCGGCTCTACACTCAGCTGGGGTTTTTTTTCTGGTGTGTTTTGAACAGTTTCTGGTTTTGTGCATGTGCACGTTTGAACTTGTTTCTTTCATTATACTTTGTAACAACTGTCACAAATGGAACTCATAGGTTTTAAAAATTCAGTCTGTATTTGTTGAAGAAAAAGTGACTGTGATGGCATAACTACAATATGCAGTACTTTCAGAGGCATGCATGATGCTACAGCCAGAGATTCAAACTGAAGCATTTTTAACAGTCAAGGGCACTAATGACCGAAATAAAGCATAAAGAGAAGCAGTAGTTTATCTTCAATTCTTCAAATGAAGACAGGATGCCTTTTTGCAAAGCATATATAAGCCCAGTTAGCTTGACAAAATGTAAAGATAACCTGGTAAAATTTAACTACATATATATGAAGAGGTCAGACTAAATGTTTTTAAGCTATTACAGCCAGATAGTATTATAAATAAGAATGTAAAATACTGCTAATATTAATAGTTTAACTACAAATTAGTGAAGTGTTATTTACATGTGAAATTCAAATGAGGAAAAGACTTATCCTGGATCCCCCTGTGTGTCCCAGTCCCTAACTGAGTTTTTGAATGTATTTGTAAACTTCCCTCGCTTGGCAAGGATAACCAGTTTGAAGAATGTCTTCCCTTCAGGTTTTCTGAAAATCAGCAACCAAACAGAGAAGAAATAATTTATCTACTCATCAGTAAGGGAAAGCTACAATATATGCTACTCCTCCACAAACCATGAGGTGTAAGATCAGCTTTGAAACTGTAGGAAAACAGGCCTCATTAGATCCATTGCTCATGGAGCTAGCTGTGAATTTCAGTCACACTTACGATTTCAGCTGATCCTCTGTCAAATGGAAACTCAATTGTACTGACTTTCCCCTGAAACTGCGGGATCTCTGTATCATCTTCATTTGGGCTTTTGATTTTTGCTATTATTCTGCCAACTAGATCAATTCCAGTGTGGTTGTTGTATTTATCCTGTAATTAAAAAAGACAAAGAAGTTAGTTTGGAACACGAACTGACATAAGTAATCCATTTATATACTGTATTGGGTTTATGGGGCAAGGTGCTGGCAGTGGGGGGGCTGCAGGGGTGGCCCCGTGCCAGACATGGCCAGTTCCAGCCCGCTCCAACCAACCCACTGCAGGGCACAGCCAAGTCCCTTAGCCAAGATTGTGGTTCCTCTGGGAAAATAAATATTTAAGAAAGGACAAAAATGCACAGGCAGAGTAGGAGAAGGGGGGTGGGAGGGAGGAAGAAACAGCAGAGGGAACACCAAGGCGAGAGGAGTGGCGGGAGGTGCTCCAGGCACCGGAGCAGATATTCCCCCGCAGCCCATGAAGGACCACGGTGGAACAGATATCTACATGGCAGCTCGTGGAGGACCCCATGCCGCAGCAGGTGGGTATTTGCTGAAGGACTGCAGCCTGTGGAGAGGGCTCATGCTGGAGCAGTTTGTAGAATCATAGGATCGTTTAGGTTGGAAAAGACCTTTAAGATCATGGAGTCCAACCATAACTCTGACACTGCCAATTCCACCACTAAATCATGTCCTTAAGCGCCACATCTACACGTCTTTTAAATACCTCTGGGGATAGGGACTCAACTACTTCCCCGGGCAGCCTGGTCCAGAAGGACTGCAGCCCATGGAGGGACCCACACTAGAGCAGGGAAACTGTGAAGAGGAAGAAGCGGCAGAGAGGAGCTGTTATGGACTGAGCGTAATCCCCATTCCCCACCCCTGCACCACTCCGGGAGCGGTAGGCGTCTGGAGCAAAGCTGAGCCTGGCAAAGGGTGGGGCAGAAGGTGTTGCTTCACTTTTTTTGTCTCTGTTTCTCACTACTCAAATCTGTTTTAATTGGCGATAAATTAAACTAATTTTCCACAAGGTGAATCTGTTTTGCCCATGGCTGTAACTGGTAAGGGATCTCCCTGTATCCCTGTGAATATTCAAAGTTCAGGAAACCTTGTTTTTTGTAATACAAGATTCCTCAGAGAAACTGTCTCCTGAAAAAAAAAGTCATGGAGAGAAATATCTGCTGTATAGATGTTTTCCCACTAGAATCTATTCTTGAAACATTTTTTTCCTGTGGCAACAAGAAATGGGTTTCAATTGACAGCAAGGATTGCATGGTTTAGTTTTGGTCACCTGTATGTAAATAGAACAAGATGCACCTGTTCTATACAGGAAATCACCGATTTACATCTTTTTTGTGAAGTTAACCTGCAAAGTGATAGCAGCAATGCCTTACAGAAAAATTCAACATATTTTTAGCAGTCTTATATATTTCCCTAATTATGACTTTGTATTAAAGTATAGTTACCATTACATGGAGGTATAAATCCTTGACCAGTGTACGGCTAGTAAGAGCTCGAACATTGGAAACTGCCGGAGTAGCTGGCAAAGAATCAGGTAACAAGCGTACAGGGTCATTAGGTACAACTTCAACTATAATCTAGCAGAAAAAGGAGGAAAAATAAAATAAAATAAAATAAAGACTGATACAATTTACTGCAATTCACCTGAACACATGGGTTGCTCAAAAAATACTGCAACAAATGCATGTGAAATTTACTGACAATCTTGAAATAAATTAGCACGACCATAAAAAAGTTCTACTAGGTTGCAAATTATGCAGCTCTGTTATTCCACAAAATTTCTGGTTAGTTATAAAAGCTAATCAAAACATATTTTGATAATCAACAGTTTGAAATCAGTAACTATCAAAAATAGAAATATAATTTTTTTGTAAAGCTTGCACGTGAAAGTATTTGCATTCTGAATCTACAAAGTATAATAATATTTCTCCCAGATGATTCTGTATTACACATTCTTGGCTACATGTAATTAATTATAGATTCAAACCTGGTCACTGTTGAGCACATTTATCTTATCCATTGCAAAGGTAAACTGGATACTGTAAGTGCCCACTCTCTCTGGAACCACTTTATCCCTAAATAAATCAAAAACAAAAGCCAAGCAAAAGTGAATCAATATTGAAGTGACAAGTATGTAAGTATGCAAGCAATTCAAATTCTGAGTAGTCCTCCAAAACAGTTAAGAGTCCTGTTAAGGCATGACATATTTTACTACTCCTCCATAATACTCCTCCTTCAGCAAGAACGCCATGGAAGTTTCTCAAGAACTAGAATAAGGCTTTTGGAAGCTTGGATGAGGAAAGTCTCCTGAAGAGTTTGTCTCTAGTAGCTGACAGGAAGTTTGTCGTGGGCCTATAATTCAGAAATCTGCAAGTCTACCTCATTTCACTTTCCATTCAATGAATTTTTGTAAAGCTACTGAAACAGAGCATATTGATGCTTAGATCTGCAACAGCAATAAATGCTCTCCAAATTTAATCATTTGGCTTGAATTTACATAAATATGAGTAGTTAATTCCTTCTCTTTACTCAGAAAGTGTATGAAGTTGGTCAACTTGGACCAGTGGCCAAAGTTGAGTATAGTAAGACAGAAAAGAGTTTTCATTCTACCTTACAGTGTTCCAGAGTACAGACTACTGGCAAAGAACCCCTAACATCAAAATATGAGGGGAATACAGATGCCTGCACTTCTACTGCTATAAACAGAACTTCACCTAGCAAGGAAGGCCACACAGCATCCAGAAGACTGCTGCAGTGTTTAACAAGGGACAGCAGTGACTTATAAATGCTTAGAAACTTTTGAGGAGATGCAAAGAATCTCTAACCAAGATTCAAAAATTCATCTGAGAGGATGACTTGTGGCACTCTTGAATAGGTTAATGAGATTTTTGTTTTCAACCTACATCATTTTATCTGTTTGTCACTAACATTAAGCGATTTCTTTCCTCTTATTTTGTTTGGGAAGGAGTAAGATGCAAGACTTCCTGAAACGCTTAACTTGTAAAAACCAAAACCCCCAAGCTTTACCTATTTCTAGAATGAGCCATGACTGTCCTTTTTGGTATTTCATATAGAGTAAGAAGAATTCTACCTTCCTTTCTGCATTTTAGCTAGGTTAAGATGTAAAGTAGCATCTGCCTTGTCAGGATGCATTAAAACAATGAGTTGTAAATAATCTGCTAAGGATCTCATGGCTGAACACTATCTATCCAGAAATATGCTTTAGAAAAAGAAGAGAATGTGCAATTGTTATGAAAGTTGTAAGACTGCGTAATAGCATCCATGTTACCGATTTGTGTTAAACAGATGAAAACCATCTGTGACTGAACAGGAAAACTTGAGAGAAACCAGGTGGTAGACAGTGATGCCACAGGCACTGGCAACAATGAGTAACATGTACTTTCCTACACGGGCTGCTAATGGGTAGTCTCTACCTACTGTCTGCTCTTTCAGATTTTTCAATAAGGTTGGGAGTTTTAATTCCAGACCTTCGTGGACAACTAGTAAGCTACAGGTACTAATGTCAAGATTTTCATAATTATGTATTTAACTCTATATAGGTTAGTTTATATCACACTGACCACTGTAGTACTTTTCACAGGAGAACACTTATTAGCATGACTACACATTGGCACACTCATTCTAGTTTTCTTTTTCTGGAGCTACAAATATATGACGCAGAGTGCCTTGTTTTGATAATGTTTTAGAGAGTTCTCATGTTTTAACTACACCTATAACTAAGAATTTCTCAGAATGACCAATGTCACAGAAATGCACCTCATACTTGGTGCAAGTCTGCAGTGATCCTTGGTTTCTGGAGAAACCTTCCTTAACCTTGGACTAGCCACACAGAAAGCTCTGCTCTGTTAAAAGCAAAACTGCACCGTTATTTGGGAGTCTCCTTGTGCTACAGCTACCAAACTCAGCCTTAGAAGGCTTTGGAACCTCGAGTGCCTTCAAGGTAAAGACACATCTTGGTAATGATACAAAAAGCCATGTTTAAATAGCTTTTTGAATTAGTTATAATCTCTTAAATGAAAAATCCTTCAAATACAAATACATTACGTTGCTGTACACCATCTGAGAAGCTTAAAAAGACCAAATAAACAAATGTCATATCAACTGCCTTCTGAGATGGGATAGTTTCTTGGCTGGATATGACAGAGGGAATCACAGATGGAGGCATGTTTGCACTGCATATCAAGCTGGGTCAGAATCCTGGATTTGAGCCTCAGCTAACTGGCTCCCCAGGAAAAAATATGTTGAAGACTTAATGCTACATCAAGGTCTTGAAAGCACATAGGTTCCCAAAGATTACAAATTGGATGCCTGGCTTCCTGAACTCTATTATGCACCTTGAAAGGGAGGAGAGCCACAGCTGAGAGGCAAGTGAGGAAACTTCCTATCACCTCTTGAAGTGCTGCCACTCAGATGCTCCTGGAATCTTGACACAGCTGAGCTGCAGCAGCCTCTGTTCCTCTGATGCAGGAACCAGGATCAGCTGTGCAACAGTGCTATCTGCTGCATTAAGGTGATCCTACAGTCCGCTTTCTAAAAGCAGAAGGAAAGTCTGTTCCTAGGAGGCAAGAGCTTGAATCAACAGCCGGTAGCACAACGATTTAACTGCTCCCATAGCACGCCTGCCAGGAATAGATGTAGAAAGAATGTGGCAGTCAGGCACCAGCTTATGATGAACTCTAGTTCTGCTGCGTGTCATCTAAGATACCATCTCTGAGTAAGTAACCCAAGGAAAGACCACTAAACTGACAGGGCCAAGGTCACGGTTCAGGATTAACACACAGCTACAGAAGGTATTAAGACAGAGTTAAATCCACTTTGTTCAGCCTGCAATTCTACAGCAGTTGAATGTAACACTAAAAAGAATTAAGTTAGACAAGTGACAAGCAGATGATGTAGTCCCTTCATTGCTAGCATTTCTCATCATGTATTCTAATATATTCTCAGACTCCTTTCTTCTACTCTCAGATTAAACAAATGTCAAATGTCTCTAAGGAAGAATTCAATCCTCATGTTCATTGCATCTTGCTAATACCTTTTACCGTTTCACAGCACTGTATCATACTAATTCTATAACAGATTGTTATTATCAAAACCTAAAACTCGTTTCTATTTCAAATACTGATGCAACTTACTGTACAAAATACATAACTATAAGTGCTGCTATACCTGAAGTAAAAGAAGCCATCTTCTTTATCATCCCTCACTTTACTACAGCTAAATGTTGTAACCTGAAAAGAGAGATGCAAAAAAATTAATGCAATACACTGAAAGTTGAAGTACCTTACTTGTAATATGCTATCAAGTCTTAATGATTTGCAGTACTGATAGCATACAGAAATTTAATGAGATCACCTATAATTTAGACGCTAGCTTCATATTTTTAATTCTTGAAGTCTTTTCTTTGCAAAATTCAGGGTGGCAACTTTTAAGTCTCCCTGCTATCAGTTAGCTTCTGCAGAGCAGTAGCATTTTTGTCCTTAGTATAGTCTTGACATTTGAACAGTCTGACAACTTGTGACAGGACAGATATCGATGAACAAATATGACTGATATGCAGTACTTGTTATTTAAAATCTAGTACAGGATATTGATCCAAGTTAAATGAAGGAAAGTTTCTATTACAAATATGTGTGTCCTATGGTGGCATTTTGATATCCATTTTGAAAATGCATTTTGATGACTTACATCAACTGATATCCTAGTTCCGCTGCTCTGTGTTTCCCACATTTTCATAGAAATCCGTGCTGGATTAATATTTTTAATAATGTTATCATCTTCAGAAAGAACACTAACCATAAAATCTGTAGAATGAAAGACAACATTTTTTCAAGACTATTTTTATTCAGAATTAAGAAGATCAAACTCCATGAATTTCTGTGTCTGTCTCATACCTAGAGGAAAAACACACAAACCCCACATTCCAGACAGGACCCAAACAACAAAAAATTTAAAACCAGATATGGAAAACCTTCTCTCCCCAGCCCTGTAATTAGACCAGGTAACAATCCTTAGGAAAAAAAAAACCCACCTACTTCATCCAATGACTGCTTAGAAAACCCCCTCAAATTTCAAGTCTGCCTTTCCTAGATTATCATTCCTATCAAAACAGCAAACCAGGCTGCTGCTTGCTCTCAGGAAAGAACGATCATTAGCTAGTTAAGTAGCTGATTCCTTCCTTCAAGGACAGTAAATCCAGATCTGCCTCTTCCTTCACAAGCGCTTTAGCCATTAAACTCCTGGATAGAAAGGCGTAGTAGTTGGAAAGAGACTGTACCAACACCACTACTATTTTCCCCCTTTATTAGCCACACTGTAATAAAAAGAAGGACTCAGGCTATGAATCTTAAGCCAAGTTTGGCTACTTCTTACAGACCAGTATCACATACTTAAATGTTAGAAGTAGGATACAGGGCCTGGTCCTGCAGTCAAAATACTTGCCATTTTATATCCTGATCTGAAAAATTTAGCTTATCCTATATATTCCATAGAAAGTTTAGTGGTCTGAAGGAAATGGAATCCAACCTAGAATAAAGCTACCCTTCTTCTAATTGAAAATGTGAACTAAGCACTTTGACACTATGGTTAGAGGTGGATTTCAAGCATGTAATTGAAGCAGCATTGCTCATGTAGAACTGAATTTTGCACCTTAAGGAAGGACTGTGCTTTGATGTGTATGAAAAATTCAGGCATGACTTCCACCAAGATTATGGTGCCTGCCCTCAGGTGTACCTGAGTTCACCAGTAAATCCAATAATTAGGGTGTTAATTCAATACGAGGCTGTTAATAAGGAATTTAGTATCTAATTTTATATGAAAATTTAATGTCATATATACTATGTTAACTCCTGAGGAAGCTGTTTAATTCTCTTCCTCTCTCAAAACCTGGTTAATTTCTACTACATACTACATTTGAAAAAGGTCTATTTGGCAGGGGGGTTGAAACTAGATGATCTTTAAAGGTCCCTCCCAACCCAAACCACTCTGTGATGCTATGATTCTATAGTATGCTTCCTCTAGGCAAAACTAAAATACCTTGTGAATTTAGTCAAGTTCTTAACACTGTATGGAGTATTTTAAAGAACAAAACCCTCCTTCCATAAAAATGTTGGCTCATCAAGTTATGACAGTATAATTATTATCTTTGAATATGAACCTTCTCTGGTCAAGAAACAAGCCCCCACACCACAGATATCATATTTTGGGAGGTATTCTGCTTCGCAACTCCTACGACTACAAATAAATCCTTTTTGTTCTAAATTTTGAACAGATGTTGCAGGCATTTCAGACAGGCTTGGGATAAAACAAATGGATTTGTATGAAGCAGATTTACTGATTTTTTTGTCACCTTTAAGAGATGTTTATCATCTGGGAACCTAGGAGTATTTACAAAGGAGTAAAGAGAGCAGGTGGGAAAAATTCAGATGCTTATGCTGAAATCACACTGTGAAACAGCAACAGAACTGAAAACACTCCTTAGATAGACAATTTTTTTCTTTGTTTTAAGTCCACCTAAAGGCAAAGGAAAGACTGAAGTATAGGAAGGACAGTGTCCTGCAACAGCTTACTTTAAGAGCTTTTAGTTAAGGAAGTTGCCAAATGCTCTCTGAGATACCAAGTACTCTGTATCAGCAGGATCACTCACATTCACACAGCTGTCAACTCCTTCAAACACATTTGCAAGGCACCACTTTCCTGTACAAAAGCCACGTAGTTCCCAACCTGCTCCCATTTCTACATTTATCCATATCCTGACTTAATTATATTCTTTATATTCCTTTCAACAACTGCCCAGTACTGAAAATATATCTTCTCATCAAATGTTTCCCTGACCTCTCCTGAGACTTTTTAAAACTGCATCAGATTTGTCACCTTAATTTAGTCCTTTCAAATAAAGGCCAAATTAAATAGGATTAGCATATCAGCGTTAGTAACTTAGCAATTTCATGCCTAAATGAATTGATAATTCTTAAGTGAATGCTATTCAGTATAGGAAACTTGATAGTATTTACTTCATCAAATAGATCTAAAAGTCATCTACTGAAGATTCAAACGTGATTTTTTTATTTTATTTTTTTCTTAAAACCAAGGATGGGATCAAATGGGAAAAAAAGTAGTTTGGAACTACCTTACTCTCCTTCACAGGTACCACTGACAAAATACAGCAGGCTTCAAGACTTCAGCTTTCTGAAGAGTATCTTTGTGTCATGGTTTCATAGTGCAAATTGTGTTATTGCAAATTAGAAGGAAAATTTTCTGGAAGAGGGGCTAGTAAATTTGTATACTTCACTGGCAAATTCAAGAACTGTATCTCCCATGGTTATCATAAAGAACATCTATTTCCCGAGTTAATGTATAGGTCTCTTATTCATGCCAAAGTTTCCTTATAGGAAAAAGCAGAGGTTTCAAATTCTGTTTGGCTTTTAGCAAAAGAGGTCTCCTCATAACTTGCTCTTCTTCATCTGTTTTCCTTATTGTGAATACTACTACATACTAATACATATTAATGAAAACATGAGACGGGTTTTTCTCTTTTATGACTCAGCACCCTTAGCTAGAAAGCAAAGATCATCCTTTTGCAAGAGAATACAGCAAGAGAGAAGAATATTTTGTACTAACCCTGGCATACTTCCGATCACTTTTTTGTTCCTCTTGGCTCACAGCTGGCCTATAAATTCATAGCTACCTCCTTTGTTACTATTCCACAGAAAATGAGATGAGGGAAAACATGCATGAACTAGCTCAGATCATCTTTGGAGAAAATAAAAAACTGAAATACAGTATTTTACTAAGGACAAAGAAGAGATTCTGTAGTTTTACCATTTATAGACAAAGTCAACAATTTGGAACAAATAAATAAGAAGTCTTTTGAAATGCTTTCCAAAGATGATGTACATATCTTTTCTCTCTTAAGTGTTACAGAAGCATCTCAGATACAGCTGTTACAAAGAACTGAGACAAAACAGATGGAAAAAAAGTAAGAAAATACACCAGGAGAATCAACAAAATAGTTTTCCATAGGTTTACAAGGCTCTTGAGTGACTGCTTTCCACCAAAGAATCCTTATACTTACCAGGGAAGGTACCTCCTGCTGGAAAAGAAGCATTTTTGTCATATTTAACATTCAAACAGACAGGTTTCTCAGGATCAGGCAGGACATTTAATGTGATTACAGGACAATCTAATGTGGTCTTGTTGTATGAGGCTTTAAGCTGTATAGTGTGCTCTCCCCTGAAATATACAGAAATCATGAAAACTGTTATAAAATATCTCTTCTGAAAAAACAATTTTCAACAGACTTCAGTCTGAATCATGTACATGAAAGCATGATAAAAAAACACCCCAGAAGTTATCAGTAGTAAAGGGAAGAAAAAAATGGAAGTGTTAATGCAAAGTTAGACAAGTAAGATCATAAGTTTAAGGTATTCTTAAGATATTTGCTTATTAAATTTACTTTTTGCTTTAATATTCATTAGCTTCATCATGTTTCGTTGCCTGTCTATGAGACACTAGCAACTACAGCTTTAAGTTGCAGAAGACGTTAAGGTGGAAAGCAAGCACAGCTAATTAAAATGCTGTCTAAGGAGCATTCTGCTTTGACAGTTTCCAAAGTGTGAATCTACATACAACTCACATCTAGCAAAGTGCATTGCAAGTATATGATGACTTCATTACTATAGAGAAACTCATTTTTTTTTACAGTATCAAAAACTTGAAATTTAAGTTTTTAAACAGAACTGGGAATATGATACTTAACTGCATAGAGGCTGTGCTTCCCAGCCAGTTTTGATTATGCTATAAAACATAGGATGTTACCACTGAGCACACCTGTTTCTAACCTCCAGTAATATTTTGATAACTAATATTCATCATCCTTCTACCAAGATGCAGGCATTATAAATACGCTAAGCACCATCAACAGCATTTAAAATAGATTTTCTTCCACATGCAAAATAATGTCATGGGTCAAATCCTGCAGATATGAATGCAAAAATATTAACTGACATGAAATACTTCAGAATTTTAAGAACAAGCACTTATTGCTAGCTTCTAAGCTACCTAAAGCCAACGTAGTCTTGCAAGAAAAGCTCAGGGATACAGGGAGTGGGTAGCAGAACTGTGAACACGAAGAGGATATAGAAATAATGAATTTGGAAAGTCAGATGGGACATGCGAGTGTAAGGGGAGCCAGAATGACTGACATGAAGAAGCAGGAGCCACAGGACACACATCTGCAGGAAATGAGACTTCATGAGTTTTACTGCAAATAAGAAAAAATAAATATATATATTTAAAATTCTTTTGGACACTTTACCTAATCCTTTAAAACAATGGCTAGCACCCAGAGGAAGTGGGGTTTCAACACTCCTAAAATGTGCTCCTACTTTGAAAGCATAGCGTCTGGATCTGGTCACCCAAAGCCTGTACATTTCAAACATTTTAAGTGGTTTATGACACCATCTGCACTAGGTACGGGTTGACAATTATAAGCTGTGTTTTACCAAGACCAGAAAAAACAGGATCCAGAAAATTAGAGCAGCAGATTCTCAGAAGACCAAAAGAAGCAGCTATTGAATTTTATTTAGTTAAGCCCTTAATTTCTTAAAGCTCACTATCTGGCCTTCCACTGGCATACAAATAATAAATGTGTGACCTTAGCTCTAGATTCATTCTTGGTAGGTACTTTATGAAGTGTGCAGCTTAAATACATCTAGCAAGTGACATTTGAGAATTCAAATTTTTTCCATATAGTTTTCACTACTTACCGACGTGCGTGGATACTAAAAACTCCCAGGTTAGCCCTACCATTTTCATCAGTTTTATGTTGCTGGTTTGAAGGAACAATCTGTCAAAAAAAATTTTTTTTATTCTTTCAGTGACACAGAAGGAGTATCAAGTCTTAGAATAAAATGTATAACTCATTTGCTTCCATACTCTCATTCCATTTGAGCAATAGCTTCTTTGTAGTTTTGCACTCTAAATTAGGGAAAGATACATTGTTATGAATACCATATTAAGACGTTTCAGAATTTTCTCTGCCAGTTTTTGAAGACAATCACTTTATCTGAACTAGGATATTTTTGTTCATTAATATGTTCAAATATTTTGTTAATGCTATTTCTTTAATTGCTACTGATGCTATGATATCATCCATAGCACAAGTTAATCTGAGTATATTTTCACATTCTAAAACCTTCTACAAACTATTCACCCCCTTTTACAGTGTTTCTCCACTCTGCACAGAGATTCCTGGGCAGCAAAAGTTGAAGAATTAAACAACTGGAGTAAAAATAACTGAAACACCTGCCTCTCTCTTCCCCTTCCCCCATTCTAGTCCCATTGCCAAAAATGTAAGACTGCTAGACAATCTAGAGAAAAGTGTTATGACAACTGATGAAGTATAGTACCTTGTTTATCAAAACTTAATGACAAACAAGAACTAATCTCTATACCATAAGAAACGTCACTTAATCAGATGCTAATAATGACAGATAACTTCTTGTCAGTGTTGTTTTAGGATAACACCACAAATGCCTTATACATCTCCTATTCACCTAGCACATTAATTAGGTCTGATTCTAAGTCCTTTGAAGTCAATATAAATTCTACTATTGACTTAAAGGAATCCTTGCTGAATCCCAGTGTTAGAAAATAACTCCCCTTTAACTCATGGGTGTTATTCAAGGTGTGTTTTCTACGTGCACCCTGTCTTTGAAGAAGTGAAGTCTTACGATTGGCAGTACCTTTAAGTCATTTCCCTTTGCTACTTCAGCACAAATTTCAGGAGACTAAGTGCCTAGTGTTCACTCACACAAAACCAATGTTTCTGGAATACTTGAATTAGGCAGGCTGCTTCCAAAATTATTTTCTTTTACAAATCTTACGTCAGTAAGTTAAAAGAATGAAACTATGTTAGGAAAAAGATTGTGAAAGTTGATTCATAATCAGCTATGGAAGCATGAATTTATCCTACCACGTTGCTAGAGAAAGGCAGTGGTAAAAAATGTGTGCTTAATGGTTCAAATGGAAGGCAGCATTGTAAAGATATGCTAAGAAATACTAAGAAAATTGCCAGACATTTCATAAACTCTTCTGAAGAGTATATTCAACTCAACAAAATAAGCCCGTATTTGAAGTTACTGTACATCACAGCATAGAAAGTTTTAATTTTTACAGCAACCAGTGCTTTGTGCATTTCCACTACTAAGCTGCATGTAAGAGTTCAGAGTGTTTCCGTTCAGCCATACTCATTTAGTTTTGGACCTGTAAGATAGAGAATGGAGTACAGCAAATGCATGCTGCAACTGCAGTATATCAGGCTTAGGAGACTTAGAGGATGGGATGTGAAATATAGATAGACAGCTTATCTGAGAATTTTAGTTCCCAGAAGCTTCTCGTTTCCTTTGGGAGACTGTGCATATAACCTATCTGAAATGCCAAGGCAAGACAGTTCTCTAAAGAGGTTCTCCAAGATACTTGTGAACACTGATCTGGTATCTGTCCAGCAAATAGCAGTTGGTTACTCTGCTGATGTATGAAAGTAACTCTTAGAAATTATACCGGTGTTAAGCTCTGGGAGGGAGCACTGTAATAAACACATTATAACAATGATCCACCTTGGCTTTCAGAACACTTCTCCTGGACACATTCCACTTAGAAAGTCTTCATGCTCTTTATCCAAGACATGCTGCTGATCCTCCCTTGAGGAAAGCATAGTATCTGAAAAGACACAGCATGCCACCACATCTCTTTGATCAGGCAGCACAACCACACAGTGTTACTGTCAAGGTTGTACGTTCTCTCAAAAACAACACAACTAGAAGCCCCAAGGAGCTGCAGCTGCCACCATAAAGGCAGTAGTTGGAGCAAACAAACAAAAAAAAATCCCAAACTATGAGGCAGGTTTCTATGGCAAGAGATTCAAAAGAGCCAGAAGAAAAATGTTCAAGATAAAAAGAAATTTCCTTAGGGGGAAAAAAAAAAAAAGTAATAGTAGCATAGTTAAACTGAGGGAAAGGTGAGGCTGTGGCACAGCTCTTGAGAGGTGAGCAAAAGAAATTTCTTGGCTGCTGAGTGTTCTGAGAGAACTGAGGGACACAAATGCATGGCAAGCAGGAACAAAAAGGGAACAAGACCAGCCCTGCATGAGAAAATGTCATGTCCAGAGATGGATGAATATATCCTGTATTGATAATGTACACATTCAATATAAAAGTCTCTGCACCGACAGGAACATTTGACAGTTTGACTTTTTTTTTCCCCAATAACAAGAACCAAAATTTTAATGAATGGAGAATTCTGTCAAACTCCTTTCTTCATACAGACCAATGTACCACCACCTGACACTCATACCTCACTCATGGAAAGGACAGTAACCACTTAAATTTGGGTTAGGTTTACATCCTCATTGTTTTAATTTGGTTTATGCCGCCAATGCTTTTCACAGGGATAATCAAGTAGAGAGCAAACCGTGCTGACTAGCTTTACATACAGACCGTAAGTCATACATTCAGGAACCACAATCAAGGAACCACCAGATAAAAATTATCTGGTTGCCAGTTTGGACCATATGATCATTATTCTTCAGTAAATTACCTCAAATAAAGTGGGAGATGGGGTGGGGTCGGGTGGTGTGCATGTAGAATTTGGAAAGAGGTTCAGTAGAAGATCCAGAATGTATACTAATTACACTTGGACACTGTACTACAGGACTTCTGTTATATTTATGATTGTTATAATGAAAGGGAGCTGAGCAATCTATCCTGGGAACTGTTTACATTACTTGTTGACACTATTATTATATGAGATTCATTATTCTTTTGTGTCCTTACAATATTTTGTTCACTTTTCCAAAAATATCTTGAAAATGAAGAAGATAATGTAGACGTGACAACAGAAATTTGTGTTAAACAAAGTTCACATAATAAAGCCTATGCTTACCTTTAAGTTGTTACCCTTTATAAGGCTGATTTTTACATTTGGTTCAGGACATGGATTTCCCCACTGATCACACAGCTGAACAATAAGGGGCTTCTGCAATTCTCTGCCATTAATCACTGCAACAGGCTGGAAGAGATACAGATGCATTATACTATTCTGTTCTAAGTATATCAAACATCCCATATATGTATCTATCTATATCTATATCTATCTCAGACGTCAGGAATCCCCAGAGCAATAGTGTCTGCCTTTTCCATACTATTTGTCTCACATAACAGCTAGACCATGACAGAATCGTAAGATGCCAGGAAGGTATTTCTAGTGTTTTCCCATTTACATTCTCTTGTCATTATAAAATGAACTACTTGAATTGCATGTGTTACTTGTGTTGATGTGACTAAAAGGAAGGACATGCTTCTGAAGAGGCTTATTAGTTTCCTTGTTCTAGAAAGAGCAAATGGCCTAAAACTGTTATCTTCTGATATACCTTGACAGCTTTCTAGAGAGTAAAAATAGTTATGATACTCCCTGAACCTTTTGTTTCACTTTTTACTTCAGTAACTTTCCTTCTCCATTTTCCCAACATGCCAATCTTTACTCCTGTTCTCTGCTCAGAGATCCAATTTTCTTTTACCTGCTTCCACTCCCCTGTTTTGCTTTCTGCTGCAACTTCAGCACTATCACTTGGATAGACAAAGTAAACATTGAAAAATTAAAAAAAACCCCCAGCAAATAAATGGATGGTACCAAAAATCTCCATCTTTTTCATTTGATATAAGTACTGTACTCCCTTCCCCACTTGCGGACTGCAAACACTTGTAAACTTAAATAAATTTGGGACTGCCTTCCTACATCCTAAACATAAAACCCCCCCCAGTAACAGATAAAGGAGAGACGAGCTGCCAACTATTACTACCATTAAGCACAGTATCTTTGGCAAACAGCAGTGGAAGATGGGTGTTAGGATCCAGCCCACAGTAAAACTGCTGCACCAAAGAAAAATACATCAGAAATGCAAATGTGACAGAATAAACAGTCTAAGAAATACTAATGAATACAGTGTTGTAAACACACACGAGTTAGATTACTCCAAAATAAGTTTACTTTTAAAAAACTAACATAGTTAGCTATTGTATGAAAAATGCTTCACATCTACAGTCCCATTTAAAACATCTCTACATAATTAGACCAATTGCAAAATACTTACTTAATTTTATGTTATCCTGTACAGAATTAAAAAAAGTCTCTAGAGCTGTCATATTCCGTCAATTTTTAGAAGTATTAATACTAATAAATCAGGGTTTTCAGCTTTGCATCCTGTGCTCGAAAAAGCTCTGGAAATAAAAGACCTGCTGACTAGTGACCCCGTTGTTTTATTCCAAACAAAAAGTGTTCAACGTACCGTTTCTAACTCTGGCCAATCCACAAACTGCAATTTAGCAGGGGATCCTGCAGTTAAATTTACTCTGAGAAAGTCAGAAAATTCACGCCAAGCAAAGCACAATTCTTTGCTTCCAAGTAAACAAGGTTTAAACCGAATACCTTTTACTCTCATTGTCAGAGTACTTTCCTATTGAGAAACAAAAAGAAGATTTTATCATGAACAAATAAAGGGAAGTATAATTTATTCATTTTTTTCCATATGCTATTTTAATATTTATGCCTGCTTTTTACTGTGAGACAGTGGACTAAAAATTAAACTACAAGTTCTATTCCTTTTGTTAAATTTCAATGGACTTCTTGTGTAAGAAGCGGTCAATTTCAAACTCCAGCATTTCTCAGGAACCTGTTTTTCAATGTATAAGAGTTACGTACAACTTAGTTATATCCGACATACTTTAAAAGTTATAGAATGAATTTTACATTAAACTGTGGCAGACAGTATCAGTAGTCCATTCTATGAGGTTCTTTAAAAGATCATAAAATCAACTGTACCACCATAAACAGACACAGAAAAAGACTAAAAACAGGTTAGAAGAAGAGAGATAGAACAACGGACTAGAAACAAAGCACACATGACTCAAGCATGAAGTGAACTGGCCCCCATATTGTACAGCTGCAGCAGTGATAAAGTTTTTAACAGATGCTGCTGTATTCCTTAGAACAGGATCATATGATTTTAATGCTTTAAGTCTCTTATCTTCTCACAGCTTACCAACTAGTGTTTAATTTTACTACCTGTCCACAGTTTTGGTTCAATTCTGTGTGACAGAATTAAGACAATTACCACACAAAGGCTACAGAGAAATAAACCGTATGACATCTTATAAATACCTGCCAAGTTATTTTCAAATTTGATTTATCAAGTCCAGGCCCAGAAACTCCTAGGGAATTAACACACGCAGATGTCACTGTCTGAACCTGATTTCCATACTGATCTGTAATCATTACATCTGTTAAAAAAGATGATGATGATTAAAATGATTATTAAAGTGATTACCTCAGCAGCTGCTTTAATGAAACATTATACAACATACGGAATATAAATGTATACAACATACACACAATATAGAGAAAATTACATCAGTATCACTGAATCACAGAGTGGCTGAGGTTGAAAGGCACCTGGAGGTCATCTGGTCCAATGCCCCTGGCTCAAGCAGGGCCACCCAGAGCCAGTTGCCCAGGACCATGTCCAGATGGCTTTTGAGTATCTCCAAGGATGGAGACTCCACAACCTCTCCAGGCAATCTGCACCAGTGCTCAGTCACCCTCACAGTGAAAAAGTGTTTCTTGATGTTCAGTGGGAACCTCCTGTGCTTCAGTTTGTGCCCACTGCCTCTTTTCCTGCCACTGAACACCACTGGGAAGAGCCTGGCTCCCTCATCTTTACATCCTCTCTTCAGGTATTTATATACATTGATAAGGTCCCCTCCATCTTGTGGGTATCAAAAGGGTATAAAAAAAAAAGTATCTGTATAGTCATTATCACATATTTGTGCTTCCCACTTTTTTTGAATAAAAGGATTATTTCTTGCTATAAAGTTAAAAGAAAAAAAATATTAAAATTGAAAGCTGTTTTTCAACCTGTACCTAACAGGTAAGATATGTAACTGTCCTATGTACTCACACACACAAGCTTTCAACGTCCCAAAATACTGTAAGAATTTTAAATTTCTTACTATGCCATGTAGCAACCACATACAGAAACCAAAGGAGAAGACTGATCTCTAAATACCTTCCTGTCAGGTTAAAGTCAACCTTAAAATGTTTCACTTTGAAGTCCATGCCTTTGAAATAGTCTGAATGCTGTTATGGCCTGTAGATTTCAGAATACATGACCTAAACAAAAATGTACGAACAATTTGCACTCAGTGTGATGAATGTCCCAATGTACAAACTAAGAGGCAAATTTTGTCGGAGAGTAACTCCAGAATTGTAAAATGGCAATTAGAGAAGTCTGATCATCCTTCCATGAATGAGAATGTAAACCTGTTCTTTATATTAAAATAGTTGAAGGCAATTCAGTCTTGATGACATCTGTATACATAACAGGCTAATAAACTACAAAGAAAAAGAAATGTATCTTACAAGATAACTGAAGAATATGCACTCACCAATTTCACTTTGTAGTTCTTCACCCAGCTGCAGTGTGTTTGGTCCTTTTAATTTGCATTTAATGTGTTTGGGTTCATCAGGAAGTGGTCTAAGTCAGCATATGAAAATTGACTTATAATCATTCTCATAAAGGTAATCACTTATAGTAGCAGGCATTATAAAGCATACAGCAATTATCACTCATCTGTGACCGGATTTTTTATTTTTTATCCTTTTATCTGTATTTAGAGGATCAAGCCTCATGTGCACACAAGTTACACAGTAGCTTTCACCTCAATCTTATCAGGGGGAGCCTATCAGACACTACCACAGCAATGTTATGGGATTTTACCTTATCTGTAATAGCTTGCCTACCAGTATTTTACCATAAATCAGATCATCAGCCAGATAAAGCAGAAGTCAAGTTCGGAGTATTTTAAATCTTGAAAAAAAACCATCCCCAACACCTCTAAGTCAAAGTAACATACAATTGTCTCTATATTAAAATACATCTATTACTGTAAAACCAATTATAATATCAACATTAACCCTGATATGTATATACAAAGGTATCACAATCTCCCTTGCTATAAAAATATTTGCTGACTTCTTAAGGACCTGATTACAACTAACATAGCTTAAAATTTTTAGTGATACAGTTTTTCCTCAAAAAAACCCCAAAACCAGAGCACATTAGAAAAATTATGGAGAAGATGAACAACCATTAAAAAAAGAAAAATCAGATTTCCATTTCCTCTCTTGCTATGATAAAGCAGAACTCACCAGTCTAAACTATGCCTAATGGTAGTCTCTTAAAAATATTTTCTGGGGTGCTTTCAAACAATCTCAGCCTTTCCTTCCCTTTACCTGATGAAGATTAATATATGTTTTGTGCTGGCTCCCCAAATATTTAAGAGCTATGTGACATCTGTAAGTTATTTAAGATTTAAGAGTTATTCAACACAGTATTTTTTACTCCTTTTGTGTGTTCTAAGCTAAAAATTACATTGAGATCTTTAAAAATCCCATTAGAATGACCTCCAGTTAATTTTTATGACAACTACAGTAGAATAACCCCTGTATAGAAGTTCCCTGATTTCAGACTGCTTTTCAATGACAAGCAAAAATGTATTAAAAATATTCAATAAATCAATCCATTGTTCTACTTCCTTTCAAGAAGAGAGGTATCAATTCAGTCTGCTTTTCTGCTCTTCTTAAAACAGAAAATACTACTTAACTGAAAAATTTTCTGTCTCTGACAGCGCTGCATCATTGAAAGCTTTTTACAAGCATTATGCTCCCAAGATTTTAAAGAATCTTAATGCTTGGTTGTGTAATTTTTTTTCTACTGCAGATCTGTGAAATGCCTAATTGCTGCAAATTTCCTCTGGCATCAGTGTGCTGTGAACTAGTTACTTAATTTTAGCCTATTAAGAACACATGAAATACACTAAAGTATTTTAGAATCAGATTCATCTTAACAAACGTTATAAAGATACAGTAAGTAGACCTAACTGCCTAGACTCATTAAGAGTGATAAACAGGCAATTTTAAAGTTCAATTTACAGCCTGTCACTTTTGACTGACATACCAGATGCAGGCATCCAGCATTTGGCTAGATAAATACTATCTTTAGCTTCAAAGTAATAACCTCTGTAAGGGTAACTATTAACTTCATAGTGATATTTCTCTTTGGTAACCAGTGACCTGAGTCTTCAGTAAAACTAGTTATCCTATAAGCTAATGTTTACTGAAAGTTTTCAAAGATAGCAGTAATCTTCTTCGGTGTATATATACTTACAAAAGTGATTATAGGGCTGGATACAAACAGATCATTATGGAGTCCTTCACATAGGTAATGTTCTTGTTTGTAAACAATTTGCATAAAAACTCCCACCCACCCACCCAAACCTACATTCCCCTGTTAATTTGCCAACTGCTTTCATGATTTCACCTTCTGTAGAAAGATTTTTTTACCCCAAAGTACAGACCTACAATCCTTTGCCAACAACATAATTTGTAAAAAAGTATTTCAAATGAACAAACCTGACTGTGAAGGCACTCTCCAAAGACACATGGTCATCAAGATAAGTAATTAGACAGTAACGTACATCTTTTACTGATGTTGGTACTTTTACATCAGGTAATAACCCCTGAATCAACTGTTCTCTGTTAATTCTAGGTGTCCAGTTAACCTAAAATTAAAATTTCTTAAATTAATCAAAAGCTAAATTATTAATGACTAGCTACATAATACCTCTGTGGACATTCTAAATATGCTGAAGTAACATACAGGCAAGAGAAGCTTTCAATGGAAAGCCTGTGCATTTCCCAACAGTAACCAATGCTATCTTCCAAAATACAGAAAATTACTCTAAAAAAAAGCCAAACAAAACAAAACATACATTGTTTCCCTCATTTATCTTGAGTTCGGAAAGATCTGATTCTGAAAAACCTCACCAAAAAAAATTGTCACATATTTGCTGAAGCTCTACCTTTGTATTAGGCTCCATATACGTACACAAACAGAGGGGTAAGATAGGTAAGAAAATCTTCATGAAGGAACATGCCTATTCAAGGTTCCTAAATGCTGGGAAAACCCCAGATTTGAAGAATCATAACTATGTCGGAATTATTTTATTGTGTTTAGGAGAAACACTGGTAATTACTAACCTGCTTTTCATAATACTACCTTGAAGCATTATTTAATATTTCATTAAATGTCTTTATCTCATTCAGGACACAATTTTAATAGAATTATTTTTAAAAATTTATTAAGCAGAGAGTGAAGTTCCCATGTTTAATAATACAGTCTTGAGGAATATTATTTCGTAGTTTGACATTTACGGATTTTAGAGAATCAGCATTGCAACTCTCCCCCACATTATGCTGCTGTTTACTCAGAAGTACTTGCCTTGATTTTTTCTGCCACAGCTGGAGTTATGTGTATCTCTCTTTCTCCTTCATCATACATCTGAAATATAAGGTTGTGCATGACATCGCCAGCGAGCCAATTAATTTCATCCTGATGTTTAATTTGAATAGCTTTTTGTCCGTCCATACTCAAGACCTGTAGTCTTGCAACATGACTGCTAGGAAGAAGTTTAATAATCTTTTCCACTGGTGGCACATCTTTACAGCTCTATACATGGGGGGAAAAAAAGAATATATAATTTAAGATATTAAATATACATATATGCATAAATATCACTCTGTAATAGCCTATGGATCAGCAGGTGTGACCAGGTGTACAAACATGAAAGCAGCTAGACTTGTCAAAAGCAAATCAGAATGATATGCCAGAATACTTACAACTTTTAACAGATACTAGAATTGATGCTAGCTATTTAGAAAACATTTTCTATTCCAAGAGTACTATGTTATAAAACTTACAAAATACTTCTTAAGAAGAGTAATCATAAGTATCCTTTCATATAGGTCATCTTGCCATATTTGTATTTGTTACACATTTTTCAGGGTAAACCACCACAGGTTTTACTTTCTCCAGCCGTGTGGCTCTCCTGACTACCAGAGAACTGGGGTGTTCAACAGCATTTAAAAAATTCAAACTTCAAGAGCTTTAAGACTGAAATGCTACAAAAAGCTACTGATTTTTAACCTTTGAAAAAATATATCCTTCTTCACTAAAGTTTTGGGGAACATGTTGCCATACCTATTCTGGCTCTAAATGTACATGCAATGAAGGGAATTTGTCAGAAGGATCCTGGGAGTAAAAGGGGGAAGAAAAATCCCAGAAATAATGCATATTTCTGAAACACTTCAGGGATTTCAGAAATCCCTGTAAGTAAGTAAGTAAGGGGTGAAGAAAAAAAATGGAAAAAATTCTTTGCCTTTTTATGATTTCCCAGAGAGGAAAAAGGGCAGCCACTTGATTATCAGGCTAATGGTAACTAAAACAGTAAGTTTTGGGGGTTAAGTTGATTCATAAAAGATGAATAGCTAGCAAGACAGTCCAATAAACTGTTTTCGATCTTTTGTTCATCCAAGCATCCCAATCAATACTTACAAGTATTTCAATCCTTGCTTTCAGCATCTGGTCTTTCTTGATATTCTGTACATGTATAACTGGACCAGTTAAAATGTTTGTTCCTGCATTACTGCAGTCCACAGAATACACAGGAAGGTTTGAAGCACCTAAAAACTATTTAAAATGTAAAATTAAACTTCAGACTTCTTTTACAGAACTACTAGGATTATTCCATAAATGATTATCTGTACAAGTCCAAACATATATAGGATTATTTACAGATAAATTTGATAGATTTCAGTTTTCCAGAAGCCTGCAAGATCAACACCTATGTTTTTTCACAGGTGATGTGGGAAAAAGGAAGAAGTTATAGAAGTAAATTTACTAGCTAGTCAACTGTTTTGTATTAACACATAAACACTAGTCTCTTTTGCCATTATGGCAATAAATTCAATTAAGTTGTTAAATAAACCCCCTTTTCATTAATTTTCTAAAAATCACACAGTAAACAGAATTTAAATATGAAGTTCAACATGTCATCACACTAACTGCGGACCCAGTCTACAGGAAGAGAATGTACACATATAAAGTGTAAATGGGATGCAGACTATTTTGAAGTAGGAAAAAATATTTTTATTTGTTTACCTGTTCTTGCTGTAAGACTGATTTCACTAGAATTGGAAAAGTCACTTTCTTGAGGTAAAAAAAACTAGGTCCAAAAGGGAAAAAGTTTTTTACTTCTAAAAGCCACAGTAACACCTGCATTCCCTTCTGAACTTAGATAAGTGCTTATGATAATAGTCTTATCTAATATTATTTTTAGGCAGTAGACTTGCATTTTCATCTTTAAAAAAATCAAAACTAAGCTTTATGAAACTTTTTTCCTGAACAAATTTTAGCATTATATATGGCAAATATGACCTGAAATACCTTAAAATTGTAGCTATATACCATCACATAATTTTGTCTTCCATTTCTAAGGCCAGGTTCCTCTGATTCTGAAACTTACTGAATGACTCATATAGACGAGGCAAGAGAGTCACCGTTATGGCTACCAAGCTACAGAAACTTCAAAAGCATTATTAAAGATAATAAATTCTATCTAGATACCAAAATAGGCTCTTTTCCCAGCCCTTTAAAAAGCAAGTATCAAAATCCTTATGACACATAATACAATGCAGTTTACCTTACAATGAACTATCAGCTTTGGCTGCGCTGTTATATTTCCTGATTCATCCAGTACTTCAACCTGAAAGGGGAAAGCTGTACCATTTTCAATCTTCAGAATTTCAGAATCTGGCTTTACCTTCAATTGACGAGGAGGGCCTGTGAAAATGCAGAATTGCAGAACAGTGGTTATATTTTAGATAACTGGTGAGACACGGGGTTTCAGTTTTTGCTATCTCAAAAAGTTTTTAAAGCCGAACTACCAAGATATGTGTGGTAATAAACCATTTAGACCAATTCAAGTGTATTGGTTTATGCTGAAAAGTTCTAGACACTTCCTGTCCTTCAATACATACCACCTGCCAATCTTTTGAATGAATTCAGTAAGGAATAGTTAGACAAACGTGATGAACTTCAGCATACACAAGGTGTAAACACATGACGCAGTGCTATTTACATACTATATGGATTCACATTCATCAAGAAGAAACTTGGAGCTTTCTCCTGACATGTTAAAACCAAAGATATTAATGTTGAGATATCTGATCAATCACGATGTACAGCAGTTTAATTACCAAAGCCACCACAGCTACAACTTGCAGGCAAAGAAAAGCAAAAGAAAATTTTGCTGGCTTTACTTGGATAGTAAAGTGAAGCTGTTCAAGTAAGTCTACCCCCTGGAACATATAATTATTTTATCAGTTTTAAAGAAGAGACGGAAGTAATAGATTACTATGAAAAGACAAGTTCTGTAGGAACAAAGAAGGCCATTTTTCAGAAATATCCTTTATGCATCATTCATTAAAACTTCCATTTCAAACTCACTGGTTGAAGAACAGGAAAGACTGAAATAGGTTTTATTCACTCCTTCCTCAAAAAAACGCTTTAAAAGCCAAGGATAAATCCAACAAGAAGAAAGAGGTAGTGAAGCATCTCTACATTGCCAAAAGCAAAAGATTCTAATCAAGGGTGAAGTTGCCTTCAGTCCAAGGTAAATAACTAAGCAATACACAATACAATCTGTCTCAAGTCAGATCGTTCCACTCCATTTTCTACACAAAGCCTTAACTCCTCAAAAGATAAAGAATAATGGAATAAACTCTGCGTTGTTAGTCTAACAAAGCTTGAAGTACACAATTTCTCCGCAAAATGAGATGGGAAAGCCTAAAGTTTGGTAATCTGGTAGGCCAAAAAAAAAAAAATCAGCCTTCAAACTATACCTTATCTCCCAAATCCAGAAAAACCCAGGTAGCAAGGAATAACAGGTACCATATAAGGGAATCCTCAGTATCAAGACATCCACAAAACACAAAATTCTGGTAAGGGCAGTGGACTTACAGACTTCTATATTCCTCTCTTGCATTATGATAAAGTCAACATGTAACACTAAAAATTTCAGACACAATCCCAACTGCCAAAGCATCCCCCCCCTTTGCTGAGGTAAGAAAATAAATGAGCACTTATTCATTCACAAGATGTTTTCTAGAGGGAGAACAGGTCAATGCAGATTAGTACAGGTTAAAGGGCTTAATGCTGAAGAAAATCGAGAAGATAAGAAATTCATTCATTCAATGGTGCTAAAGATTTAAAATAATTAAAAAAAGAAGGGAAAAATCAGTCTCAATTAAGAAAACAAATTCCAGCTGCTAGAATAACAGACAAGATTGGGCTGTGAGTTTGATGTTATTCCTGCCAAGAATGACAGGCCCTTAGCTTTATTTAGTTTCAGTCATCACTTGGATGAGCGAGAATATCCTTTTTTAAGCCTCACTAAATATTTTACCTTCTTGGTAGAAGAAGCATTTCATTAATAGTGTCAAAACAAAGATCAACAGAAATTCACTAAACATTTTAAGGATACTTACCAGGCTGCAATCTTATTTTAAAGATTTGTGTGTCTTCTTTCAAACCAGGAAGAGTAACCTTCAGATTAAAGTTCTAATGAAAAGAATATTTTAAATATTAACCTTAAACAAAACCAGATCATAAATTATCTCACATAGTCATGTCAATTAATATATATGTAAATTTCAGAAGTCTATCCAAATTTTCCTGCACTGCTACATAAATCAAGAATTTTTTCCTGTACTAAAATCTGTCTTTTTCATGTTATTCCCAGAGACATTCAATCCAGGATTTGCATGTTAAACTACATGGTTCTGAAACCATTAAAAGTAGCTATCATAACTTGTGTTTGCCTGCTTAGAGGCTGTTTTAGTAGCGGAAAAATATATCAATTAAAAAAAACCTAGTTTCAAAGAAAGGGTCTGCAAGTTCTGTGTTCATTATTCCTCAGCTAATTGCCTGAAGCAAGGCACCACAATTGCTATCCACCTCATCTTTGAATAAGGCCATAAGAAAAAGAACTGCTGTAGAACTGCATCACTAAAACTGATTCTCACATTAAGATCGGAGAATGAAGCAGTCTAATCAACGATTTTAAAAACTCCAACTTTAAAAAACTAGTTGCACTGCAGATATATGAATTTCTTATTTTATATATTTGATATCTGAGAACACTTAGTTGCAGTTCATGAATTGCCATTTTTACACTGTCAGAAATGCTGTCTCTGGAAAGGTTTAGTTTCGTAATCCTGGCTTATGCCCTTCCCATGCCTGACAGGGTATGTGCAACATTAACACCTGGTAGATTGCATGAAAACACTCAATTATTTTGGTTTGCTGGGTAAGAGAAGCAGAAAGTGCAATGAGGCCCGGGCAGGTGCATCACAACTGCAGCCACATCAAACACATGAGCTCCCCAGCTGATGGCTGGCCACAGAGGTGCATGAAAACTCTCCAGCTCTGACCAGCCAGGCAACCATACTGCCTGCCTGCAAGCCAAGCAGCACATATCAGCTGGAGCCCCATTAAACCAAATGGTGAATCAGGAGAAAAGGGGAAGGTGAAATATACTGAAGTTACATGTTGGGGGATGGGACAGGGCGGTGGGGGCGGCGGGGGGGGGGGGGTGGGGGTGGAGAACGGAAAAATAAGGGAGGTGGTAGAAACACAGGAAACCAGTATAGCCGATAGCTGCCATTTAATGTTAGTAAGTTGAATTTTTCAGTAGTTCATTCAATCAAGCTTCGTATTCATGCACTAGACACTCCTCCTATGCTCCCCTTCCTTTATTTTCAACCCCTTTTCTGCAATACTGATTTTTTACTTAATACTCTCTTCTTAATATTGCACTATTTTCTGCCTCTAATTAATCAGTTTACATTTTTAACTTCATTCCTTTTAATCTTTCAACATCTGTGTCCTCTAGGGAAGTTCTTTTCCCACCACCTTCGTGATCCCTTTACCTGCTTTTGTTTTGCTTTCAAGTCTGCTTCTATGTATACTGCAGTACTTTAAAATGAAAAGAAGAATAAAGAAATATTATTTTCCTTTTTTAAACTCCCTTCATCACCCTTCTCCTGACTGAATTCAAAATCCTCTAAGGGAGCAGTCCTCTTGCTATTGCTTACACACTTGTCTTACAATTTTCTCTTTAATTTCACCCTCAATCATAACATGCTTCTTCCTGTCTTGACTGGTTTGGGTGGAATTAAATCAATGGGTACAGAAGTAAATGAAGTCTGCTTTCTCTTTCTTCTCTATCAGTGCTTCCTTCATTGATGACTGTGATGTTCTCTATTTCCTATCTCAATCAAGTTTCTCTTCTCATTTGGCATTATTCCTTTGTCATTTTTTGCTTACTCCCTTCTCCAAAAAAATTAATTTTAATTTTTTCCATGCTCTCCATTTGTTCCTCTTTGTTGTTCTCTCATTCACTTTCTCCTTCTAAATTCTTTCCAGAATCCTATTACTAGCTGTTTCTCTGAGATATTTTAGCTGTTCTGCTAACATTTCAAAATCAACTTTTAAGGTGCAGAAAATTTCTCCTATGTTCTTCTCTGCTTCCTGTTTTAAATTAAGCACTGAAAATTACACTGTATTTATAGAATCATAGAATCATTTAAGTTGGAAAAGACCTTTAAGATCATCAAGTTCAACTGTTAACAATGCCAAGTCCACCGCTAAACCATGTCCTCAAGTGCCATATCTACATGTCTTTTAAATACCTCCAGGGATGGGTACTCAACCACTGCCCTGGGCAGCCTGCACCAAAAGGGTTGTCAAGCATTGGACAAGAAGTTTTTCCTAATATCCATTCTAAACCTCCCCTGGAGCAACTCCAGGCCATTTCCTCTTGTCCTATCATTAACTACTTGGGAGAAGAGACCAACACCCACCTCACTACAACCTCCTTTCAGGTAGTTGTAGAGAGTGATAAGGTCTCCCCTCAGCCTCCTCTTCTCCAGGCTAAACAACCCCAGTTCCCTCAGCCGCTCCTCATAAGGCCTGTGCTCTAGACCCTTCACCAGCTTCGTTGCCCTTCTCTGCACATGCTCCAGCACGTCAATGTCTTTCTTGTATTGAGGGGCCCAACACTGGACACAGTATTCCAGGTGCGGCCTCACCAGTGCCGAGTACAGGGGGACAATCACCTCCCTGCTCCTGCTGGCCACACTATTCCTGATACAAGCCAGGATGCTGTTGGCCTTCTTCGCCACCTGGGCACACTGCTGGCTCATGTTCAGCCGGCTGTCTACCAACACCCCCAGGTCCTTTTCGGCCAGGCAGCTTTCCCGCCACTCTTCCCCAAGCCTGTAGTGTTGCATGGGAGAACAACTGGTCCAACTATTAAAGACAACAGCAACAGTATAATGAGGTATCTTCAGCTACCTCAGCTCCTAGCTTTGTCTTTACTATGCTAGACTGCAAGACTAAATGAAAGGATTAGGACCTGGTTAGAATACTGTGTAAATATGCCATATACATCATTTCAAAATTATTTTAAAAAATATATTGAAATCTATATTTATCAGAAGCATAAAGATCTGTTTTATGAAATAAATCTTTTTAGCATGTAACATCTGTTTTTGTTTTTATGGTAAATTAGCAGCTTGACTAGGTGCTGAGAATCTGTCAGTAACAGGTTGGATTTGGATGACATATATTTGCTACAGAAGTGAAAACACCATTTTGGAAATGCCTAGAGAAGCTTGAGTAGTTACCACTCCTATTAACTACTACTACTCACCATCTCAACTACAAGAATGAAAGATTTCAGTGCCCCCTATGCTATTTCAGTGCAAAAGTCACCAGGATGATTTGGCTTAAACCAATTTCAGCACCAGTTTAAACTAAGACAGCTGATTTAGCATGCTCGGTACACTCTACCACACACCCATGTGTTGCTCAGCCCCACCAGCTCCAATCCCATCAGCTAACAGAGTGCAGCTGTGGGAAAGACAAATTGCTCCAGGTAGAGCTGTAAGAGATCATTTGAAAATATCCCAAGAAATACCTGTAGTCATTAGTGTAAACCAAACTTAGATAACACCATGTGACAATCCATTTTACAAAAAAATCATTTTCTCTGTGCTTTTATTTTTTTAATATGTTACTTCAAGTTTAAATTCATTAGCCTACCTTGCCCTGGCAACTATTTACACAGCCTTTAGCAGTGACACCCTTAATCATGCACTTTGTTCCTGCAGTTATTTCTTCATACTGCAATGTCAATCCACTAGAAAAATACACAGAAAACAAAACAGAATCAGTTTAAAAACAGACAGTGTTTTACTACACAAGATACCTTCAGATATTATGGAAATAAAAGCAAAAATACCAGTTAATTTATGCAAAAAGTATCCAGTATATCACTCGGACAAACCCCAAAGAATTACTACATTCATGTCACATGAAGAAAGGCGGAGGGGGAAGAGATGGTTGAATTACCTAGCTTCAAGAATTGGTTTAATGTCAGTTGTCAACTGTGTTGCATGACCAAATTCATCTTGCAATTCCAAAGGAATATTAAAAGGTACTCCAACTCGAAAAGGAAGCTCCAAAAGACCCACTGAAAATTTCTCTGGTTTGCCCTCTAAGAGAAAAGAAGAATACATTTTTAGAAGGAACTATGTGCGTTCATTGGCTTTTTCTTACTTAAGGCTGCAAATAAGTCACATGGTTTTCAGCCTCAAAGTAAATAGGCTGTTCAGAATACTGTTGTAACCAAAACCATGGTTTATTGATTTTTTTTTTTTAAACTTACACCAACATAAAACAATTGTTTAAAACATAATAGCAGTAGACTACGGTATAAGAAACATAACAGGACAACCAAAACTTCAGAAGTACTTAGAACATCAATACAGCACCTGAAAGTAGACAAGTTCCTCGTGGGACGCTTTTCCTAAATGTTTAATTGCTTTAATTCTGTTAAAACAAAATCATTCATGCAACAAAACATTTTTGTTCTACAACTATCCCAAATTTGAGAGATAAAGATGAGTAATGATGAGTATTTGAAATACAAACATGAGTGCATCCTTCCTGTGAAATCTGGCCCTGTTAGACTGCCTCCAACTAGGCACTAAAAAATGAGACCAGACAGAGGGGTACAAATGGGAGCTTGTAAATCAGAGTAATGTTTTGTGGAATCAAACTGTCTTGGCCAAGTGGTCTTTGAAAAAAGAAGCAATACAGTGCTGAGCTAAATGGTAGATAAATATCCTACCATATTATTTCGGACTCAAATTAACAACTACTTTCACTACCTACACGTGCCATTATCAGGAAGCTTCTTTTGTACAAGAGATGTGAAAATTATGGGGGGAGGGAAAATGTCACCTTGTATCGGCCAAAATTATTTATTGGTTACAACAACAACAAAAAGACCTCAACCTTACAGTGTTTACACTTTTATTTACAAGTGAATGATAAAACCTGAAAATGATTTGACAAAATAAAAGAACTTCTGTAGTGTCAACGTGCGTAACTGCCAAAAGAATGTGTCTGAACCAAAATCACAAAACTTATAGATTAACTTAGGAAGTTCAGTTTTAACTGACATTTATGATGATTTTTTAGCTTACCAAGAATTGTAAACAGTGAGCCAACAACCTGCTGTTAGAGAAATAAATTAAATTGTTTCTCAGACAAAAAAGCTGTTGATTTCAGTTTAGATTTTAACTGTTCTTTTCTAGATTTTTAGAATCTATATACATAAAAGGTCACACAAATGTTAATATTTGGGAATGATGAACGTGAGGATTTATGGCTGCCTCTGAGACAACACAAAACATTGCAAAAATAAAGACTTGAAATATTCACTTTTCAAGACTGAAGATATTAAAAATGTCAAATTATCTTCTGACTAGATAAAAAAGCAGCAACAGAGAGAAAAAGTTGCTTTTGGTACCCCTTGTGTTAAAAGCACCAAACTATCAGTTCATTAGATTTTTAGAGTGTATGTTCCTTTCTGAGATTTGTTCATTTCAATTGTTATGGCCAAAGGAACCTTTAATTGAAGGCTGCCATGCTGGGGAAAGCCACAATACTATCGGAAAAAGAATTTGAAAATACAGAAGACAACTTTGCAACTTTTAATATTCTCTTCTTGCTTTGATAAAGAAGGAGTAGACAAGGTTAATTTATGTATTCATTCAGAGAAAGATTCCCCCCCCCCTTTTCTTGGAACCTCACAGAAGTATCTTGAGACTTCAATGCCAGGTTTTCAGACATATGTCTAAATAATTTCTCTTTTAAAGTAATGCCAAACATTTTTTCTGTATTATCATAAAAGAATACCTCTTGCCAACAGTACTTTTGCAGAGGCTTTTAGAAGAATATACTACAAAGAACCCTTTTCTGCCTAAATGGTTTGCATTCAAAGCCTCTAGTTTTGTGGAAAAAAATAGGAGGCTACTGCAAGCATCCATTTTTTTCTTGGTCTTCTGGAAACAGATGTTAGCTCTAACTCCCAAACTTGTGATGAAAATACCCATTTTAATACTAAATGCAAAGGAAGTAGTACTTTTTTGTCTTCCCCCCACCCATCCCCCTTGTAGATAAAGCTCACAGAATGGATGAGGTTGAAAGGGTTCTCTGGAGGCCATCTTATGCAACGCCCCTGGCTCAAGCAGGGCCACCTAGAGCCAGTTGCCCAGGACCATGTCCAGATGGCTTCTGAATATCCCCAAGAATGGAGACTCCACAACCTCTTGGGCAACCTGTGCCAGCGCTCGGTCACCCTCACAGTGAGAAAGTGTTTTCTGATGTTCAGAGGGAACTTCCGGTGTTTCAGTGCATGCCCATGCCTCTGGTTCTGTCACTGCGCACCACTGACAAGAGCCTGCCTCTTTGCACCCTCCCTCCCTTCAGGTACTTACAGATATCGATAAGATCCCCATGAATCTTCTCTTCTCCAGGTGGAGCAGCCCCAGCTCTCCCAGCCTTTCTTCATATGAGCAATGCTCCAGTCCCTTCACCCACCTTCATGGCCCTTTGCTGGAGTCTCTCCAGTATGTCCATGTCTCTGTGTTGTGAAGTAATGTGCCTAGAACCAGACACAGTACTCCAGTTGTGGCCTTACCAATGCTGAGCAGAGAGGAAGGATCACCTCCCTCAACCTGCAGGCAACACTCCTAATGCAGTCCAAGACGCTATTGCTCTCCTCTGCAGCAAGGGCACGCTGCTTGCTCATGTTCACCCTGTTGTCCACCAGGACCCTCAGGTCCTTTTCTGCAAAGCTGCTTTCCAGTCGGCTGGGCACAAGCCTGTACTGGCACATGGGGTTGTTCTTCCCCAGACGCAGGACTTTGCACTTCCCCTTGTTAAACTTCATGAGGTTCTTATCAGCCCATTTCTCCAGCCTGTTGAGGTCCCTCTGGATGGCAGCACAACACTGGTGTATCAGCCACTCTTCCCAGTTTTGTGTCATCAGAAAACTTGCTGAATGTACACTCTACCCCATCATCCAGATCATTACTGAAGACATTAAACAGCATCAGACCCAGTATTGACCCTACTGACCCCTGGGGTAACCACTAGTTACTGGTCTTGAACTAGACTTCATGCCATTGATCAGTACTCTCTGAGCCCAGCTGCTCTGCCAGTTGTCAGTCCACCTCACTGTCTGCTCATCCAGCCTGTACTTCATCAGCTTCTATGAGGATCTTATGGGAGACAGTGCTGAAAGCCTTACTGAAGTCTAGGTAGACAACGTCTACTGCTCACCCCTCATCTACCAAGCTACTCATTTCATCATAGAAGGGGAATCCATGCTAACTACTCCCATCTTCTTCATGTGTCTGGAAATGGTTTCCAGGATTAGTTGCTCCATCACCTTCCCAGGGACTGAGACGAAGTCAACAGGCCTGTCGTTCCGTGGGTCCTCCTTCTTGCCCTTTTTGAAGACAGGAATAACATTTGCTTTCCTCCAATCATCAGGCAGTTCTCCCAACTGCCATGATTATTCAATTACTGAGAGTGACATCAGCCAGCTCTCTCTGCCTCCTATGTGCACCCCATCACGGCCCATAGGCTTATATATGACCAGTTTGCTTAGGTATTTCCTGACCTAAAGGGTGTACACCTCTTCCACCAAGGGTGTACCTTCCTTGCTTCAGACCTTCCACTGGTCTCTGGGGCCTGGGATTCCTGAAGGTCCATCTTGCTGGTAAATATTGAGGCAAAGAAGGTGTTCGGTGTCTCAGCCTTTTCCATGTCATGTGTCCCCTGCCTCATTCAACATTCGGCCCATGTTTATCCCAGTCATCCTTTTGTCACCTATGTATTTATAGAAGGCCATCTTTTTGCCTTTGACATCCCTTGCCAGGGATTCCAGTTTCAATTTCAATTGGACTTTGGCTTTCCTAATCCCATCCCTGCATGCTCGGATAGTATCTCTGTATTCCTCCCAGGTTACCTATCCCTGCTTCCACCTTCTATATACTTCTTTTTTGTGTTGAGTTTTGCCAGGAGCTCCTTGTTCATCCATGCAGGCCTCCTGGCATTTTTGCCTGACTTCCTATTCATCAGAATGGACTAGACTTGAGCTTGGAGGAGGTGATCTGTGAATATTAACCAGCTTTCTTGGGCCCCCTTTCCGTCCAGGGCCTAATCCCATGGAACTCCACCAGGCAGATCTTTGAAGAGGCCAAAGTCTTCTCTCCTGAAGTCTGGGGTTGTGAGCTTTCTTTTTGTCCTCCTTCTTCCTTTCACAGTCCTGAACTCTACTATCTCATGATCACAGCAGCCAAGGCTGCCTTCAACCTTCACATCCCCAGTGAGCCCCTCATCGTTGTGAGTATGAGGTCCAGCAGCGCATCTCTTGTTGTTGGTTCCTCTATCACTTGAGTCAGGAAGTTTTCATTGATGCACTCCAGGAACCTCCTGGATTGCTTAAGCCCTGCTGTGCTGTCCCTCCAGCAGGTATCAGCGTGGTTGAAGTCCCCCACAAAGACCAGGGTCTGCAAACATGATGCTGCTTCTGGCTGTCTGTAGAAGGCCTCATCCACTTGTTCTTCTTGGTCAGGTGGCCTACAGCAGACACCCACTACAGTGTCATCCACGCTGGTTTGCTCTTTAATCCTCACTCATAAGATCACAGTTGGGTCATCATTCATCTCCAGACAGAGCTCCATGCATTCCAGCTGTTCTCTTACATAAAGAGCAACTTCACCTCCTGGTCTTCCTGGTCTGTCTTTAGTAAAGAGCCTGTATCCATTGCAACATTCCAGTTACATGAGCCATCTGACCATGTCTCCATGATTCTAGCAAGATCATAGCCCTGCTGTGTCTAACTCGTCACATTTATTCCCCATGCTGCATGCACTAGTCTATATGCAGTTCAGAGAGGCACCAAAGCATTCCCAGAAAGGGTTTTGGTGATTTCTCCATAATGGTGCCTTGTAGGCATTTCCTTGCATACATGCAAATGCTGGATATGAGCCCAGTGCAGCCCCATTTTGTTGATTTTGTGATTTTTCTGTCACATCACTCCAGGCCCCTTGCTCACCAATCACGTCTATCACTCCCTCAAAGTGCTGCAGGTAACTCTCTTCCTCCCCTGTCATTCTTAGTTTACTTTTGGCTTGGTTTTTGCCACTTCAGAAAAAGGCAAAGCCACAGCATGGCAAAAGGGCTGAACAACACTTTTCCTTTTGAACTGGAGACTGAGAGCCAGAGACCAAGAGAAGACCTATTTTTTTAAATGTATGTAGGCCACAATTTTTTTTATTAAAATTTACAAGCACACTTACATAAAAGGATGAGTCTTGGTGATAAGACGGAGCAGGAAATTTATAATCTGTAGTCAGCATGTATTTTTGCAAATGAATTTAGCAAGTAATATAACTACAGATTTTCTAAAAGATGAACTATGATGTACAAAATCAAAAGTACAGTTGTGGTTTTTTTTTTAAATCCTATGAAATCTCATTTACAGATCCCATATTACTGCTTTATAATTTAAAAATTAATTGCCTTTCATATTTCTGGACAGAAGGAGGAACTTCAAACTAGTCTACAGCTTTACCCTTTTTCATAAACATATCCCTCTTTTCCCAGGAAATGAAGTCTTTTCAGCAAAAAGAAATAAAACTTTTTCAGAGAATCACAGAATCATTTAGGTTGGAAAAGACCTTTAAGATCATCCAGTCCAACCATTAACCTACACTACCAAGTCCACCACTAAACCATGTCCCTAAGGGCCACATCTACACATCTTTTAAATACCAGGGATGGGGACTCAACCACTTCTCTCTGGGCAGCCTGTTCCAATGCTTAGCAACCCTTTCAGGGAAGAAGTTTTTCCTAATATCCATTCTAAACCTCCCCTGGAGCAACTCCAGGCCATTTCCTCTTGTCCTATCACTAACTACTTGGGAGAAGAGACCAACACCCACCTCACTACAACCTCCTTTCAGGTAGTTGTAGAGAGCGATAAGCTCTCCCCTCAGCCTCCTCTTCTCCAGACTAAACAACCCCAGTTCCCTCAGACACTCCTCATAAGGCCTGTGCTCTAGGCCCTTCACCAGCCTTGTTGCCCTTCTCTGAACACGCTCCAGCACCTCAATGTCTTTGTTGTAGCAAGGGGCCCAAAACTGGACACAGTATTCCAGGTGCGGCCTCACCAGCGCTGAGTACAGGGGGATGTTCACCTCCCTGCTCCTGCTGGCCACACTATTCCTGATACAAGCCAGGATGCTGTTGGCCTTCTTCGCCACCTGGGCACACTGCTGGCTCATGTTCAGCCGGCTGTCTACCAACACCCCCAGGTCCTTTTCGGCCAGGCAGCTTTCCCGCCACTCTTCCCCAAGCCTGTAGTGTTGCATGGGGTTGTTGCGACCCCAGTGCAGGACCCGGCACTTGGCCTTGTTGAATCTCATACAGTTGGCCTCGGCCCACCGATCCAATCTGTCCAGATCCCTCTGGGGATTATTTCTACCCTCAAGCAGATCAGCATCCCAGCCAATTTTTACCCAACAAAGAGTACACCTGTCCAAGCCATGAACAGCCAGTTTCTCCAGGAGAGTGTTGTGGGAAATGGTGTCAAAGACTTTACTAAAGTCCAGGTAGACAACATCCACAGCCTTTCCCTCATCCACTAAGCGGGTCACCTTGTCATAGGAGGAGATCAGGTTAGTCAAGCATGACCTGCCTTTCATAAACCTATGCTGACTGGGCTGGATCCTCTGGTTGTCCTGTATGTGCTGCATGATGGCACTCAAGATGATCTGCTCCATAACCTTCCCTGGCACACAGGTCAGACTGACAGGCCTGTAGTTCCCTGGATCCTCCTTCTGGCCCTTCCTGTAGATGGGCATCACGTTTGCTAAACTTCAGTCAACTGCGACCTCCCCGGTTAGCCAGGACTGCTGATAAATGATGGAAAGTGGCTTGGTGAGCGCCAGCTCCCTCAATACCCTTGGGTGGATCCCATCCAGCCCCATAGACCTGTGTGTGTCTAAGTGGTGTAGCACGTCGCTAACCATTTCCCCTTGGATTATGGGGGCTCCCTGTCACTGTCATCCAGCTCAGGGGGCTGGGTACCCCGAGAACAACTGGTCTGACTATTAAAGACTGAGGCAAAGAGGGCATTAAGTACCTCAGCCTTTTCCTCATCCTTTGTCACTACGTTTCCTCCCACACCCAATAAAAGTTGGAGATTCTCCTCAGCCCTCCTTTTGCTGCTAATGTCTTCATAGAAACATTTGTTATTGTCTTTTACAGCAGTAGCCAGATTAAGTTCCAGATGGGCTTTGGCCTTTCTCATTTTCTCCCTGCATAACCTCACAACATCCTTGTAGTCCTCCTGAGTGGCCTGCCCCTTCTTCCAAAGCCCATAAACTCTCCGTTTTTTCCCCCTGAGTTCCAGCCAAAGCTCTCTGTTCAGCCAGGCTGGTCTTCTTCCCCACCGGCTTGTCTTTCAGCACATGGGGATGGCCTGCCCCTGCCCCTTTAAGACTTCCTTCTTGAAGAATGTCCAGCCTTCCTGGACTCCTCTGCCCTTCAGGACTGCCTCCCAAGGGACTCCGTCAACCAGGCTCCTCAACAGACCAAAGCCTGCCATCCAGAAGTCCAAGGTAGCAGTTCTGCTGACCCCCTGCCTTACTTCTCCATGAGTTGAAAACTCTATCATTTCATGATTGCTATGCCCAAGATGGCCTCCAATCGTCACATCACGCACAAGTCCTTCTCCATCCACAAACAACAGGTCCAGCGGGGCGCCTTCCCTAGTTGTCTCACTCACCAGTTGTGTCAGGAAGTTCTCTTCCACACACTCCAGGAACCTCCCAGACTGTTTCCTCTCTGCTGTATTTCCAACTGACATCTGGTAGGTTGAAGTCCCCCACAAGAATAAGGGCTAGCAATTGTGAGACTTCTCCCAGATGCTTACAGAATATTTTGTCTGCCTCTTCCTCCTGCTTGGGTGGTCTGTAACAGACTCCCACCACGATCTCTGCCTTGCTGGCCTTCCCCTGATTCTTACCCATAAAGACTCAACCCTATTGTCGCCATCATCAAGCTCTAGAAAGTCAAAACATTCCCTAACACACAGGGCTACCCCACCGCCTCTCCTTCCTTGCCTATCCCTTCTGAAGAATTTATAGCCATCCAAGAAAGGCTTATAAACAAAAACCAACCAGCCACTAACAGATAAATGCAGAGAAATAAATTAGGAAATAAAATTAACATCTTAGAGGATGAGAGAAATAGGACTAGCAAAGCTGTACCAGAAACATGATGTAACCATACATTGTGTATCTTACGGTCTTCAACACTGTCATTAAAATCAGAATCTATAAATTTTCTTGGGAAGATATAATCAGTCACATACTATTTTAGGCCACATACATACATACCAGACATATTTAACAGTATTATTTCTATTCTGGTATTCCAGTATTTTATGATGGCTAATCCAAAGATACACACCCATTATAACTGAATAAGAATTTAGTTTTGCATAGGATTCTTCTTTTAATTAACAAAAAAGAGACTTCAATCTCAATATGCTTATTTTAAATGCATAACCTGTTTTTGAATACACTTCTGAGGTTTATGCATTAAAGTTGGCTTAATGAATACTAGTTTTATGAAAGAATATGCCAATGATGTGAGGAAAAAGGGTGATTCTAATTAAGTAAAAGTTTGGTTTTATTAAGGACATTTAGGAAGGTTCACATCAGGGAAAAGCTTTTGATTCCATCAACACTACTTTTTTGTACTGACTGTATAGCAGAGCCAACACATTACAGGTGACATCAAAACCTATTAGACAAAAAACTATTTTTTTCTGAAAATACTTCCTATTTGACATGCAAATGCTACTTTCCAGTGCTGAAAATGACCTCTCAACTAAAACATGAATAATTTTGATACACAATGAATCAAACAGAAACATTAGAAGAAATTTGGCATGAGTGGACTTCTTACCTACAATAGTAAATTTAAATATTTTAGATGGTAGAGGCCTTCCTGCATAAGTATCTGCATTACTTTCATTCAATACTACTTGCAGTTTCAAGGTGTAGTTCCCAAGTTTCTGAAGATTTTCTAAACAGAAATACAAATACAATTAGAAAGCAAAGAAAGTAAAATTATAAATAAATGGAAACTATTGCATATGTGAACTTACCCATTTTTTTAAACCAGTATGGCCATTTGCCTCCATGCTGACTGATATGGGAAATTATTTCTTTATTCCCAGTAGGTGCTGCAAAACAAACAATTAAGCTACATGTATTTAGATTTTACACCATAATTCTTCATTTTTTCAAGTATTACTATCACTCATTATTAAGTATTACTATCACTTCTAAATCTAATAAATATAAATTCAGCTTCACAATTAAGCATGTTGATCACAGCTAAAAAAAAAAAAAAAAAAAAAAATTAATTCCCTACCTAATCCCATTTTAATCTAAAATTGTTAGCCTCAGACACATTAAACTGAAAGCAGCAGGTTTGTAAAGATGGATTTTTATTAGCTCTTTGGTTATACGTTCCCCATTAAGTCTTAGCACTTGTAGGCTGTGCACACCATGCTGGAAACTGATCCACTTGACAAATGACCATAACAAATTAGCTTAAATGGTAGAAATGGTAAAAATGTGCAGCTGACTGAACATATTATCAAGGAAAAAAGAACATTCCTTTTTTTCTCCAAATTACTCTATCTGTCTTTATAAACACTTCTGCAGCATTAAGACACATACAGAAAGAGAACACACTGAAACTTCGAGGCAATGTTTTAGTGACTGGTTCTATATCCTAAGATAAATACAGGAATAAGATTTATTGCTTGAAACTTCAAGAGGCATTAATATATTTGTTTTTCAAAATAGAATAAATACAGAATGTGACTGCAATAAGACTACACAGAATAAACTGAAATGCAGTAAAAATATACATTGTTCTATAGCTAAGTACAACTGTTTCAAACCCTGTTCTTGCACCAAATTGTGTATATAAGATAAAGTGATAGTGTCAACTTTCTTAGCTGTATTTCTTTGAATGTGTAGTTCTGGAATACTGGGTTATTAAAATACATTTTGATGGTGCTTTGTAGTAAGAGCTAAATCAGTTTTCTGTATCAGGGTTTTTTCCACTTTTGGTAGTTACTAACACTGAGAAAATGGAACTTCTCAAATGAGTGCAGTTTTCCTATTGCAGTGCCAAGTGCCACCTTCAAGTTAAACTAAGAGTCTGTATTATGCAAGATGCACACCTGGAAGATGGACACCTTCCTTCTTGTATTGCCCCAATATAGACAGATAATCTAAGGTGGAAATTTATCTATAGGAAGTGAAGAAAGTCTGTGCATAGTAATACACAAAAGATGACAATAAAACAAATGGGATCTTGGAAGAGAACAAATGAGAAAACTCTAGCTTTTAAAGACAGGGCTGTTCCGTTCTGATGTTCTCTTCTGAAAGAGGAGACAATCCCAAGAGCAGTTTCTGTGTATGAAAGTTATCAGGTATGTCCAATGTTGTGGTCTCTGTGTGGAAAAAACATCCTGGTGTTTTATTTGAACAACAGACTAAATTATTTCAGTGGAGCCACATACAAAGATTTAGAACTTTCTTGGGAATTTCTCCATTTTTCCCTTTGGTAGAGGAAAAGCCCTTCAAGCACTTCGTATTAGTAGTGACTAATGAACTCTACTCTGTGGTTTTGCTAGAAAGGACCATTAGGATTTCCTAACCATCGTGTTCTTTTCTTGACACTTACACACAAACATATTTATGAATATTATCAGTATCCCTACAATCACCGAGATACAGAAAGCTGTACTTAGTGCAAACTGTGTACTGCACACAGCACAAGAAATTAAGTTTTTATAGACACTGTAGGGTTTTGCAAAAAATACAAACCTGAGGCTAAAGTATTTAAATTTGGTTGGTTTTCCTCACGCAGAAACAGAAGAGAATTCTCATTCATTGTTGCGAGAGTTTTTTTGTTTATTGTCTGAAACCTTTTGGAAACAAGTGTTCTTCTAGAGACAAAAGATACCTTTTACTCACAGGATTACTACGGCACTAACATTTGCTTCTCATATGAACAAGGTTTCCATGTATAATATTCTGAAAACAATGGATAACTAGATGTCCCTGCTATGGTATAATATAAATCGATGGAGGGTACAGACAGAGAAAAAAGGCTGTAGTTTTGTTTCAAATGACATATTAATAGCCAATAGCCATAGCCTTCCTGAACTGGGAGAATTCAATGGTGCACGTGTGAGAGACACGCATCTGAACAGCATCTCCCATTGTGGTTTACTGGAGGGAAGTGGCAAGATAGTTGGTCAGAAGAACAATGAACTAAGTTCCAAAATAAATACTTCAGTGGTGAAAACAGTTTGCTGAAGAGCTCAAAAATCTTAAAAGATGCCACAGAACCTACTCGAGTATTTTAACAGAAGTACATGCAATTTAACTGAGTAATCAGGAATGATTTAAAAATAATCTCCTGAGACAGAAATGCTTATTTCTCAGCCTCACCTTAGACAAGAACCACCCAGGCATGACCTTGGAAAAAAATCTCCCAGAAACCAGCTTTCCTGGCAGCCCCCTTCCATCAACCCTAACCTGAAATTTTAGGACTGAGCCTTAGAGAAACAACCCACTGATGGCTCAGGAAAAAACCCAACACATCCAAACAAGCAAAACCCAAAAAGAACCTCACAGCCCTGTTCTCCTGGCAGTCCACACCTCCCTTCAGCAGACACTTCATAGGCAAGCCTCCCTCTCTTTATCCTACTTTTCCATTTGGTAGCCTCTTTGTGTTCTGGCTCCACCTAGACCCTTCAGCTTTCTCCTCTCAGCTCTAACCTATAAAGCTAACCTTATTTTTTAGCCAAACCTTACAAGCCCCACCTCATCATGGCCCAGATAAAAAAAATTTCTCATATCCCAGCTGTCTTGCCAGCCCTTGCTTTCCTCGTCCAAACCCTGGACAAGGTGCTCCTGCCACGGCCCAGACAAGAAGTTTCTCGCAGTCTATTTCTCCTGCTATCCCACCCTTTCCTTTGGCAGCTCCTTTTACCCCCACCGGACCCCTCAACTTTATTATTCTCTCAACCCTAATTCAAACCCTAATTTTAAATCGAACCTTGTATAAGGCTCCCCAGTAACAGACCAGGTAAGAAGTTTCTCATAGCTCAACTCTCTTGGCAGTCCACAGTATATTTTGCCAGGTATTTCACTCTTCAAAAGAGAAGAGAAACTTTTTGTACATTTTAAGAAGTTTGCTGTTGGCCTTCAGATGGGTATAACTACATTAGTACAAATGAGAGCTTTATATTTTCAGGAAGACTAGGGGGTAGAGTTTGACAGATATGCCATGCCCAAACTGTCACTTACAGGACTTACCCGTTGTTCTGGTGAAGAACAGGGGGATTACACTAGTGATTCCTCAATTGACTAGAGACAAAAGTTAACATATGAAGCAGTAAAACCAGTTATAAGTACAAATTTCCATCAATGAATCAAAGTGGTCAGGAGACATAAAAGGTCTGAAGATTGACTTTTCAGTAATCAGAGGCAAAGGGCAAACTTAGTTCTACTTCTCCTAGCACCGATACTGACAAAACACAACAACAGAAACACCATGCCTCTTTCAACTTTATCCATCCTGAAGTCAGGATGGTCTACCTTAGTTAAGGTTGCAAAACACTGATTTGTCCCCCAGGCTGTTCGCAAATACAATCTGATAACCTGTATTATTTGAACATGTTTTTTTCAATTCTACCCTTTTTATGCCTGTCCTGGTTTCGGCTGGAATAGAGTTAATTTTCTTCCTAGTAGCAGGCATAGTGCTGTGGTTTGGATTTAGCAGGAGAAGAATGTTGATAACACACTGATGTTTTTAGTTGTTGCTAAGTACTGCTTATGCTAGGCAAGGACTTTTCAGCTTCCCATGCTCTGCCAGGTGCACAAGAAACTGGGAGGGGGCACAGCCAGAATAGTTGATCCAAACTGACCAAAGGGCTATTCCATACCATATGATGTCATGCTCAGTATATAAACTGGGGGGGGGTTGGCTGGGGAGGAGCGATCGCTGCTCGGGAACTGTCTGGGTATCGGTTGGCGGGTGGTGAGCAATTGTATTATGCATCACTTGCTTTGTATATTGTTATTGTTATTATCATTATTATATTGTTATTATTATCATTACTATTTTACTTTATTTCAATTACTAAACTGTTCTTATCTCAAGCCAGGAGTGTTTCTCACTCTTACTCCTCCGATTCTCTCCCCCATCCCATCGGGGTACGGGGAGTGAGCGAGTGGCTGCATGGTGCTTAGTTGCTGGCTGGGGCTAAACCATGACAATGCCCCAGTACACTACCTTGGACAATGGACGTGCACAGCAGGCAGTCCCCACACAACAAGTGCCATTAAAATACCATGTATAGTCTTATGACACATATACTAAACTGAAGATAAGGTATTTCCATTTGGTTTCCTTTGACATATATCACTACAGTAACCTCAGTGCTCCAGAAAGGTATTTTTACAACTCTTATCAGATAAAGGAATTGGATTTTCCTATTGTATATGGAAAGAAACAAGGCAAACAAGACTTTAAGTTTCTATAAATTTCAGCTATATTTGACATGTGCAGGATTGGAGTTTTCAGAGAATTTAGTGTTCTAATTCTGTGTTCAACACACAACTGAGTAATTTCAGCTGCCTCAGAGAGAACGCAATTCTTCAACAAATGCAATATAAGAATATCAAGTGAAGCACCAACGGAAACCACAGAACAATAACTCACAAGAAACTTGACTTTTTTTAAATTCTGAAGTGATTTTACATTAGGTACTAAAAAAGTCTGGTCCCTACTTTTATGCAGCTCCCATGCATTGCTATGTTAATTACAGAAACATTATCCATTTTAATCATGTTCTTATGCATATTAAGTAGATAGCATGAAATGGATAGGCCCTCCTTACATGTGACAGAAGGTGTAATCATAATATAGCATTAAGATATCAAACATTCGGCATTGAAGCAATTGTCATTTTGTGAAATGTGGCTTTGGAGTACTACATGCTCTGACGGGATATTGTCCTTAACATTAACAGCTATATCCATCTATCAAATTCTAATATATATTATATGTATATACACAAAGAAATACATTGTCCATTAAGCATTAATAAAGACTCAGTTAAATATACTGAAATACTTACAATGTAAAATAACCTTGAGTTCAACAAGAAGTTTCTTTGAACCTCCGTGGCTTGTACCCGGAAGTTTTTGCATGGCTTCTCCTTTTTTATTCAAAATCACTATTCTTAATGCTCCTGTATTTAAAAGGGAAAATGATGGACTTTTAAAATATGCTGTGTATTATAAGTGATTGGAGATTTCTGTATGCTTATTTTTTTAACAAGAGTGCAGAATATATTTTTAAATTGACATTTTACTTTTTAGTATTTGGAAGAAAAATATATACCTATTGGTGTGCCAGCAAATCTTTTTTCATTTGGTAATAACTCGTCTCCTTCAGGCCATGTTACTGATAATTTGTCAGGAAGTCTAGTGAAAAAGAAAGAATGAACAGTTTTTCTATGAGTTAAACAACAGGGGTAACGTATCTTTAGTAGAATATACACAAAGCTACTTTTTTGGGGGGAAAACAAACCCCTGAACTATTTCTTCTTGATTTAGAGTTCTAGGTTTTTTGGTTTCTACTGAAACAGCTGACTGCTTTCCCATTTGGGAATAAACTGAACTTTTTTTTTGTTCCTGAAGAAATACTAAAACTAGTATTAGGAACTCCACAAGTAAATAATTACAATTTAGAGCTTACCTTGCCATTTCATCATCTATGTATTTTTTAACAGCTTTTTCAGACACTGTTCTGTCAAGTTTTGAGATTGGAATAGTTTTCATTTCAGCATACAATGCCTGAGGTTCCTGAAAAATTAAAATTGAGTGCAGTTATAAACAGACAGATTATAATATGTCAGAGAAGAAATACCTCTATCAAGGGACTAGACAAGTTGACACAGACATAATGCAATATGCTAACAAATACTACCTGGTAACACCACAAGACACTGTTCTAAAATTTGCTGAAATCACAAGGGTTAAGAATGGATGCACAACATACTATTGACACCAACTGTGACACTTTATTTCATATGCAAATTTAAATAAATCAGATCATTGATCATGAATAATAATTTTAATATATTTACATTATAACTAACATAACTAAGTAGTTTGATTATTTCTAGATTGCTGAATCTCAAAAAAATACCATAATTTTCAACAGTTATTTAAAAGTTGTTTAAATAAGTCTGACCCAGGATCATGTTTAAAGATTCCATAGGCATATTAGGTATGTGAATCCTTTTTATATTTGTCTTACCAAAGCAATTTGAACCTCTCCTCCAGTGGCATATATATCCCCATCATGGTCTCCATACAAGAAAAATTTCTCAATACTTCCATAGAATATTGGAAGAGTCTTAACTGTCTTCACCTGTAAAGAGAAGACAACAATTAATGTCATTACGTTACTTCTGCATCAAATGTATAGTATTTGCCTTTTATAGGGTTCAAATGCTCTATTACAAAACAAACAAAACCCCAACATTGGTGAACAACTAACTTACCAGCTGTCCAGTTTTGTATGTTTTCCCATCCCACTCTATTGCAGCATACATTGTCCAAGGGCTCTGCATTCTTTTGGATGGTAAATCAGTACGTGTAGTTACTCCTTTAAAGGCTATGAATTTTATCTGTTTGTCATATTTTTCATGACAGTCTTTGAGCCACAAAGCAAATTCTCTGTCAATTTTCATTCGCTGCTCCTATAAAGAGGTTACAAAATAAATACATATTATTAATGTATTACAAAATTTAAATCTGACAACTTCAGAAGTATGAACAATTATAAGAGTACAGTGATACTGTACTCAAAAAAAAAAAAAAAAAAAAAAGAAGATCGGAAACATTACAAAATTTTAGGAAAGCTATACTTCAAGCCAGAGAAAGTGTTTCCCCCAGCACACATATTCCTCTATGAAGAGGGTCTTTCACAAAAACTGTCATATAATACCTGAAGTCATTGTTTAAGAAAACAAAAGGAAAGAGACTAAATCTTATTTTTTCAGATTTAAAAAGTTGGCTTTACTACTCACTAAAACTGAGAGAAGTGTCTGCTACAAAGTCCTGCAAAAGTGCCCAAGGTGAAAGTTCTTCAGAAACCAGGCAATATTCAGTGACACAAACAAATGACCAGTGAGTAAAGGTTTCTATATCATATGCATTAAACTTTGCCACAAAGAAATACTTAACAGAATAAAAAGATTACCTGTCCATTGAAGATTCTCGTGAACAGAGTATTCTTATCTTTTAGCTTCAGCTCCAGATCCATGAAAGTGAGTTTGTTTGTGCTGACTTGAAACTTGTCATTGGTAAATAAAGCACCAGAAATTCTGTTGTAGCATTCAGCTGGTGCCAATCCTCTCTTCTTTGGAGGAGCGCACCAGTCAAAACTTAAACAAAAGGAGAAAGACATTAAAACCTTTTTTTATAAAGAGAGGTTTACATTATAGAAACAGACTGGTTTACATTGTAGAAACAGATTACCACTTACTCTTCCACAGTTGTGTATGGTATTAATCTTCCATTCCAAAAACACTCAAAAATAGGCCTTTTCCCTCTGGCACCCTTTTCCACTATAAAGCAGTCGTCATCATCGTCATCATCATCATTTAATTCTTGATTAAAAAGAAGACAGTCTCCATGAATAAATTTGTTTAAAAAACTAATATTATATTGAAAACCAGAGCAGTCTAAATTAATGATTATCTATACTTATTAAGTTAGGCACAGTAGCAGTACACATGATATCAAGCTAGGTATATACAATAATAGGATTTTTTTTTCTGTTTAAGAAATATGAAGCAGAAAAACTAAGGAAAGCTAATGAAAAATTTTAAACCGGGATTGAATATTATTACCAATTCGCAAATTTCAAATCTGAATAAATATTACTTTTTCCTCTTAGTTTCAACTGATGTTATTTTCATATTGTAAAATCTTGTCACAATTAAACTCAAGATTTATTTTGTCAAAAAAAAAAAAAAGAAAAAAAAAAAAGAAAAAAAGCACGTACACAAATTATTTTAAAACCCTAGCATCTGAAAACTCATGAAGACTGGATAAAACAGATTTTAAATTACGGACTTAGACTACATGTTGTCCTCTGTGGTATTCCAATGTTAGAATCTCTTGACTCAAACTGCTGGTGTTTCATTACTTTCTTGGAGCAAAGATCTAACAGTCGGGAAAGTGGAAATGTTTCAGTCAGACTAAGAGTTTATAATTTGAAATCAGATGGCATTATGTCAAAGATCAGGTTTGCATGAACAAGTTATCACAACAGCCAATTTGTTCACAGGTTTTGTTCATCCAAAAGGATGTGAACTTTTCTGTTCTGCCACAACCCAAATTAGATAATAATTTACATTTCAATTTAAATTGTTCTACTCTCTATATTTCATTTAAAACATTTAGAGTAGTAGGATTGTCTATAATAGGACTGATAAGTAGCAAAATGTTTCACTCACTTGATGGAAAACACGGATCATCAGGGTATGTTTCTTTATCATACAGGAAGGGATGATACCGGATGATGCCTTCCACTATACCTTCTCCTTCAACATGTGCCTTAAACTCAAAACTATCTGCTGCAGTATTTATATACAACGTCTGCATGTCATCTTTGATCTCCCTAAGATTGACAATCTTTGGTACTTTTCCTTTTTCGAACATTGAAATCTGGAAAAAAATAAAACAATTTCATTTTCTGTAGACCAAAAAACCTACAGTAATTAGCATATTTTACATTTATCTTAACTGTTAGCAAAATGAATCAGTTCCTATGCTGCAATGATAAATCGTATTACTTTTAAGAAATCAAATTACATACATATCTTAAAATGCTGCTGCAGTTCAAAATGCACGATTAAAGGAAAGCAGGCACAATGTGAAATAAGTTGCAATCAAAGAAGAATTTTGACTGGTAAGTATAAAATCTCTCACCTGAATGTCAATGTTGTTGAAAGGGCTTACGTCTTTTGTTACAGCATTAGTTTCATTTCCTTTTGGTCCATGGATATAATAGTGATAGATATGTCTGAAATACATTTTATAGGAAAAATAAATATCAGAAAATTAAATTTAAAAATTGCACATTATAATTTTCAAAAATCTAAATAAACTTGTATTTTTATTAAAATATAACTGGTTCATTGCATTGTTATAAATTAACTCCATGACAACATGTATATCTCATACAGAAGATTTACTAAAGCGAGTGAGTGACTCCTTTTCACTCCTTTCAACTCTCATCTCCTTCATGCACAATCATATTAGGATCATTTTAAAAATAAAATAATTAGAAACATTACAAATTGGAAAATAATACATAAGTGAAAACAATTGTGATTGTTACGTGGCAACAGATCCTTTACATCAAAAGTGCAAATTAATAAAACTACTGCAATTTGTTCTGCACTATGGAGATTAAAAAGAACTAAACCCAAAAAGCTTTCCATGCATTGTTTCTGATATCAGTTTTGTATTGATTGTCTAATAGTAATAGAAACATTTAACTAACAATCACTATCCTTCAGTCATTTATAAAAAAGTAATACCCCATTTGAATATAGGCAGTAATCATGGATGTGATCTGTGTCATTAGAAACAATTTTACTATTTGTAACCATTATTTTCTAATGGCACTTGTGCTCTTTTAAGAAACTAAAAAAAATCCAAATGGTCAGATACATTAATTATTTTCACAGGATACGAAGTTTGAGAAAACTGAAGAATTTAACTCCATTTACTTCAACTTTTCAGCAAACTAGCTAATTCTTCCAACTTCAACGATTGAGGCCTTAAACCTCAGGGTGGTGGTTTGCAGAAAAATGAGATTATACAAGTCAATGGGACTGAATGCATGAAGGAAGTGCACCTGCAAGTGTTTATAATTGCTTTGCTTCTGACATCCACTGCACTAAATGCACCCCAAAGAGAAATTTTAGTTCCCAGACAAAAACTCCTCATGGTATCATTGCTCAGGACTTTTGAGCAAACTAGTATGTCTAAACCACTTAGTATTTTGTCTGCATTTCTTCCAGACTTCAAACGGTACTCTCATGGCCTTAAGATGTAATTATTTTTGGGGTTCATCTCCCCTCCCTCCACTTCAAAGCATCTGAAACAATATGAGGGCTGTGCTGTAGCCCATTAAAGCAGAATGAAACTAGTATCATGTATGTGTGGCAAAAGGCATGGCAGAAGGATATGTGGAGGTGTTTGAAAGGAAAAAGGCCATTACAGCTGAAATAGTGATGCAGGACTGCGTAGCACTGGGAAGCTAAATCTGGTTTTACTGTAATAGCTACAGGGCATATACTTGAATAATTGCATCTGGGTTTCATCTCAAATGGAGGCAGTTCTTCCACTTCAAGAGAACGCTGGAATGAACTAACACACACCCAAGTGTGGGTGTTCACAGAAGAGCACCTAGGAGTTAATGAGGGACCTAAGTTACCTGTCAATGTAGATGTACCCCTACATTTTCATGAGATTAAAAAGGGTTTCAGCCACAAGTTCTTACATGCAACACTGAATGATGTTTCATATAATAAGGTACTACCTAATCCTTATATTAATCCTCATATTAAGTATTATATATTATTATTAGATTACAGGTAACACTAAAATTATAGCTTGAAAATCAAGTTCTATGGTTTGACAGATTTCAAAGTTGGGCTATGACTTCATAGTTCGGTTTACATTCACAGGTAGATCCATCATTTTAACAGATAAGCCCACATGATTCACAGGTATCACAGACTTCCATATCTCCAGGCTCTGCAGGCCCACTGATGACACTACTACAGTACTGAGTGGACAGTACCATATATCATTCTCCCTCTTAAACTGGGATGAAGCAGCAGCTTTTTTGTTGTTGTTGTTTCAAAAAACAAAAAACTGTAAATAGAGAGCTAGATAGCAAGGTTAGAAGCACAGCTGTGAGAAAAGTAACATCAAATTACTAATAATTAGATATCTAATTATTACATTAATTATTAAAGTATTAAATTGAATAGGCTATTAATAATTAGATTGGATAATTATGTATCAATTTTCAAGTCACATTGAAACTGATGTTCGCAAACATCTCTGTTTGGATGGGGGACCCCAGTCTGTTGTGCTAGTTTCTGTAAAATCAGTTAGCTAGGAAGACTAATTGTGTCACCAACAAAATACATATCAACAGCCTTAACAGGAATAAAGCCAATGACTATGTACAAAAAGGAAGTAATTCATAATTATCTGACCTTATTACTAGTCCACTTTTAAATCAAATCTTTTAAATCACTAACTTACGCCAGCTGCCTTGTCCAAAGATGAAAGTAGTTTTTCAAGTACTGCATGTGATCTGGTTGCACACCTGTAATGACAACTGCTGTGAAACTCTCTTTATCCCTTTCTTCTAATATTAGATTATGAAGAAATCTTTCATCATCACTTGTGATGTGAGTAGAGTCAGATGGCTACAAAAAGAATAAAAAAATAAGAGCATGAATTTACATCTACATTACACTTACTGAATTTCTGAACTCCCACCAACTTTGAAAGGGATTAAAAAACAAAACAGGAAAGTAATACAGAACACATGATGCTAAGTATCACAAAGGATTAACGCTTAAAATAAAAGCTTCCAACTTAAAGTCAACAAACTGAGAATGTGACATACCTGATGCAGTTCATTTTGAACTCACTTTCATCACAGCATTTTAAGTGTTCAGTCTAGAAATGTATTTAATCATGTTTAATGTGGCACTGTGTGATCAGCATGTTCTCATCCATCAAACAGAACTATTATGTCTACAAGACATAAGTCTTTTTTAAGAAAAACAAGCCAGAAAAAAAATTATTTGCTTTTAAGTGGAAAGGCTGCTTTCTATAATAGAAATTGAAGTGGGAGACACATGCATTTGCTGTGAAAGAGAAAGGGTGAATCCTCAGTTCCAGCTGAAATAACCAGTAGTCTCACAGAAACAGAAATGCCTGATTCCACAAAGTCCTGATTGTCTTTTCCTGGATGGATGCACTTTTCTCTTACAACATGAGGTTTTTAAGCTGCATAGAAACACAGTGGTTGATGCCATGCTTCATGCTGCACCAGTGGATAATCCTTTACATTTGGTGCATCCAGAAAAGAAGATGTTTTTAATATAAAGATTGAGATCTTTATAGCAATTGCAAACAATTGGTACAACTGAGAATATATGCTTTTCCATGCTGTAGTAAATGCAGCTTCATGCCTTGTTTTGCAGTAAAACAGGCAAAAAGGAAACACATCACTGAGTTGGGAAAGGACACATCTCCTACGTAATTACATCTTGATTTCTTTGCAAAAGTAACTTCCTTTACCAACTCAATTCCTCAAAGATTCACTTGTTCTTCTCACACTGCAGTAATCCATTACAACTTATATTTCTGTCATAGTATTCTCTTGCTCACCTATGTGCACTGCAGACCATTTTTCAAGGCATTAAAGAGACAAATTCACACATTTAATTTCACACCAGTATAACAAACTGGCCTGGCTATTTCAATGATTTGTAAAATTTTCTTAGACCTGAGTTTTCTATCCATTATCTCCACACTTCCATTACTTGAGGGCTTCACATCGTCTCTTCCCTCTTAGATATTTACAAGTTATTTTTTTACCTCTAAGAGAACTTTACTTACTTTTTTTTTTAACTGCATTGACTTAACTTTCATTTTATATTATCACCACAACTTTTCAAACAGTTGATTGCACCACCTTCTTGAGTTCTTTAGTAGTATCTATGCATCGCATTCTGCTAGTTTCCTCCACTTAGTATCTGTTAGCTTATTTCCTACTTTTCTATCCCCCACCCTCCCTTTTTAATATCAAATGTGGAGGGAAAGCATTTCTGCCCTCTACAAAAAGCACATAATCAAGGCTATAATCAAGGTCTGATTACCTTGTCATACACAGCACTCACTTACACTCCCATCTGCACCCTTAGCTATATCTTTGCCTTTATCTGCTTGCTCAAAAATGTCCAAAGAACAGTTCCTTTCAGTCTTCCTGCTTATCTTACAGGTTTTTGCTTAAGCTTTACTTCTTTGCAAAAACCATCAGGGTTTTTGTTGATCTGGCTGACTTTTCTCCCATATGCAGGGTAGTTCTTCTACGTACTTCTATATAATACACAGTTTGTTTCCCTAATTTATTCCTTAATACCTCAGAGAACAGACATTTTTCTTTATGTTTCATACATAAAAAAAAAAAAAAACGCTGTTCTTAGAAAGATCTTTTTAGATATTTTTCTTAAGCCAATATGTCAAACTATATGGTGTTTCTGTCCTTTAAGCTAAACTGAAAAAATAATCACACACAAATAAAACCTTATGATATAGTGTCTCAAGTTTCCCATTACCTCCTTTCACATTCCAGAGTGCGAATGATCTATAAGATAAAGGTATCACCGAATAAGTATTACAAGAATATTACATAGTGAAATCATGTTAACCTGGCAAAGGCTTTCAATTAAAAAAAAGAAAGTATTAAGGCCATTACCTTCCTGTTTCGAATGTATCCACTATATATTGCTTCTTTGTTTTTTTCCTTCTTTTCAAAATCCTCTTTAGAAAGGACAAGTTCATGAACATCCTGGGAATCTGCAGGTTTGCTTATCATCTGTTTTTATTAAAGAAACAGCATTTAAAATCAAAACAAGAGTTTAAGTGAATATAATAAAACAGCTTAATGCTGCAATTAAAGCTAGAACAGTAACAATCTGATGATGTAAAAATGTTTTAGAATAAAGATTGAAATTTACTTACTCTGGCAGACTGTCCAACGAAGAACACTGCTTGTTTGCCTCCAACTCCAAAATATGAGATATCGCTATTTAAACTACGAGGCACTGGCAAAGGGCGTACATATCCTGAATGATCACTGACAATAAAAGTGGCTTTAATAAACTTTCTCAAGACAAATGTCATTTATAAAAACCGCAAACTTCTGATCTAAACAGCTTGTATTAAATTCTTCCTGCAGTCACTTTGTTCAAAAATCCTTCATTTTAGATCTATTACAATTGCAACATTAAAAAGTGCCTAAAATTCTGGACATATTTTTTTAAAAGGATGTTGACAGAGTAACTCTTTTCCTAAGTCATCTTGTAAGACACTTCTGTCCCTTCTAGCAAACCAAATTTTATTCAGTCATACACATTCAATTTTTTAATCTGAATAACTCTTTTGCTTATTACCTTCTATGTACAAGTTTTCTACACTGAAGTTCAGATGAAAGAGAGGAAAACATTTGGCAGGGAGAATCTGATAGAAAAAGAAACTACTACCCTGAAAACTTTTCTCCATTGTTAACTCTGCAACAGGGACATGGTCAATAGGTCTGCGTGACAGGTACTGTGGTAACAGCAATTACCCACAGTTTTAATGGTAGAAGGTAAAAGGCAAACCCCTCAATGCTCTCCCTTTGACTATGGCAAGATATTAACCGCGAAGCTGCTGCAAATGAAAATGGACAACACAAGACTGATCTTCCTGACACCACCCTTTCACAGAAATAGTTTTGAGTCAAAATGGAATATAATGCCAACCAACTATTAAATGCAGTCTTGGAGAGACTACATATGTCATCAATAATTAAATTCTATGTCTTTTGAGTCAGCTTTAATGGATGAACAGTATTACCTAGTTTAAGCAAATAGTAGGACAAACATCTCGTTTTAAATCATAGCAATTCCAAATGAAAACAAAGTGTAGATAGCATCCTGGTATAATTTACAGCTATGCTCCTACTGAATGGTATCAACCCACAGTTTAAACCTGTAGCTTAAAAATACTGTCCATTTCTACTGTTACTAAATTCACCTACAGCAATTTCAAAAACCAGTGATTTTCTCTACAAATGACTAGATAAGATGACCCAGAATTACTTTTTATGCACTTCTTTCTAGATGTGTGATAGATATGGAGTGTTCTATTTGGAGATGTATCCAATGCAAAAAAAACCCTCCTCAGCTCTATTATCACTTTCTACTGACTTTTTACACTAGTTTCTCATAGGACAAGTTAGGATTAAGGCTGTGATCCTTACCTTTAAATTTACTGTCCTAGGCTTAAGGTATTTTAATAAGTGACTAAAGCTCGAGAACTGTACATAACTGCTTCTCTGGAATTTTCTACGCTAGGGTTAAGCCAGGCTGTGCAGGTGGAAAATCTCTTGGGAGCAGACTCAAAACTGTAAAATGAATTCATATAAGCACCAAAACCCACCATAAACCTCTACTTGCTTCTTTAAAAGTGAAAGATTTATTTTGCCTAGCCTTCTTCAATAAATAGACATATTTAGGTATAATTTTGCATTACATTGTACATGATTAAGAAAAAAAAAAAGAAAAGAAAAGATAACCTAAACCAAAACCCCATATCCATTATAGCAGTAGCATGACAGACATTGAATGCATTCCTTAATGCACTATTGAAAGGCTTTCAGGTTACACTATAAGAAAAAACTCTCCAGAACACTGAATGTCCCTAACTGTATTTAGGCAAGTCAAAACCAAGACAGCTTAAAAAAGGCCACAAGAATAAAAAACAAGTGTGAGAACCAGTATCATAACATTAGAAGAGCGTTTCTGTGTTATGAAGCTTCTCTATTTCCTACCTACAGAAAATATATGCTTTTTTACATGTAATCATAGAATGACAGGTTTTAGCTAAGTGTTGGTATAGAGATATGTCTTAAAATGATATTCTGTGAATGTTCACAGAGTTTGCCAATTGTTGTAAAAATGATTAAAACTTTCTAACCTCTCGAAGTCACCTTGTCTTGTAAACTTTGACAGTCTATATACAGCCCAGTTGTTAAGCTGTTTAGAAGTCATTCCTCTTCCGTTATCAATCACAACAACAGCTGGTTTTCCTTGGGAGTCATCAAATAACTGTTTGGGTAAAAAACAAAAAACAAGGAGCACCAGGAAAAAGAAAGATAATGCAAACTACACCTGAAAAAAGTGAAGTATTTCTATCTTACCAATTTTATCTGTATGCTCCGAATACCAGTATTTTGGGCTGTAGCTGATAGAGAATTGTCAATCAACTCAGCAAGGGCAAATGCTAAAGAAATTGAAGAAAAATAATGCTATTAAAACTTTGTTCTCAAAAGACAGCACTCGGAAAACACACACACACTCACAGTAGTTTCTTCTGAGCAATTAGGATAACACATTCCCTAAACACAGGCAAATGCTAAGCACTGTCAGAACCACCAAAATTATAAAACATCTTGATTTTAAAAAAAGCTTTTGTACATATACTTTATGATTTGTTTCATCACTGAATCTCTCATTATCTCTTGATAATCTCTTGATGGTAAGAACACAATTACTGAAGTACCTAGGAACAGTGATGAATTAACAGGCTCCTTACCACAAGGCAAACTTGTCTTTTTCCATGATTAGGAATGAATTTGTATGATTCATATGGAAGTCCAAAGTATGTAAAAAACTGACTTTGACTTGTTAAAATATTGAGGGAAGAATGAACTAATTGAAAAAACCTGAACAGAAATGTTGCACAATTTCCAAAATGCAAAGTTATTTGTTTATAAAAAGAAGACAAAGAAAAATGTAAAAATGGTTGAAGAATTTAGTCAGTGGTAAATACAACCAAAGTTCTGTCAGGTAGGTGGCAATACATAGCAGAAACAGTCAGCCAAACTACTTGCACAAGTTCGTTGTTTCTAAACATTAACACTTGAAGCCTTTACCTAATTCAAGTTAAGACTACCTAACGTTAGTGAAAAATTGCATTTAATTTAGGACAACAGTATCAATCTGAAAAAAAACCATCACGTTCAGATTAATTTACTCCAACCGGTCAGCCCTAGTGAATAAAAGAAACATTTCCATTCAGTCTCTCTGATAAGGAAGTTTTATTCCCTACAATCTGCAAGGTTCTTCAGAGTGCTACAGTGGAATTACACTGGCCACACACTTCAGACATGCAAAATAAATCACTTGAGTATTAGTATCATATAGCAACATTGAAGCATTTGGCATTTTCCCTCAAGTTGTTTTTGAAGTATAAAAACATTTCTCAGTTTCTTTGCAATTTTCTTCACTGCTAACAACAGGAGTTGAGCATCAGTTATGCGATCCATACTTACTATTCCATATCAAAGAACAATGGCCCTTCATCAACACATAAAACTGGTTACGCATGCCCTTAAAGATGTTTTAAATAAGGAGCATCAGCTACAGCACACTTACACATGCTCAAAATTGCTATTTGCTCTAACAGTCAATTCTAGTACATAATAAACAAAAGTAGACAGTTTAATATAGCTGTTTTGCAAATTTTAATTACTGGTGTGTTGCAGAATTTCACAAATGACTGCATTAGGGTCTCAAAGAGTGAGAATTAGTAACACATTAGGAAAAAATATACCACTAATGTCATTACAGAAGTGGATCTAAAAGTTAGTCTGTTTGTAGTCTTGATCATTGCAGTCTTTTTAGGATTGAAAACTTAGGGCAACAAGTAGTACCAGAACTTTTGGACCATTTTAAAGGCTTTTATGTTAGCGGCATGAACACGTGCAGTACATTCAGAGCAGGAATCCTCCTTTTCCCTGTGTCACCTATTGCAGAGTACAGACAAGATCAAGAATTGACTTAAATGCATAAGAAAAGTTTCTCACAAACACCTGAAGCTTGTTCACTGTCTTTCAGAGAGAATGATGATTTAAAGCACCTTAGCAAGCTGCTTTAGCAATGACATGACAGTGGAAAGTGTAGGAAAAAAGTTTACCTATCCCTTAGTAGCAGTAAAGTTTTCTTTACTACTAAAAAAATAATCAATGGACTTCAAAAAGACAACATGGAGATCCCATATATAAATCACTTATCTGACTCATAAATAAATATGCCTCAGGCTTTTGGGAAACAGTATGCAGGGAGGGAAAACAGCGAATGTATGTTGATGATACTGCCAGATGGTCCCAAACAGAAGTTCAAAATGTTTTTAAACTACAGCAAGACTGTCGAGAAACTTTGATATCTAGGCCCACAGACATTGACAGGCACGATCAAAGTCTTTTCCTCTCCTGGGGATATACTTTCTTCCTGTTTCAATACTTCTGGATTACAAATAAATCTGTCAAAGATGCTGCTATATTTTACATTCAAAACACATTGTAAAATGCAATATTTTTACATGTGGATGGCGGATTTGACCTTGACACAAAAACCTCTGGATAACACAAGAGGTTATCATTGGAGTTACATACAGGGAGGTCATCATAACATGAGGCAATAGAAGTGGAAAACCTCTTCTATGAAGAAAAGGAGGGAAAAGGAAAAGAAGTCATGCGTGTGAGGAACTATAGGAAAACTGAATATATGCACACATTATCCTTTTTCATCTCATATTATTATTCTGAAGCCTGCTGAGAGAAGGAAAAAGAGGTTTTCCTACCAAGAAAATGTTCAGCATTTTGTGGGAGATGAGTAGTAGCTACAAATCACATCAACACTTATAGGAAGTGCAGTATTGAATGACTTCATGAAGGTCTTATGAGATGTAACAGTTCCGTCTCACAAAACAACTGTTTGTTTGCAGTGCTGTTTATTACCATGAAAACAGAGAGTCAGATTGTTATGCACATACTGAGGAATTTCTCCAACGTAGAATAGTTACAGTTCTCAGTATATATTAATTTTATTCAATAATTTAAATTTTGATTTAGGAAAAAAAAAAGGCAACACTGAAACAAAAACTCTTTAAAAGTGTAATATATTTCTAAACTGAAAACTTGTTTAAACATTTGTTTGCTTGACATAAGACACCATAAAAAGAGAAGGAACTTCTTCAAGTTCTATTGTAGAACTTGATGACCATGCATCATCCTGCATTTAACGTACAAACCTGTTTGTTTAAATGCTAGCATAAGTAAAGCTAAATGGATGATATCTGACTCTGACTAAAATCCTCTTTTTCTTCTCAGATTAGACTTTTTTTTTTTTAATAGAGGAACAGGGATTGGGAGATTTGATAACAGTTACAGAAAAATGAATACAAGAAACCACAGCCTATGTATACCTCCTCAGAGCTTAACAGTTCTAATACAACGTGGTTACAGTAACTATATGACAGAGGACTAGATTTGATTTCTCCATTTTTCTACCCTTCATCTCTCCATTCTTGCAGTATATAGTTCCTTGCTCCCAATTTGCAGCTCCCATCATCTTCTTGTCCCATAAGTTCTGTTGTGCTAGTATTATCCTTGTCTAGCTATGTTATATATATATAAAAGGGAAACATGAATGGATAGTAGCAAAATTCCTTGGTTTTGCAGCTGAATGTCAAGTAACAGAAGGTTCTGTGTCCACACCATTGCAGTCAACACCTCACATCGTCTCGATATGCCACAGAATGAACAGTTTTCTTTTGGTCATGATTTTGATGTCCCAGTGGATGGGTTGCATGCGTTTTGATATTATTTCCTACTTACACCCTCATGCTCAAGTACTATATATCTTTTTTTTTTTAAGTCATCCAATGTGGTTGCTAAAGGTGCACGCCTTCAAATCAAGGCTGAAATGCTCTGCAGTTTCAGGAACGTACTATGGTTTGACCGCCAGAAGTGCTCATTTGAATGTCGTGAAATTCTGTGACTGAAAGAACAGAAATGCTTCCAGTTAACATGAATCTAGCTACAAGAACAGGATTTCTACCTGCAACTTTTGAAATATATGCATTTACCTAAAAAAAATGCTATTGGCACACTTTTTTCCCCTATTAGTCAGCATTAATGTCTGTAAACTAACAATAATTCATAGAATCACAGAACAATCCAGGTTGGAAGGGACCTCAAAAGATCAGGCCCATCCTTTCAACTAGAACAACCTGATCTAGTTAAAGATGTCCCTGCTCACTGCAGGGGGGTTGGGCTAGATGACCTCTAAAGGTCCCCCTTCCAGCCCAAAGCATTCTATGATTCTATGATTCATGGGAAAGGGAGCCTAGATGATATTATCTAGCACCCTGTCCAATCGCATCTTGAAAACCTCCAGTGATGTGGATTCTACCACATCTCTGAGGAGGTTGTTCCAATGAATGATTGTTCTCACTGTTAAAAGAGGTCTTTCTTGTATTGAGATCAAACCTCTCCCAGTGCAACTTGTACCCATTGCCCCTTGTCTTCTCCATGTGGCTTCTTGTGAAGAGAGAGCCTCTGCCTTCTTGGTACCTGCCCTTTAAGTATGCAATACTGTGATGAAGTCCCCCTAAGCCTTCTCTTCTCCAGGGAGAAAAGACCTAACTCCTTCAATCTTTCCTCACAAGGCAGGTTCTCCAGTCCTTTCATCATCTTTGCGATGCTCCTTTAGACCCTCTCCAGTCTGTCTGTGTCTTTTTTGAGCTGTGGGGACCAGAACTGGACATAGCACTCCAGGCACGGCCTAAACAGTGCTAAGTGGGATGTTCACATCTCTGGCTCTGCTAGTAATGCCACTGGGGGTACAGCCTACGATTCAATTTGCCTTTGTTGCTGCAGCAGTGCTCTGATGACTCATGTTAAGCTTGTTGTCCACTAGGATCCCCAGGCCCCTTTCAGCAAGGCTGCTCCCCAGCCACAGAGACCCAAGCCTGTACTGGGCTCTTTGGTTATGTTGTCCCAGGTGCAAGACTCTACACTTGTCTTTGTTAAACTTCATACAGTTCTTGCTTGCCCACTCTTTCAGCCTGTCCAGGTCTCTTTGTAAGACGGCTCTCCCATCTGATGTGTACACCTCACCATCCAGTTTAGCATTATCAGCGACACTGATAAAATCACAACGGAGAAGTATTTCATTCTACTGCTTTTGTTCTTATTTCTCTTGTAGTATCCATCAAATATGGAAAAACACAGCTTTTAACAACAAATCACTTCAGAGACCCTCAAACCCAGGATGAGAGTGGAAGAAACAATAACAAAACATTTGCCAATAAAAAAAAATCTGACAGATAAAATTAGCAGAAAAGTCAAGCAGCTAGAGATCAGAGTAGCCTAAGACGCTAACCAACTACCTCAGCATGGCTTCAGCATCCATTACATGCACCTCCCAGTAAGCCACAGTGCATTTCACTGAAACATGACACAGGAGCTAGGGGTATGATTTTACAGTACTTCATTTTCAGCAGAAAAACTACTACTGTTCAGCTTGAAGATCTATCACCATGGCACAAATACAATGATGAGGTATGGTATCTGCCAGCTTCATACAGTTATATTCTCCAAAAGAACAGCCCTGCTGTTGACAACACTTTGCCATGCAATCAACAATCTTACTGTCATGAAGAGTAGAGGGAAGAAAAAAAGCTCGACATATAAAGAAAAGGAAAACGTATGTTTTACAGACACAACCCACCCCAATCTATCCACCAATCCTTATTGATCTATACCTTTACAGTGCGCTCTCTTCTACTTTACACCCCTTTGATACTTTGTTTCTGTATTAAGTTCTTGCCCTTGGTGAGCGTATTTAATAGTTGCCCCAGATGGCTCACAACAGCTGGTTGATCTCCAAGGACTACCTCCTCAAAGAATAAGAGTACCTCACTCCAATGTGCAGAAACTCAAGTAAGTGCGGCAGAAGGCCAGAATTGATGCAAAAGACTCCTGAGCAAATTCAAGTGCTGATGGGAAGTATGCATAAGGTTGAAGAGTGGATGGGCTACCCAGGCGGAATACAGAGACACTGACCAAGTGTCAACCAGACAGTCAAGGAAGTGTTTCTTCCTCTCTATCCAGTCCTTGTGAGACTGCATTCTGAGTACTGTGTACAGCTTTAGGCGTCTCTGAAAGACACTGAAATACTGAGGTGAGTCCAGAGGAGTCCTCCAGATAATCAGAGGGCATGAGCACCGGACACGCAAGGAGAGGCTGCTGAGGGAACTGGGATTGTTCAGACTTAAGAAGAGAAGGCTAAGGGAGACCTTATGGCTAGGAGGGTATAAAGATGAAGCCAGACTCTTCTCAGCAGTGTACAGTGATAGAAGAGGAAACAACGGACAAAAGGTGGAACATGGAAAACTCATTAGACAAAGATGTATTTATTTTATAAGCAAATACTGGAACAGGTTGCCAAAACAGGTTGTAGAATTTCTACTCTTTGGAGATACTCAAAACTCAACTGGACTTGTCCAGCCACCTGATCTAATTGGCTTTGCTTTGAGCAGGGATTTAGATGACATGACCTCCAGAGATCCCTTCTGACCTAAATTATTCTAGGATGCCATATAATAGTTCCACGTGTCCAAGATCTCCCAATCTTTCCCTGAAAAGTTCTTGGATGGCTACTGCAGATAATGATTACCATACACAGGCCTTCATTTTTAACCATGTCAGGTTCAGCCATCAATTCAGTGTCACAAGGAAATGAAATAGTATTTAGCCTTCCTTTACAAAGTCTTGAGCTGAGCTAAAGAGGCAGAAGCATCAAGTTCAATTTAAGAAGCTATGCATAGACAAGGAATAGTCAGGCTAGTTTGCACTGCTGTACCTTAGATTTATTAGTTTTGTTCAAAAAGTAAAAACAAGAGACTTTATTAAGCAGAACAGAATGCACATGCTTGGAAAAATGAAGTCCTGAGATCCCTGACTGACACAGAAAACATGAACGAGGGATGACAGAATCCTAGAATGGTTTAGGTCAGAAGGGACCTTCAAAGATCATCTAGTTCCAACCCCACTGCCAAGGGCAGGGACATCTGCCACTACATCAGGTTGCTCAAAGCCCCATCCAACCTAACCTTAAACATTTCAGGGATTCGGCATCTACAATTTCTCTGGGTTACCCGTTCCAGTTCTCACCACCCTCACTGTAAAAAAATTTCTTCCTTATGTCCAATCTAAATCAACACTCTTTTAGTTTAAAACCATTACCCCGTGTCCTGTTAACTACAGGCCCTAGTAAAAAGTCTCTCTCAATCTTTCTTATAAGACCCTTTATATATTGAAAGACTGCAGTAGAGTCTCACCAGAGCCTTCTCTTCTCCAAGCTGAACAACCCCAACTCTCTCAGCCTTTCTTCATAGGAGAGGTGTTCTGGCCCTCTGATCACTTTCATGGCCCTCCTCTGGACCTGCTCTAACAGGTCCATGCATGTCTTGTGCTGGAGGCCCCAGAACTGAATGCAGTGCTCCAGGTGGGGTCTCACAAGAGCAGAGTAGAGGGGCAGAATCACCTCCCTCAACCTGCTGGCCACACTTTTGATGCAGCCCAGCATACAACTTGCTTTCTGGGCTGCAAGCGCACACTGTCAGCTGATGTCCAATTTTTGATTCACCAGTATCCCCAAATCCTTCTCTGCAGGGCTGTTCTCAATCCATTCATCCCCCAGTCTGTACTGATACTGGGGATTGCCCTGACCCAGGTGCAGGACCTTTGCACTTGGCCTTGTTGAACCTCATGAGGTTCACTTCTCAAGCCTGTGAAGGTCCCTCTGGATGGCATCCCTTCCCTCAAGTGTGTAACAACTGCACCACTCAGCTTGGTGTCATCTGCAAGCTTGCCAAAGGTGCACTTGATTGCACTATGTCATTGATGAAGATATTAAACAGTACTCGTCCAAATACAGACCCCTGAGGGACACCACTTGTCACCAATCTCCATTTGGATATTTGAGCCGTTGACTGCAAGTCTTTGGATGTGACCATTCAGCCGATTCTCTACCCATTAAATAGCTCATCCATCAAACCCATATCTCTCCAATTTAGCTACAAGGATGTTGTGCAGGACCATATCAAAGGCCTTACAGAAGTCAAGATAGATGACATCAGTTGCTCTTCCCTTATCCACCAGTACAGTCACTCCATTGTAGAAGGCCACTGGATTAGTCAGGCATGATTTGCCCTTGATGAAGACATATTGGCTGTCTCTAATCACCTCCCTGTCATCCATATGCTTCCAGGAGGATCTGTCACATGACCTCACTGGGCACTGAGGTGAGGCTGAGTGGTCCATAGTTCCCAGAGCCCTCCTTTTTAAAAACAGGTGTGATGTTTCCCTTTTCCCAGCCACTGGAGACTTTGCCTGACTGCCATGACTTTTCAAATATAATGGACAGTGGCTTAGTGACTACATCTGCCAGTTCCCTCTAGACCCTGGAATGCATCTTACTGGGTCCCATGGACTTGTACATTCAGGTTCCTCAGATGGTCTTGAACCTCATCTTCTCATCCCAGGATGCCAGCCCCTGCTTTCACTGCCTATGCATTTCCCTCTTGTGTTTCAGTTTGACCAGGAGGTCCTTACTCAGCCATGCTAGTCTCCTGCCTTACTTGCCTGATTTCTTGCACATGGGAATCAATAGTTCTTGCGCTCCACGAAAAAAAGTCTTTAAATAGCTGCCAGCTCTCTTCTGCTCCTTTATCCCTGAGGGCGGTTTTCCAGGGTATCCCACCTTTCCTCCCAGGGTGACCCTCCACATTTTCTTCCTTGCCTGTCCCTCCTGAACAGTTTATAGCCATCGATTGCAGTGCTCCAATCATGTCAGTCATCCCACCAAGTGTCAGTAATAGTGGATCACATTGTAGTTTTCCAGCTGCATAGCGGCTTCCAGCTCCTCCTGTTTGTTACCCATGCCGTGTACACTGGTATAGAGACACTTCAGTCAGACTGCTGACTGTCTCATTTTTTTGGTGGAACCTTTGTGGTGGGTTGAGGTCATTCCTCACTACTCCGGTAGATGCACTCATCCACCCTAGTGCTTGTGAGTACACTAGTGTCATGACTTAGCATCCCAACCCCCAAGTTTGTTAGCTTAAAGTGTGATTCACTGTCAGCCAATCTGCCAGCAATGTTTATGATCTCTCCCAGCATACAAAGTAGGGTCAACAGGTGAGAAACTGGTAACTAGTTCAACATAATACAAAAAGACATGACACTTCACATCACATGGAATTAAGCTTGGGGGCTCAATACCACAAAATACTGTGAATGCTAAAGATGTCCAGTTACTTTCTGAACCACATAACAAGTTCATGGAAAAGAGCAGTCCATAGACAGGAACTCAAAAGTCCCTGAATCACTTTTGTTGCATCTCTGCACGGCCTTTCTGTTCTCCTAGTATTTCTCAGGTATCCGATACCAGCTGCTAGTAGGAACATAGCACAGACCTAGACAGAATGCTTTGTGTGGTCTAATACAGCAATTCCTGTGCACAGAGATACACGCATCACCCTCCAAACTATTAGTGCACCTTGAGCACAGTGCCCCCAAACCTGAACCAAAACAGCGTCTTTGGCAGAACGGGAAACAAATGAAGTGCAGAAAGATGGAGGGGGCAAAAGGAGAATGGTACTTAAAAATACAGTTGCTAGTTATAGACATTGTTGAGATTGTTTTGGAACAGAAATCGCTGTGGGAATGGTATAATGCTTGAGTTTTGATGTTTGCATTTTTTCTGTATGATTTTGAGCCTGCTGTACCTAAGATGTATGTACTTAAAAAGTAATCACAGCCACAGACAGAATTTTCAGAGAAGCCATAAACAGAAATTCATTTTTTCAATAAAACAATACAAAATGCTGGTTACATATTTAATATACCAGTTAGAGAAAAACTAAAGCAGCATCTTTTTAAAGAAATACTTGCTCTCATTGGTAAGTTAGGCCCTGTAGTGTAGAGCCACAGATGGGACAGCAGACAAAATTCTATGGTAGCTCATACAAAAACCGGTCACCAAGTTCAAGCAAAGTCAGTACAGGAGACAAGAACCTGATAACACATACGCTGAACTGTCTGGAGGACACATGAAAGATTATTATCAAGACTGAAGTAATTTTACTTCTAAAATGTTCAAACTTCTTAAAGTAGCATTTCAGGAGGTACCTCTGCAAATCTGGATTCTTACACAGCCATTTTAAGTCATTTTTAAAATAAAAATTTGTATAAAGAACATGGTTAATTTTTCTTTTACAGTTAAAACTATTTTTTTTCACCAGCTGTAACTAAAAGTTAAACTTCTCATAACCACATTATATTCATCTAAACATCATTTACACAAGATTATTTTGGAAAGTACTTACGCAAAGGATTTTGCCCTTCGCTAGCATAGTACTCGTACATCCCACTTTTGACAAGCGTATCGTAGTGGGGCAGGAAGTCAATTCGCTCCTTGGTTGCCGAAAGCAGCATTTGATCAACTGACTGTAGCAGATATAAAGTAACTCCATCTTGAACAAGTTCACCTGCAGTGAAGATGAAATATGAAGTATATTGAAGAGCATTCACTGCATCAGTCAACTTTTGCTTTCAAAACCAGTACAGGTTTAGCCTCAGGTAATCTCTATATTTTCTTAGGCATTGACTACTCAGCCTCCTAGCAACATTTTAATTTAAAATATCTTCATGTCTCCAAGCTTAATAATGCGAGTTTTCTCAGGTGACAGCTATTTACATGTCATTTTTCCTATCATTTACAGAATTTGTGATGGAAGGTAAAAAATTACCCCGTATAACTGCCATACTAACGAGTAGTTGTTAAAAACTTGTTTGTGAAAGTCAATTTTGTAACAATTCTTGGCAAACTACTATAGGATTTGTACTTCCAGTTAATTATTGCATGTCATAGAATATAAACAATCATGCAGTCTTTACAATCAATATAAGAAATAGCTGTATTTATTTTGCCTTCTAAGATACTTACTGAAGTTGTCTTCTGTAATTTCCTTCCTGTTTGTTGTGGTGATAACAAAGTTTTCATCAGTAGCTATGCCAAATGCCTACAAAAATTGGAGGTTATTCAGTTATGATAACTATGTACTCCATAAAGTATTCAGATAAATGAAAAAATAAAAAAAAAAAAAAAAAAAGCAGTCTTTCTATTCACTTTGCCACAAACTACTGAGAAGTGACCAAATATTTTCCCCATATTAACTCAGAAGTAGAACACAGTTTAATTCCAGAACTTAACTTCATTTCCTTTCTCAACTTACCCCAAACTGTCTGTACTAGAGCAGTTTGGTTTTTTACCTGCTTAAAATATGTTCTAGCGAGCAACAGGAATTTTAAGGAGGAGGAACTGTCTTATGGGTAGTCACCTTGAGGTCTCAGCAATGAGACCAAACAGCTCTACTTCAGACTGCACAAGTACAACAGCAATAGTCATGATCTAGAGGGTGTCCCATATTTAATTGCACTCTCTTGAGACATTAAACCAAGTATTTCTTAATGTTGGATACACATTACAGTCTTTGTTCTTCAATTATATCATACACTAAAAAAAAAAAAAAATAAAATCAAGGTTTCTTTTAGAAAATTCCTTACCATTAAAACATTGAAGTATATTCTTTTGAACCTAAACAGCCTTTGCCATTCTGCTGCCTCCAACTTTTGAGTATGTTTTTGCAGCTTTGGACTTTTTATCCTGCTTTCTACATACATTTATATGCCTCTACATTTGCCCTCATTTTTGCACCCTGACATCCAACACTAATCTCTTTCTCAAAATAATAAACTAAATATCTGTATTTTCTCCTGCCTTTCCAGGTCTCTGAAACACAAGTAAAAGTCAGCTCCGGTCTTGTTTAACTCCATCAACCCCTTCAGTCCTGTGGTCATGACTCCAACAGGTGCCTTCTGCACTTACAGATTCTTCCCTGAAACTCCTGCATTCCCTGTAGCAGCTTGCCCTCATTGTTTCCCATACCTCTTTCTTTCCATCCCTAGTACTCAGACTCACATAAATATTTTCAAAACACTGCTTAAGGTTTGATTAGAAGTCTGCTTTCCATCTTTCAGTTACTTTCTCTCTAGTCACAACTCTATGTTATGAGGAGCGGCTGAGGGAACTGGGATTGTATAGCCTGGAGAAGAGGAGGCTGAGGGGAGACCTTATCGCCCTCTACAACTACCTGAAAGTAGGTTGTAGTGAGGTGGGTGCTGGTCTCTCTTCCCAAGTAACTAGCGATAGGAAGAGTAAATGGCGTCAAGTTGTGCCAGGGGAGGTTTAGATTGGATATTATGAAAAATTTCTTCACAGAGAGGTCAAGCATTGGAACAAGCTGCCCAAAGAGGTGGTGGAGTCACCATCCCTGAAGGTGATCAAAAAACAGGTAGATGTGGTGCTTTGGGACATGGTTTAGTAGGCATGGTGGTGTTGGGTTGACGGTTGGACTGATGATCTTAGAGGTCCTTTCCAACCTTAGCGATTCTATCCTAGTTTTACTTTCACTAAAAAATAATCCAGCCACCAAGCCAGGAAACCTGAAATTAATTATGACTCTACCCTTAATTGGTTTAGTGGTGGACTTGGTAGTGTTAGGCTAATGGTTGGACTGGATCATCTTAAAGGTCTTTTCCGACCTAAACAATTCTACGATTCCATGACTATGTCAAAGATACAGTTAGTATCCATCAGCAAAATTAGCAAAATTGTCAAATTTCGCATAGCACTTGGTGCAAGTGAAACAAATGGAGATGACACAGAGACTGATGTTCAAACTTGAAAGTCTGGAGTAATCATTACTTTTTAGCTCTTCTAAGTTTAGATCACTTCAACTTAACCTCTTACATTACACAAATTTCCACATAGCAAACCTATGCAGGAAAAAAAAAACCCCAAAACCAAAACATTGCTCAGAGCAAGGAAAATAAGCAATAAAAATTATGGATATTATAAAACTAACATCCTACTGTGCCATTCGAGGTTAATGGTTAATACAGAATAACTGAACTGGAGAGTTTTACATTTGAAAGCACAGATAAGCATCTTTTCCCTCCCGGTATAATTACAGCTTCCTTGTTTTCTCTATCTCCCAAAAGCTCTTCTGCTCTCAAAACCTTATGAAGAGTGCAGTATTTACTTTAAGGCAGCAAGAAGTTAGGATGAGGTAGTGCATGCACAAGACAGCAGCCTGCTAACCAAGCAGGGGCAGCCTCCTCCATCTGGCCCTCTCCCCCATTCCATGGGGGAGCCTCAACTAAGCCGACCACAACAGCCTCACAGGCAGAGCTACACCTGAGTTTCCTGGGTGAGCCCAGCACTATTGTATCTACTGGCAGCAGGTCCTTTCCACTTCACTCCAAATGACTGTCATTTAGAGATAAGCTACTAGGCAGGTTCATGGACCAAGTCTGGCAGTCCTAACTGCAGATAACCTGTTTTTCTTGTCCATGACAGAATTAAAGATGCAACATCCTTTGTAAACTTTGGCCAACTTAGAAAATTTCTCAGTTTGAAAGCTTCACTTGTATACAAGACCTATTTGTTTTATTTCCTCTTTCCCTCTGTCCTATACTCCTAGTTATCCCAGCCCCTGTCTCTTCCCATTATGCCAGGTAGCGGTGAGGTGGCTGCACAGCTGTCCCATTATGTGGATGTGGTCTCCAGGAAAATGAGCTGGTCATCCCTGAATAAAAGGGAACCTACTGGGTAATTTACTTGAACAGTTGATCATGTTTCATTTGATTCTGATAAACAATGTTTGGTCAAATGTTTCATTTCTCACCAAGATTCTCACATCTAATAGACATCATGGTATCTTTTGTTGACTTGATATAAAGTTCAGGTTCCACTGCTGAGCCCCTTTCACCCTAGCATTTTGCCCTTTTTCAAATAAGCACTGAAGATGTACTCACTTCTTGACTTCGGAAGATTCATGTGACAACCTAGCAGTACATTCAGGTTATAAATCTGTTGGTTATTCTTTTGCATACTGTCCAGATGCACAATCATGATCTTAATCAAAAGTCATCAAAATCTTGAAGAGTACAATAGAATCACTGTACTCAAAAATGCCTCTGCACATTCACAATGAAAGCATGTTCGGAGGTCATTGTGTTAAAACAGCAAAGCAGAAAGCTTTTATTTTTTTGGATACAAAAGAAAAGACTTTTGGGAAAAAACAGAGACGAGCTCCAAATTAATCTACAACCCAGGAGAAAATAATAATAATAATTGTATGTTCTTTAAAAAGAGAGGTAGATATGTGAAAAAACAAGGATTCCTAAACTATTGGTTACGTATGATCACTACATGCAAATGCAAAAGTCAGAATGTTACAAAGATCATAGAATCATAATCGTTCAGGTTGGAAAAGACCTTTAAGATCATCCAGTCCAACCATTAACCTAACATTACCAAGTCTACACTAAACCAGAATCATAGAACCGTTTAGATGACGAACAGTTATATACATACAAAAGAGAAAAAAGCCACCTAAAACCTAAAAAGTATAGAAGACTCTTATATCAATGAGCGAAATTTTTAATAGTCTGGGAAAGTGACCATAGCTGTTCACTAAAAGCCATTTCAATTGTTTGCTAAGCCACACCTGGAGAAGTACTGAGTGCGCACTGCAGGGTTTTGGTGCCAGAGGGCTGTAGGGGTGACCAGTGCAGTAGGAGGCCATGAAGTACCCTAGGCCAGTCATAGCTAGTGCCAGATGGCTCTCAAACTGATGGGAACAACCCACCGCGCTCCAAAATTTCAATCGAAAAGGGCACATGCTGCTTCTGCTCAAACATATTGGGGAAGAAATAGAGAAGACAAATGAGAAGCAACAGAGGAGATGCATCAGAGGAGACATTGCTAGGGACGGCACTGGAGACACATTGGAAGCAGGTGCTCCATGCCAGAGCAGGGATGGCCCCAAAGGTGCTGGGGCCCATGGCGTATCCATGTCAGGGAAGGGAATTTCCCCTCTCTGTCCTCCTACTCCCACATGGCTGTGGCCTGCAGACAACTCACCAGAGCAGAAGAAAACCAGTAAAGAGCACGGAGGAGGAGCAACAGCAGAGGGAAACCCTGCACATGGCCCCAACCTCTTACACCACCTGTTGCCTCACCAAGGGAATTGGGATTGATGGAGCGTTGTGCACGGGGAGAACAACGGAAGTTTAGACTAGGAATGGGGGAAGAGAGGTGTATGACAGCAGATGAGCTTGGAGAAAGGGGAGGAAAGGCATTTCCCTAAGTGTTTGTTTAATTGCCCCCCCAATCAATAATCAAAAGTTTGTGTTAATTGGCAGTAAGTTAAATGAAGAAAAATTCCCGAGTCGAGCCTGTTTTGCCCACAGCAGGATGTCAGTCATTATACCTATGAAATGATACATATGCCAAAAAGCTGTCTTTGTTCAAAGAAAAGAAATGCATTCTTTATAAACTGAAGGCTCAGTCTGGAGCACTGCCGATGTTTCATGATAAATAAATAAAGCTAATAGCTCTCAATTTGTCAGTGGATGTTTATGATATGAGATTAATATAACGCTAAAAGGTAAGAGTTTCAAACAGCCAAATGAATGCCAGCTACCCAAGACGCTTTCAGCAGAGCAATTTACAGGTACAATATATGAAAGTGTGAATGAACTGTGATCTCTCTAACCCTTAAATGTGAATCAGGAAGCAAGGTTCAATTTATATACTTGCTTCAGTCACAGGTTTTCTTCATAAACTAAAAAAAAACAAACCTCAAAACAAAACACAAGCCCACAAATCACAGACAACTCCTCAGCAGCTAAGACTCCTTCAAATAGGCCTCAGTTTCTTGTTTCTTTCACAATATTAGCCCATAAGCACCAAAGCAAATTTTGCTGCTCTTTCATCTCAACACACACGGCGAGGCTTACCTGGCTACTAAGCCAACTACAACACTTAACATGAAGTCAACATAGATTTCGCCTCTAGATTTATCACCTGCCTTGGAAAAGGTGTTCAACAACCAAATGTTCAACTTTGTGTGTACACCACCATGGCTTGCGATGACATGGATAGGCTTGAAGTGGTAATTGAAGGAGAAATAATACACTCTAAGCACAGAATCATTGGTCTGCTTCCAGTGGTCCTCAAGTCTATTAGCATACAATAATTCCTGGTACTGACTTTTCAAACTAAAGGAATGGAACAGTCTCAAACATGACAGACATTAAAACAGTGACTACAATATATTTAGAGAAGCATTTAACCCCTTGCAATCCAAACTTTTCCAACACAAACAGTTGCTTCCTACAGTAAGCATCTTCCACACCTCTAAAATGCTCTGTCTCCTCCTATGGTAACCAATGCCAGCGGGCAGACGCATAAGAATGATGTGAAGAACTGGCCTCAGAGCTTGGCAGCGTAGCCAAGGGATAAGAGAGACATAACATCCATCTAGCCACCTTCCACAAAGTGGCACCTAGCCATAAATTTTTTTCTGGGCTAAAGGAATTGTATTGCCTATACAAACCTCTTAAAGGGGGCCTGAACTGTATCAGTTAAATGTAAAGAAATCTGGCAATGGCATTTTCAATGCTGTCCTTCATAGCTACTCATTTGCACACAACTTATCTACATACCTCAGCTACCTAACGTGATAAAAAGCAATACAGCTTTGAGTATTTCACATTGGTCCAGCGGATCCTTTGCAGGAACTTATTCAAGAATCTAAAAAAAGAACCTAAATGTCACATCCAAACTCTGAGGCCTGTAGCCTTCTGTAACTTTACATGTGATTAACTGAATGTCCCATGCTATTTGCCAATTTATCACCTGGAAGATATACATTTATCAGTCAGCTATCCTGCTTTATGCCACATTAAAAAGAATTATCAGTCCAAACTGAGAGAAATCTCTTAGATCAACAAATGGATGAAACTATAACACACATTTAAGGAAAAGCATTTTATTCTCAAATCTCAGATTTTGAAATCAAGAACTGTCTTTCAGTAGTGCTTATGGACACTGAGATATTTGCATCACCGCTCTCAATTACTCATATAACTAAATAATATTAAGGTCATTCATACAAATTAGCAAATACAAAAACTAAGATTCAAACAGATTAAGTGGAGACAAAGACCTTGTTGGAAGTAATTGAGAACAACTGTATGTAACTCATAAGAGTACTAATCAGATAAACTCTTCCAGTCCACTGTTGGGTCAGCTAGTCTCAACATGATAACAACCTGCTGAGGACCTGGTAGCGAGGATCTGGTACTGAGCACTCACGGTAGCAGAGCACGTATGGTAACAATAATCTTTAATCATAATCTGAATGAGCTTGCCTAATGTCAGAACACAAATGTATACCATCTTTGGACACCAACAGAAAGGGGATCCAAAAGTCTCTAGAAAAGCAGCCGCATTCCAAAAAGATAGAAATTATTTCTAGGCATTTCTTGGAGCTCAAAGCAAAGAGTTGTACATCACAGAAATACAGGAACACCCAGTAGCCCATATCTTCTGGGCAGATGGTCACTACAGACAACCTACAGACAAAACCTAGCAGTGAACACTAGTGTTCTGAAACATTTTCCAAACATCCTTTATTGACAGTCACCTCCATCTAAATAACAAATTACAGAAGACAACATTTGCAGAACTTGAAGTGCCTTGTCCTTAAAAGTTTCACTGTTTTCTGAAGTTCAATAGATACATTTCTAAATATTTACAAAAAGATATCAATAAAAGGTGTTAAGAAGTGAACAGACAGTTCAACAGAAACACTAAGAACATTGCTACCTATCACAAGATCCAGTAATAGAAGAAGTTTTTATGCAGTATCTTAAAGCTTTATCATAGTTGTGGTGGAAAAACAGAGAGAAAACAGAGAGAGGGAAATTGCGTGACAGAAGCTCTCTACAAAAGCCACATACATAAATCAAGGAAATCTTGTCCAGAACAATGAATTAACTCAAACATCTTTTCAAGATTTGCAAGATTTAACAAGCGGAAAGAAGCTGGGGACCCTAGAATTTTGCAAAGAGCACACTGTCATCACTAGACTTATCCAGAGTCTAGACAAACATAGTAACTTTCATCGGACCTTCACAAGCCATTGTGTCTAAAAGCACAATCACCAATGAGTGCAGCGATCCGCCAAAATTTTGACATCAACTCCATACAGCTTCCACCATGAAAATACTTTGTATGGCATCACTTGTTAAAGTAACAAGAATTTCAAAGCCACTCTTCAAAAGCAGAAAATACTTGGTCACATCTAAGAAGCTGCACCTGTATAACTAATGCTAAAAGAATGCAGATACTATGCATCTGACCGTATCACCAGCACTCAAATCTGAGCAGGAACTTAAAAACCACACAGCTTTCCAAGTCAGTCAACACATAGTAAGGTAGTACCTAAGTGCACAAAGGTATGCAAACTGCATCCTTCTTCCCACTGAAATGTCAGTAACAAAGATGCTATTCACAAGCACTTCAGTGAAGCCTAAAATACAAAATGACAGATTTGGAAAAAAACTCACAATATTGTTGCATCTTATACATACCTCCCAGTACCTACAACAGTTTCTTTAAAAATCAAGGAAAAACTTGTTTTGTGTACGCACGGCATGTTTAAAATGTATCAATTTTTAGTTTATGATTATACAGAATCTTGAAAAGTGAGTAAATGAACATAGGCTTTACAACACAAAAATATAATTATTGCAAGATGGATTGATTTCATCATTAAGAATGGAAGTACTTTTATTGAGCAAGTTTATCAGAACAGTATCTTGGTAAGTAATCCAAATACCTCTTAAATACATTTAAGAGTTACCCTCTGGTGATACAAACAGCAGAAGTTGCTACTATTTTTTCATCGATCACAAATAATTTCATTATACATTATTTATTAAGCACTGGCAAGCAAAGATTCACCAAAAAAAAAAAAAATTACACTTATTTCTTGAGTTTCCACCACAGCTATGCTTCTTCTCCATACTCCCTCTTAATGAACATCCTTGTCTACCTCTTAGGTTATTGATACACTGGAATTTATTTTGGTGGACTGGCAAAATAATCTGCTTAAATAATAGGTAGACTGTTAGGATACAATGGGAAGCTCATCAAAAGGTGCGACAAAAGATTAGAAGCAAAATATTTTTGTTTATTGCGATGTCTGAATTTTGAGTATTTACTTAAATTACAGATATTTACTTTCTATACAGATTACAGATCTGTATTTCCTATATATTTCTCCAAACAAGGAGGTCACAACAATGGTGAAAAGTTTCAAAAGAATTAAAGAAGCATTTACAAATGTGTTCAATTCCTATTTAAGAAGTAACACTAATTTTAGTACTGTTAGCTCTCTTCAGACTGGTACTTCACCTCAACGCCTCTCAAAAACCCCTTCACACATAGCAAAACTTCTGTGCATTTTTCAGCACAGATACCTTTCTGCTTTAAAAGGGGTGTGACCTCTGTAAGTGTCTGGAAGGATTCCTGCCAGCTTAGCAACAAACTGAAGTGCTCCAGCTTCACTGTGTACCTGGACAACGTGAGCATGGGATCTAGGATTAGCTGCCAACAAAGTTTAGCTCCATTCTGCTCACTGCAGGTAAATATTATACTCTAAACATTAGGACAAGCAGTGGGGCATATACCTAACAGAAGACAACAGGAAGGTGTACAAGCGATAGTACTCCCAAAAAGAGGTGAAGCTCCATATTTAATTCACTTACTCATCTTAAAACTTGGTTTTGGGAACTGAAATTACATGACTGCTCCACATATGCTTGACTGCTCAAATGGAATAATCAAGCTAACAGATCATTTTTAATTCAGAGGTTTGCGCTTTAGGATTGATCACTGCAAGGAAGAAGAGTGAAGACTATATATGCTCCAGCTTCTTTTGTAAGAAAAATTTTGTAAGAAAATTCTTTTTCTTAATCTTCCCCGCCCCCCCCCCCCCCCGACTCAGAAGGAAACGCTAATTTGTCAGTAGAAAAACCCACATCCAACCACACTGCCATGCATTAACTTGTTGTTAGGGTATCGTAAAAAAAATTCACAAGGTGACAACAAATATTTGCTTAAAAAAATAAACAAAAGTTTCAAAAAATAATAAAGAACCTTTGAATAATAATGGAAAATTATTTTCTTCCTCAACAGAGAGGACATGAATCAGCTCCTACATTGACCTCTCGGTGGCTGAATCTCTTGCCTCAAGATTCAGTTATCTTGCTACACAAACAAGAAAATACCTTCTCTCTGCATTATGAAAAAAACGTAAGTCTCAGAAGTAGCAGCTTAAGACTGTGCTTTCAGGCATTCAAGTATTTTCAACTCAGAATCATCACATACTGCAATCATGTTTAATTTCATTATTTTTTCAAGATTTATATTCTCCTTTGATTCCTACGTATCCAGTTACATCCAAAGGAGTTCTCTTACGCCACAAGAAGATGTTCGCAACAGAAATAGTTCCAACAGCTTAATATTTCTGGCGTCCCTGTCAGACATTACCACCCCCACAGCCCAGCTGGCAGACTGGAAAATGTATGTGCACCCTCACTGCTACAGTAGAATCATTCAGTCACACGACAAACTGCCAATGAAAGTCAACTTAAAGCTGAGCCTGTACTGAGGCTGAGCCACCGGACAGCATGGAAGCTGTGGAAACAACACTGCCAGATAAGCAACATTTGCCTGATCCCGCACTCAGATGGTCTCTAAGAGCTTTAATTGGAGAAAAGCAAATATAACATTCCACTTCATCTTAGTCTGAACAATTCAAAACTTGCTTATCAGAAGAACCTTTCTTCCTGAACTATCATTGCTTCCCTGACACATTTTCAGCACCATGAAGTGGGGAAAGTCTGTCCCAATCAGGTGAAGCCATTCATCACCTTTTTCCTGAAACTAGTTAGTTGCAACTTTCAAGAGGCCAGAAATTCAGCACTTTCGAGTACAACACCCAGAGAAACACACACAATGCACAAAACTCCCAGAGGCACCAAAATGCCAGAATGCTCTTCCAGAAGCCTAACGAGAGCCCGTACACTGTTGGTGTGGGACACATCAGACACCAAACTTCCTGGACCTCAGCCTGTCCAGTTTTCACTGCACCAGCATTTACTGGTCATGTCAAACCATCTGTCTCAGCATGCTTTCAGAGTTAGATGTCCCATATGCAAGATAATGAAAGCTCTAAGGTGCAAAGAGTCACCACACTGAAATTAGCTGTGACAGAGCCATCTCTGACTGAACTCGCAGTCAACACATTACCGGAGAAGGCCTTTCTCTAAGGGAACAATAATTTGAGGTCCTTGTTGCACAAGTTTGTCAGAGCACAGACTCCATTATCCTTAACACCCCAAACCAGCCACCAGGACTGGTGATAAAGATTATGGTGTTGACATGGTAAGAAACTATACTTGAAAATTTAACTTTCACAGGCACTAAATCCAAACACACCAAGTTCTGCTTTGCAGCGCCAGACTTTTCAAACGCAGTGTTGCGCATCTAAGCGGTCTGCCCAATGGCATTAAAGTACCAATCCACAATGTCAATACATTTTCAAGATAAGGAAACCCTGAAGCTGTTTGTACCCAAGATTTGTCACATCTTGTGATGATGGCTTATTTCTGCAGAAGACTGCAAATATACCAAAAGCTCTGTGAACTACTGAACACCGTGAGGATGAACGGAAACTGAAATCACTGCAGTGTGCAGCATATATAAAAAAAAACCAAGAAAAGAAAGACTCTCTTGTCTGTAAAAAGTTGCAAATTAGTGGTAACCTCAGCCCATCAATTAATTACAAAAGTACAAAAGCTAAGAAAAAAGATGGGTTAGTCATCAACATATTTGCCCTGAATACTGAAAATATGAAGCATCCTTGCAATTCAACCGCTAGGTACAGTTGAGATGGGATCCATTAAGACAACTGTTGGAGGAAATCACGTAACATTTATAATTGCTCTTAGGAGATACGAACCCTGTAATGATGCTCCATTAAGGAGGACGTTGGTTCTTAGAAGGCCATGAACCCACCCCACTGTCTAACTTCTCAGTGTTTTACATTGCATAAAGTGTACCAATTTCTCTGTTCCATTCAGTTACTTGTTTCTTCCAGTGTTCTGAACTTGAGGGGCTCTGACCAGATCAAGGGGTGTGCTAACACTCCATAGCCAAGTTACTGCTGAGTAGTAGCACCTTAAGGAGTAGTACAGATTCAGTACCTCTAACAGAACACGCATACGCTGTTTTGAACACCGAAGCAGAACCGTGCCAGGAGGAGGCAGTCATGTGTGACAGCTATTCTTGCCGACATTGATAACTCAGTTTCCCTCGCCGTAGGAAACCATTACGTTAAACAGACATAGCACAAACCAAGCAATTTCCTCGAAGACTTTATATGCTAGAGAACAAAGTGCAAATTACACTGGATAAGGCAACCGAATCACAATGTTTTATCAGACTAAATTAGTGCACGATTAACAGCTGATTTTCGTGTGCACTACACAATACAAAACACACGCAGCTAATGGGTTTATGTCATTTATCACTCCCTCAGAAAACGAAACTATGAGAGAAAATAGGCGGTGCCTACCGGTATCACTAGCAAACTAAAGTAAACAGCCCGTAGGTAGAAGGAAATCTCCACCTCCAATAGAGCTGACGACAGAGCAAGTCCTTGTTTTGCATAACGAAGGAAAACCGAAAGGGCACACGAGGCAGCGCAGAACCAGCCAGGTACAGCACGTAAAAGGCAGCCGCCGCCGCCGCCGCCGCGCACTTCGGAGCGACACTGGCAGGGGCTCCAGGCGGGCGAGGACCGGCGCTACTCGCCGACACCTTGGACAGCAGAACCACCGCCGGCCCGGCCCCCCGGCGCGCCGCCCTCTGCCCGAGGAGACGCCGCCCCGTGCGCCGCCGCCGCTTGGCCGCGCGGGGGAGCTGCCGGGCCGCCCGCTCCCTTCCCGCCCGCCGCCAGGGGCTGCTGCCTCCCCGCCGCACCGCACCCCCCGCCGCCCCGGACGGGCCTTCTCAGGGCGGCGGGCGCGGTGCCCGGGGGAAGGGGGACGCCCGGGCGGCGGGCGCAGTCTCTCCTCGACGCCCGCCCACCTGTCCCGGCCTGAAAGTTTGGGGGAAGGAGGCAGGCCCGCCGGCGGGGAGGAGGCACACACACCACACCACCCCCCCACCATTTCAGCCCCGGGCCGCCCAACGGGCACCGGCCGGGCACGCGGCGCCGGGACCGGTCCCCCTCGCGCCTCCCTTCGCACGTGGGGATGCGCCACGTGCCGGACACCCCCCGCGCCGCGAGGCCCGGCCGCGCCTCCCCGCCCCCCCCACCCCCCCGCCCCGCCGCCGCCGCCGCCCGAGGGGCGTCAATGCCGCGGCCCGCCCCGCCGCCGCGCCCGCCCGCCCTCCGTCCCCCCCGTCCGCCGCCAGTACCTGGCAGACGGCGCTGCGGAAGCCGCGGTAGCTGTCCTTGCCGTAGCTGAGCACCTTCTCATCCGGATCCGCCTGCTCCTGGCGCCGGTCGAAGAGGAAGACGGTGCGGTCCCCGCTGCCGCGGGGCGTCAGCAGCACTGGCCTCCGAGCTCCGCGGCTGCCTCCCACCGCCTCCGCTGCCATGTTGGGAAGCGGAGGGAGACGGAAACCGTCCCGCAGCGATGGCGGCGGCAACGGCGGCACCTACTGCCTGCCCCGCGAGCTCCCCCGCCTGGCGCTTGCCCGCCCCGCGCGCGGAAGCCCCGGCCGGGGAAGGAGGAGGAGCCAGGCGGGAGGCTGGGGCTGAGGCGCCGCCGGGGCCCGGAAGGGGAAGGGAAGGGGATGGGGGCGCGGCGGCGGCGGCGGCCGTGGCGGCGCTAGGGGTGGGGCCAGGCGGGCGGGGAGCGGCCTGGAAGCGAAAGCGAGCCCCCGCGCGGCGACCTCGGAACGAGTCCACGCCCTCCGCGCTACGCCACTTCCGCCGCCGTCGGGCGGGGCGGGGCCGGGCCGGGCCGCAGCGGGAGGCGCGGCGCTGCCGCTGGAGGAGGCGGCGGTGGCGGCGGCGGCGGCGGCGCGCAGGCGGCCTGGGCGGGGGAACCGCGTGCCGCGCCCGGCCGCCGCAGCCGCTCCGGCGGTTGAGGCACCCGAGGCCGGCGCCTGATCGACGCGGGGGGTGGCGGCGGCGGCGGCGGCGAGGGCCCTGCGTCGTGGTCGGGGCCGCCAGCGGGCTGCCGTCGCCTGGCCGGCACATGGCCGCCCCACCCCGGGCCGCGGCGGCCGGCAGCGCCTCGGCTGAGGCCGGGCAGTGGCGTGCGCGACGAGTGCTCGCCCGGCAGCTGCCGTGGCGGCGTGACGGAGGGGCCTGTCTGCGGGGCCGCTGCGGCGGCGTTTGGCTTAGGCCTGGAGGCGTGAAGGCCTCGCTCGTCTGCCTTAAAATACGCGGGGCGATCGAGATCCATGAGCTGTTGCTTAGTCTTTTTAACGTTTATTGCTTGAAGCGCTTTCCTCCTCTGAAGGAAAGAGTTGGTGTCCTGTCTTCAGTCTTTAAAATCAAATGGCATTAAAACTTAATTAAAACTTCTAATAACGTTCTTGGGGTTTTGTGTATGTAAAACCCTGATAGCTTTTGCATTGTGCCGTTACAGAAGAATGGCAGGACTACAGTAGCTGCAAAACTGCAATTGAAATAATTAAACATAGAGTCTTCGCAGTCTTTGAGGAACCAGCGCAACATACTTGTCAGGAAACTGTCAGGAGCTTTTGATTTGTCATTCTTTGTAGAGCAGACTAATTGCTTTTCTTCCTGTTGTAAACAATAGGGACTTACTTGGGATACACTTTATAAACAAGCTTAGGGAAAGAAATTCAATAATTTATGCATTCAAGTTTCTGGAAGATGCAGCTGATGCTTTTGATGGGTTTAACTCAGAAACAATGTGTTCTGAGTTTTGTGTGTTCTTGTACTTGCAGTTCATTCTTTCATGCTGTGTGTTCTTATATTCTGACTTTATGCATAGCCTTTCAGTTCCTCAGTATTTGCTGTCATTTCTGAGAGAAGTCTCTGGTCCAAGAATACATAAATGTTGTAAGTGGAAACATTTTTATTTGTAGTCACTTTAATTTGAGGGTGATGTTTTCATTATCTGATACAACTGCTTGTGCAGATTGAGATCTAGAAGACACATATGGCTGGACACTTTGATTTTTTGACCTCTAAAAAGATTATATCCCCCCCCCCCCCAATTGTAAATCAATTACTTTCAAGCTTTCTTGGTACAAAACTGCATGTTCACTGATCTCTCATTTAGCAGTGCTCAAGGGGTACATAGGGTGTGTAGTCTTCTTAGGATAGGAATATGAAATGAGAGAAAACTGTCCAAAGGAACACAGTCATCCTCCTACATGCGCTGTCCTGCTTGCGTAGAAAATGTACAAACAAGAATGCTCGGAAGAGTGCAGGTGCTTCTGTTTTAAGGACTCTTGGCTTTGAAAGGAAAGGATTGTAACAGCACGTAGGGGAGGTTTGTAAAACAGTGGAAGTGACGAATAAGTAACAGAAAAAAAACTCCATCATGCAAGAACTGAGGTTCATGCAGTGTCGCAGAAGGAGTGAGACTCCACTCGTAAGAGAGAAGCAAATAGACTATTGGTAGAAAACAGTGAGTTAACAGAGTTCAATGGTAAATACGACAGTGGTTTAACAAGATTTGATGGCAAGGTACGCTTGATTATTTACTGCATAGAGGACAGGGTCAGACAAAACTGTAAGGGAGACCCTCCCATTGAGTCAAGAAGTTCAGAAAGGACCCCCTTGCTTTCTAAACAACTTCTCAGGGAGGAGTCTAGGTGTGGCTGGATCTAATCCTGGTCCCAGACTTGGTCAGTAGTTTATGTCTAAAGGATTCTATATGAGCAATCAGTTCTTTATATCACTTAGCTAAGGTTTCAAAGTTTATTAGTCACTTACGGAGGATCTTTTGTGGCAAGGAGTCTCTCAACCTTGAGGAGTAACCTTGAGAGGCGTCGCTGCTGAAGAGGAGATCCTGGCAGACAGCCCGCTGCCATGCAGGAGAGCTCAGTGGGCCCTAGGCTGTCCACTATAGAGTAAGGTGACACGACTTACAGTCATGTTTGCATACCAGGAAGAGGTCTGGGTCCCTGCTCCAGACAGCCCTTGGCTACTGTGTTGCCACCCGTCTCCAAAGTCCGGCATAAGCTGGATGCCACAGTCACGACCCACACTGCTGGTTATTGCTTACGCGGGGCTGGGGGGTGGGGAGCACACCACCACACTGCACCCCATGGCTATAGTCAATTCATCCTACCTTCACAGAGTGGTGGTGCTGTCACCTCTTGCCTCTGTGCTATAAATGGTATATTGATAGTTTGTGCGCCTATAGATCCATGGTAAGTAGACAGTGAAGCACTGCCGTTTGTTATGCGTTAATTTGTATGTTTTGGGTGGTTGAAGTTGGGTACCAAACCTTTATATACAATACAATTAAAAGCAATTAATATATATATTATATAAGTAATGAAGTTAGAGTTAGTAAAATCACAACCGGATGAAGCGTAAGAGCAAACACTCCCATTGCTGTTGGTGACCATCCAAGAAGAGTTTCCCACCAATGGTGTTCTCCATCCTTCTTCACTCTTTCCAAGACATGGTCTATCTCTTCTGTATCATGACGAATGGTCATTACACATTTGTGTCCATTGTTTCAGATGCATTCTAGCAGTTGACACAGGTCATCGTGATGTAGTAGTTTCTTCACCAATGTAAGATTCATTCCGATGGGGGTATGCAATAAATCTTGACTGAATGTATAATTAGATTGTAACAATTGATAAGATGTAACAGGAGCTGAACAATTAAAGCCGTATCCCATAACTTTAGTTGTCATGGTTTAACCCCAGTTGGCAACCAAGCACACACAGCTGCTCGCTCACCCTCCTCCCTGGTGGGATGGGGGAGAGAATCTGAAGAACAAAGGTAAGAAAACTCATGGGTTGAGATAAGAACAGTTTAATAATTGAAATAAAATATTAATAATAAATTGTAGTGAAAAGGAAAACAACAAAAAAAAAGGAGAGGTACAAAACCCAGGAAAAACAAGTGATGCAGCTGCTCACCACCCACTGACCAATGCCCAGCCAGTCCCTGAGCAGCAATTGCTGCCCGCCCCGGCCAGCTCCCCTCATTCTATGTACTGAACATGACGTCATACAGTATGGAATATCCCTTTGCCCAGTTTGGGTGAGCTGTCCTGGCTGTGCCCCCTCCCAGCTTTCTGTGCATCTCCAGCCTTCTCAGTTGGTAGAGCATGAGAAGCTGAAAAGTCTTTGACTTAGTGTAAGCACTACTTAACCACAACTAAAACATCAGTGTGTTAATCCAAACCACAGCACTATGCCAGCTGCTCAGAAGAAAATTAACTCTGTCTCAGGCAAAACCAGGACATTAGTAAAGTTACAAACAGATATTTGGGTGATTGCTTGTAATTACAGTAATGTTATCTATGAATATAAAATCACAAAGGGTTATACAGACACATCCTTTTCCAATATATACAAGTACAGTTTCAGGGGCTTCATCAGGATGTATTTCAAAATGACAAACATTTGGTTCAGTGTCAAGACAAATGTCTTGGGCTTTGATGGTGTTATTCTCACAAATAAATCCTCATTGTTCCTGTACAACACATGGATTAACATCAACAGTTTGCCATTTGTTTCCTTTTTGTTGGGCCCAAGCTTGGTATGTTCTAATGTATAGAGTATAGTTCCATTGGTTTTCTAAGTATGTTTCAGTTCCGTATGTGACCGTGGTGGAAAGGTTTAAATCTCCTTTACTAGCGTGCTATCCTCCCGGTGTACTTAACACGAGCTTGAGACCATGGCTGCTCTAGTGTTCTTTGACCACAGGTTAAGAGAAGCAGCATTGTCAGGGTTTGGACTAGTAACATGAACACAGCATTTCCTTTTGTCATCCTGCGGGGTGCTGTAAGAGAAAAATAGGGACTTGTTTCATTGGGGAGAGTCTAAACAGGTTACCCCATTAAAAAGAAGGGAAAATCCATCGTGCGCTAATTCGATGTTTTGCACCACTGCTATCGGTAGCTTCCCAGGCAAGTGGGCCACGAGGTTTAGTTAAAGTCATAGGCACGGTACCGATGGATGGTAGATTGACCTCCACAGGCTGTCCTGGCCGTAATGTTGTCGGATATTCTCTTTTGCCAGTAGGTGGAGTGCTAAGCTCAGTTTTTTTCAGAGAACGCTCAGCTTCCAGGGTTTCCAGTAGGCCCGTTTAGATTATTTAATTGCTGGAGTGCTTTGGGGAGTGGCGTATCCCATTGAGCCTCATGTGGTTTCAGATTCCTTTTCAATAAGCCATTAGCTCTTTCTACCATCCCATTCGATTGAAGGTAGTATGGGGTGTGGAATACCCATTTAATTCTGTCTTGTTTTGCCTAATTTTGCACTTCCTTACACAAAAAAATTGAGCCATTATCACTTTGGATACCATCAGGAGTAGGTAGATTTGAGAACCAAAACAATAGCCCTGGTACTGTATTTCGCCCATTGGCTTTCCGACATTTAGTCACCATAAGCAAGCCAGAGACCACTTCCACTCCTGTGAGGATGTATCGACATCCCGCAGAGGATTTGAATGGTCCAATATGATCAATTTGCCATGTAGACCGTAAAGTTTTCCCCTTATCAATATGTAGCAGTGGTGCTTTAGCAGGATCATTTGCTTGTAATTTCAGTCTACACTGGGGACATTCTGTGAGAATAGTTTCACAAGTTTTTCTGTTTATAGGCCAGCTTTTACTCTGTGCGGCAAAGTGCTTCTTTACCTGTGTGGCCTAGGTTTTGATGTAACCATTCTCCCAATTGATACCACTCAGGATTTAAGGTGATTTTCCTAATTTTAGTTAGCTCATCTACCTTTTGATTCCACTTTGTTGCTGGTTGATTATCCTTAGCATGAGCTTTTACCCATCCCATCTGGAAAGGTGTTTTCCTGGCTGCATCTAGAAATAATTGCCAATCTTTATGTCTCCAAACCAGGGATCTATTTACTTCCCAATTCAAGGTTTCACACTGACAGAGCCACTGTGTGGCACCGGCCCACACAGCATGAGAGTCTACATATATGATTTTTTGGTCCATTCTGTGCTGCCAAAACAACTGCTCTTATTTCTCCTACTTGTACACTGCCATCACCTTCTTCTATTACTTGTTTGCCAGTGTTAATATGTAATGCAATTGTTGTCCAAAACTGTTGCTGCTATAGATGTCCATTGTAAGGCCTTACCCTAACTATGCTTTTGCTTAGTGAACAGATTGTCTGAGAGCAAAAGTCTAGGTGACCCTGAGTTATACAATATGTTTTTGTTTAGTGAACAGATTGTCTGAGAGCAGAAGTCTGGGTGATGTATTACTGACTTGATCAGGAAACCTCGAGAAGTTGCTTAAGATCTGCCAAGAAGGAAATTAGGGGAAAGGTAATTCCATCAGGGGGAGATCGCAACCACCAACTCATGAGCCCCCTACCACAATTACACCCCAGACTCAAATAGAAGGACAATTGAGCATGCTCACTAATTTAAATATTAAACAAAAAGAGATTTTAACCAATCATAGCACTGCATATGTATTAGGGAATTAAATATGGTAATGAATGTGTATAAACAGATGCTGACTTGATGATTTGGTGTGCTAGCTTTGTGGAAAGCCACCTAGCACCCATCTCTGTGCAGAAATGAAATAAAACAATATCTCATCTCAGTGTGTGAAGGTTGGCTTATTGCACACCAGGTAAATGAGCCCTGTTTGGGACAACAACAATGGCCTTATATTGCCATTTACCATTTACCTTTTTTACTGAAGCATCTGTAAGCTAACCGTTTTCTGCTGGTGTACCCTCAGTGAGGGGCGGTGCATCCAGAAAGGGCGAAGGTTTAAAAGGTTGTTGTAATGCTAAAGGGTCTCTGTTTATGGTCATCTGCAATTTTGAAACCTTAGTGTGTCCTTCAGTTAATTGCATATTTTCTGCAACTCCTGTTAGGCAGGCATACCATTTTCTGATAATGTTTTTTTGTGCAACTCCTTCCAAGGGAGCAGTCCCCTTTGGGATTGCTTCTAGTAAATTAAATGGTCCTCTAGTTTGCACAGGTTGTCTCTGATGTATTTTCTCAACTTGTTTAACTGCTCAGACTAAATATAAAAGTCCCTTTTCCTGTTCAGAGTATCATTGTTCTGTTTCTTTAAATGCGATTGAGCTAAACAATCAAGGTCTTTTTGGCCCGTTGGGCCATTTGGAACAGGTTACAGGTGTTCAGTGAAACCCCATTAGGCTATAACAGGGTCTCAGGGGTGTATTGGTCCCAGTGACTGATATGCTTTTAATTCTGCAGTTAGAGTTTTGACCACCTCTTTATGTTCTGATTTCCACTTCCAGGGGTTTACCTTTCTGTAAGAGTGAGTATAATGGATGGGAAATGATTAAATAATCCAGGTACATGCTTCCTCCAATATCCTAAAGTTCCCATTAATTGTTGTAACTCCTTCCTTGATTGGGGCATTTGCAGCTCTGCGATTTTTCTTAAGGTATCCGGAGGAATCACTGCACTGCCTGCTATCCACCAAGTACCTAAAAATTTTACTTCTTTACTTGGTCACTGATATTTTCCGGGTGGAATCTCAATTTCTGCTTTATTTAGTGCTTGCCATACTGCTGCTGCCGCTTCCCCCACCTTCTCGGGGAAAATTCCTCCAACCAGAATAGCATGTGTCTACCGGCACAGTTTCACTTCTTGGGGGAGTGAGACCACCTGTAAAAGTGGGGCAAGAGCACCTGTGGGTGAACGTTTGTACCCCTGTGGGAGCCTGTTAAAGGTATATTGTATTCCCTCCCGAGTGAAAGCAAGTTTCTCCTTATCCTCCTCTGTTAAGGGAACCGTAAAGAACGCATCTTTCACAGCTAGCACCGCCACCCATGGGTGCCACAGCTGCTTGCAGAGTAGCTGTTCCTTTTGCAGCCTTCGGTCGAGGAGCTGTTAGCGGGGCTGTTATTGGCATTCGGGCACCAATAATCAATTGCTAAACGCCACCTCCCGTCCGCTTTCCGAACTGGCCAGGCAGGTGAGTGAGAACAGGGAGTGGGTTCTGGACATCATTTGTCGTTTCTCCATATCAGCTATGACTTCAGAAATTCCATTTTGTGCCGCAGCAGAAATCAGATTTTGCGGTGCCATCAGTGATTTTTGCCTCGGGGAGGGCAGGGGCTGCGCCAAGTGCCCCCGCTGGAGCCTCCCGAATTTCTGCCGGGGTCGGGATCGCTCTTCGAGCCGAAGGATCACACGCTGCCATTCGGCAGGTGCCAGGTTCCTCCGTTTAAAACATCGAAACCTAAAATATTTTCACCATGATCTTTAATTGCAGAGCCAGTAGTCGACATGCGCTTCTCGCCCGGGAGCCATCAATTGACCCGGGGAAGTTTGGCAGCTCGCTCGTATCACACCGCTAATCTTAACCCTTTGCCGTCCGGATTGCACGCCCAGCTTCTCGCATCTTCTGTTGGTATTGAAAGTTGTGCTCCCGTATCTATTAAAAATGTCACCAATTGTCCTTGAGGACCAACTGGAGTTAAAATGTACGGGCCATCATCACCTCTTACTGCTAAGCTTCCACTGTTCAGACAGGCAGACCCAATTGCCTTCCGGGCATTTCTCATTTTTTGGCATCGTGCCCTGCAATTCCTCCCTAAGGGGGAGTAAATGGTCATCTTCCTTTCTGGGGGCTGGCGCCGGAGGAGCTGAAACACGCTCTTTCCTTTCACTGCTGTCTCGTTTCTGGAATGCTTCAGTCAGACTCAAGATCCTGCCGGTAGGCTGGCCTTGAACCGCGGCTCTGGGAATGCCTGGGGATAATGCATTCCTCCGCAATTCATTTCTCTGATCTCGAGATTCTGTTTGCGGGTTTTGTAAATTTGTTGCCCTTCGCTCTAGTTTCTGTTCCCTGTTCCACGGGTCTTTCTGTGTGATCATCTCCCCGGGGCTTCAGGTTTAGGTTTTCAGCTGGTGCATCGTCCCAGCCCATTTCACAGCTGTAGTTAACAGTGCCGTGCATTAATTCCGGCCATGCAAGGAGTTGCTTGCGGGCATTTTAAGCATTATCACCCAGTTCCTCATTGTGTTCTGTGTCTGTCTTGATCTCATCTCCTTTTGTAGCTAGATGGGGTTCAAGAATGATGCTCCATGGTGTCTATTCCTCCAGCCCAGTGGCCTACTTGGCTGGTGTAGAATGGGGTGTGTCTGCCAGTTCGGGTCCTAAATTTAAGAAAACTCCGGGACCCCAATAGCCATTTGCTTCATCCTCACTCAACATTATTCAATCACCACCACTTAGGCATACTCGTCACAAGTATTCAGCTTCAGTGTCACCTGGTTTCCTGCTATCTCTCTCGCAAATTTCTCAATTGCAATGGATCCCAGGAGATGGTTCACGTAGTATGTCTTGGTTGACCACCCCGTGGTCCCACAGTTCTTTCTGTTTTAACAACAGGTCTGGTTTCATATTCAGGAGGATTTCTGGAGAACAAAGGATTGTTCTCTTCTGGCTTGCTGTCATCGGGATCACCCCAGATATCTCCATCCCAGTCTTCAGGGGATACTATTAGTTTCCTAATCTGTACAATGTCAGGGGGGTGGGGAGCTTGCATAAGCATGTTTTCAACCTTTTCTCCCAACTTTTGTCTTTTCTCCTTTTCTTCCTGTAATTGTTTTTGCAGCTGTTCAATTTTTAAAGACAGTAATAACTCAGTTGCCTTCCTACCTTCTGTTTCTTTCTCTAGGTCCTGCTCCTTCCTATGTCTATGCTTCCTTTCTTGATATGTAGCTTCTAAACAGGTACCTAGCATCTTGCAGGTAACTCTTTTTCATCCTTTGTGCAGCGCCTAGTTACTTTTAGATGCTCTTCAATGGCTTTCCAGTTATGCCAATTGTTATGAGCCCATTCTTCTGAGAATTTGGGACTCAGATTCACTCCATGTCACTGTAAATAATCAGTGATACTACTTGCCATCCTGCCAACTGTGGCAATTGGTCACAGGAGAGAGAGTGCACTTCACTCATAAGAGAAAAGCAAAGAATAGACTTTATTGATAGAAAACAGTGAATTAACAAAGTTCAATGGTAAATGCAACAGTGGTTTAACAAGATTTGATGGCAAGGTATGCTTGGTTATTTACTACTATATGCTGCATAGAGGACAGGGTCAGACAAAACTGTCAGGGAGACCCTCCCATTGAGTCATGAGGTTTAGAAAGGACCCCCTTGCTTTCTAAACTTCTCAGGGAGGAGTCTAGGTGTGGCTGGATCCAATCCTAGTCCCAGACTTGGTCAATGGTTTATGTTTAAAGGATTCTATATGCACAATCAATCCTTTATATCACTTAGCTAAGGTTTCAAAGTTTAGCATGCTATTAGTCACTTACTGAGGATCTCTTGCAGCAAGGAATCTCTCAACCTCAAGGAGTAACCTGGAGAGGTGTCCCTACTCAAGAGGAGATCCTGGCAGGCAACCTGCTACCATGCAGGAGAGCTCAATGGGCCCTGGGCTGTCCTATTTATAGAGTAAGGTGATTGACTGTTGTGGTTTCACCCCAGCTGGCAACCAAGCACGCACAGCTGCTCACTCACCCTCCTCCCTGGTGAGATGGGGGAGGGAATCTGAAGAACAAAAGTAAGAAAACTCATGGGTTGAGATAAGAACAGTTTAATAATTGAAATAAAATATAACAATAATAATAAAATTGTAATGAAAAGGAAAAAAAATGAGAGAGAGAGAGAACAAAACCCTGGAAAAACAAGTGATGCAAGTGCTCACCACCCGATGCCCAGCCAGTCCCTGAGCAGCAATTGCTGTCTACCAGCCAACTCCCCCCAGTTTATATACTGAGCATGATGTCACATGGTATGGAATACCCTTTTGGTCAGTTTGGGTCTGCTGTCCTGGCTGTGCCCCCTCCCAGCTTCTTGTGCATCTGCTCGCTAGCAGAGCATGGGAAGCTGAAAAGTCCTTGATTTAGTATAAACACTGCTTAGCAACAACTAAAATATCAGTGTGTTATCACATTATTGTCCTGATAAATCCAAACCACAGCACTATGCCAGCTACTAGGATGAAAATTAACTCTATCCCAGCCAAAACCAGGACACTATCACCCCTTATTCTATACCATCTACGTCATGCCCTGCTCCCATACTTTCCAATACATTCCAATGAATCACCACCACTTTTCCTGTCTTTTCACATATACACACAGATATCATTCCCTTGGTCTATGGACCGTCCCTCTAAAATGTCTGTTGGGTTCATTCAGTCCATGACTTTGGGTTCCATCTGTTATAACAGTCTTTCAGGGCAGGAGAGATGATATGTGGTGTTGGATTGTTGCATGCTGAAGTCAGTTCTGATTGCATCACAGCTGCACTTTGCTCCATTTCATCAAAGTTCATTCTTCATTAATCTGCGTGATTGTTACTGTAATTGGATCGGCTGTCTCCAAGGGGGAAAAGGATTCTCGCCCAAGAGTTGGCGGGACTCATTGAGAGGGCTTTAAACTAGGTTTGAAGGGGGAAGGGGATATAAACAGGCCCGCTAGTAAGGAGCCCAGGGGCGGCATGGCAACATTGGGGGCAAAATCGACAGCCCAGCTTAGGTGCATGTACAGCAATGCACGTAGCATGGGCAACAAACAGGAGGAGCTGGAGGCCCTTGTGCAGCAGGATGGCTATGACATAGTCGCCATCACGGAAACGTGGTGGGACGACTCTCATGACTGGAGTGCTGCACTGGAGGGCTATAAGCTCTTCAGAAGGGATAGACACCTCTTCAGAAGGCGGTGGGGTGGCTCTGTATGTTAGGGAGTGTTTCGACTGCATAGAGCTTGACAGTGGTGATGACAAGGTGGAATGCTTATGGGTAAGGATGAGGGGGAAGGCTGGAAAGGCGGATGTCCTGTTGGGAGTCTGCTATAGACCACCTAACCAGGAGGTAGAGGTAGATGAGGCATTCTATAAGCGGCTGGCAGAAGTGTCGCAATCGCTAGCCCTTGTTCTCATGGGGGACTTCAACTTGCCGGACATCTGCTGGAAATACCACACAGCAGAGAGGCAGCAGTCTTGGAAGTTCCTAGAGCATGTGGGGGATAACTTTCTAATGCAGCTGGTAAGCGAGCCTACCAGGGGAGGTGCCCCGCTTGACCTGCTGTTTACCAACAGAGAAGGGCTTGTGGGAAATGTCGAGGTCGGAGGCCGTCTCGGGCTTAGCGACCACGACATGATAAAGTTCTCAATTTTGGGTGATGCTAAGCGGAGGGGCAGCAAAACTATTACCATGGACTTCCGGAGGGCAGACTTTGCCCTCTTCAGGACCCTGGTTGGGAAAGTCCCTTGGGAGGCGGTCCTGAAGGGCAAAGGGGTCCAGGAAGGCTGGGCCCTCTTCAAGAAGGAAGTCTTAAGGGCGCAGGAGCGGGCTGTCCCCGTGTGTCGTAAGACCAACCGGAGGGGAAATCGACCGGCCTGGCTGAATAGGGAGCTTTTGCGGGGACTCAGGGAAAAAAGGAGAGTCTACCGCCTTTGGCAGAAGGGGCGGGCAGCTCAGGAGGAGTACAGGGATCTTGTTAGGTCCTGCAGGGAGGAAATTAGAAAGGCAAAAGCCCAGCTAGAACTCAATCTGGCCAGTGCTGTAAAATACAATAAAAAATGCTTTTATAAGTACATCAGCAATAAAAGGAGAGCCAAGGAGGATCTCCATTCTTTGCTGGATGTGGGGGGGAACATTGTCACCGAGGACAAGGAAAAGGCTGAAGTACTTAACGCCTTCTTTGCCTCTGTGTTCAACAGCCAGACCGGTCATCCCCAGGGTACTCAGGCCCTTGAGCAAGAGGATAGGGATGGGGACCAGAATGGAGCCCTCATAGTCCAGGAGGAAGCAGTTAATGACCTGCTATGCCACCTGGACGCTCACAAGTCTATGGGGCCGGATGGGATCCACCCAAGAGTACTGAGGGAGCTGGCAGAGGAGCTTGCCAAGCCACTTTCCATCATCTATCAACAGTCCTGGTTAACAGGGGAGGTCCCTGATGACTGGAGGCTTGCCAATGTGACGCCCATCTACAAGAAGGGCCGGAAGGAGGACCCGGGGAACTACAGGCCTGTCAGCCTGACCTCGGTGCCGGGGAAGATTATGGAGAGGTTCATCTTGAGCGAACTCCACAGGCAAGTACAGGTCAACCAGGGGATCAGGCCCAGCCAGCATGGGTTCACAAAAGGCAGGTCCTGCTTGACCAACCTGATCTCCTTCTATGACCTGGTGACCCGCCTGGTAGATGATGGAAAGGCTGTGGATGTCATCTACCTCGACTTTAGCAAAGCTTTTGACACCGTCTCGCATAATATCCTCCTCGGGAAGCTGGCAGCTCACGGCTTAGACAGGCATACTCTTCGCTGGGTAAAGAACTGGTTGGGTGGCCGAGCCCAGAGAGTAGTGATAAATGGTGTTAAGTCCAGTTGGCGGCCGGTCACGAGCGGTGTTCCCCAGGGCTCTGTTTTAGGGCCAGTCTTGTTCAATATCTTTATCAATGATCTGGATGAGGGGATCGAGTGCACCCTCAGTAAGTTTGCAGACGACACCAAATTGGGTGGGAGTGTCGATCTGCTGGAGGGTAGGATGGCCCTGCAGAGGGACCTGGACAGACTGGATCGATGGGCCGTGGCCAACTGTATGAGGTTCAACAAGGCCAAGTGCCGGGTCCTGCACTTCGGTCACAACAACCCCATGCAACGCTACAGGCTTGGGGAGGAGTGGCTGGAAAGCTGCCTGGCCGAAAAGGACCTGGGGGTGTTAGTAGATAGCCGGCTGAACATGAGCCAGCAGTGTGCCCAGGTGGCCAAGAAGGCCAACAGCATCCTGGCTTGTATCAGGAATGCTGTGGCCAGCAGGAGCAGGGAGGTGATTGTCCCCCTGTACTCGGCGCTGGTGAGGCCGCACCTGGAATACTGTGTCCAGTTTTGGGCCCCTCACTACAAGAAAGACATTGAGGTGCTGGAGCGTGTTCAGAGGCGGGCAACGAAGCTGGTGAAGGGTCTGGAGAACAAGTCTTATGAGGAGCGGCTGAGGGAACTGGGGTTGTTTAGCCTGGAGAAGAGGAGGCTGAGGGGAGACCTTATCGCTCTCTACAACTACCTGAAAGGAGGTTGTAGTGAGGTGGGTGTTGGTCTCTTCTCCCAAGTAGCTAGCGATAGGACAAGAGGAAATGGGCTTAAGCTGCGCCAGGGGAGGTTTAGACTGGAAATTAGGAAAAATTTCTTTACGGAAAGGGTGGTCAGGCATTGGAACAGGCTGCCCAGAGAGGTGGTGGAGTCACCATCCCTGGAGGCGTTTAAAAAACGGGTAGATGTGGCACTTCGGGATATGGTTTAGTCTGGTCTACCCTTGATTAGTCTAGAGTGGGCTTGGTAGTGTAGGTTAATGGTTGGACTGGATGATCTTAAAGGTCTTTTCCAACCTAGATGATTCTATGATTCTATGATTCTATGATTCTATAATACCATTGATATGGCATACAGCAACTGTAGTAGTAATGACATACAGTGTTATGTAGCAATTAGTATCATACAGTTCAAATTGTTGGCTATTCTCACCCAAAATCAAATCCCCTTGAGGTACACATCAGACTTCCCCATACTTCTGCATCACCCACCAATTGCACCCAGGTCCTTGAGCAAAAGCAATCCCACGAATGGGTTTGCCTTTGCCTGAGTTAGGAATAACCCAGACTGTCTTCTCAGCATATTTTTTATGTGCACTACAGGGACTTTATCCCCTTCTACAGTGTGTAAAAGTTTTGACTGGGCAGGGCCAGCTCGATTGGCAGAACGCTTGTATTGAGTAACAAGGTGGCCTTTGCTAAATGTGTATCCCAATGTTTGAATGTCCTAGCACCCATTGCTCTCAGAGTAGTCTTTAACGGTCCATTGTATTGTTCAATTTTCCTGGAGGCTGGAGCATGATAGGTGATGTGATATACCCACTCAATGCCATGCTCTTTGGCCCAGCTGTCTATGAGGTTGTTGAAGGTTAACTCTGAAACTCAGCTAATGCTGTATCAAGCCAAGATGTTTTTGTAAGCTGGCAAGTAAAGGACACTTAATCATCCCTAATCAGGAGAACAAACATTCAGTATCCTTTAACCAAAGACATCCTGGAGCAACTAGACCTTGAAGAGGTGCCGAGAAACTGATAAAAGGGAACATCCTACCCCAGAAGGCACCAAGAAACAGTAACTGAGGGAAAGGTAATTCTGGCAGGGGGAGATCGTGACCACCAACTCAATTCAGGACCAAAAAGATTTGCTCCCCCCACACCCGTAAGAAGCATGCGTGCTAATTTACATAGCAAGCGAGGCTAATTAGAATATAGTTGACCAATAGCAGATAGGATGGTAATTAAGGACCAATCATTGTAAAAAGAATGATTACTAACTCTGTAAGTTTTGTATATAAATACGGTGCAGAAAGTCTCGTTCAGTGTGCTCGCTTTGTGAAGTTACCACCTAGCACCCATCTCTGCACAGAAATGAAATAAAATCGATATCTCGACTTAGTGTGTGGATTGGATTGTTGCACACCGGGTAATGAACTCCCTTTGTGAGTCAACAAGTTTGTTGCAGAAATGAGTCCTGTTGTTTGACTCAATTCTTTCTGGAGAGCCATGTCGCCATAAGACTTGCTTTTCAAGGCCCAGGATAGTGTTCTGGGTAGTGGCATGGGGCACAGGATATGTTTCCAGCCATCCGGCGGTTGCTTCTGCCATTGTAAGCACATGGCGCTTGCCTTGGTGGGTTTGTGGGAGTGTGATATAATCAATCTGCCAGGCCTCCCCATATTTATATTTCAGCCATCATCCTCCATCCTAGACAGGCTTGAACCGCTTGGCTTGCTTGACCGCAGCACATGTTTCACATTCAAGGATAACCTGTGCAATAGTATCCACAGTCAAGTCCACCCCTCGATCATGAGCCCATCTATATGTTGCATCTCTTCCTTGATGACCTGAGGTATCATGGGCCCACCAAGCTATAAATAATTCACCCTTATGTTGCCAGTCCAGATCCACCTGAGCCACTTCAATCTTAGCAGCCTGATCTACTTGCTGGTTGTTTTGATGTTCTTCAGTGGCCTGACTCTTGGGTATGTGAGCATCTACGTGATGTACTTTTACAACCAGGTTCTCTACCCGGGCAGCAATATCTTGCCACAATGCAGCAACCCATACTCTGCTTCCATTGCTGTAACCACCCCCACAGGGCATTTGCCACCATCCATGAATCAGTATAGAGATAAAGTACTGGCCACTTTTCTCATCCAGCAATATCTAAAGCCAGCTGGATGGCTTTCACCTCTGCAAATTGACTCAATTCACCTTCTCCTTCAGCAGTTTCGTCAATTTGTCATATAGGACTCCATGCAGCAGCTGTCCATCTCCAATGCTTTCCTACAATATAACAGGATCCATCCATGAACAGGACATGTTGTTTCTCATTTTCTGATAGTTTATTATGCAGTGGGGCCTCTTCAGCATGAGTCACCTCCTCCTCTGGTGATATTCTGAAATCTTTGCCTTCTGGCCAGTCCATGATCACTTCCAAGATTCCTGGGTGACTGGGGCTTCTTATTCGAGCCTGTTGTGTGATAAGTGCGACCCACTTACTCCATGTAGCATCAGTTGCATGATGTGTACAGGGGACACTCCCATCAAACGTCCAGTCAAGCACCAGCAGTCGGGGTGCCAGCAGGAGCTGTGCTTCAGTGCCAACCACTTCCAAAGCAGCTCGAACCCCTTCACATGCTGCCCATATCTCTTTTTCAGTTGGAGTATAGCAGGCCTCGGATCCTCTGCGTCCCTGACTCCAAAACCTAAGGGTTGACCTCGAGTCTCCCATGGTGCTATCTGCCAGAGGCTGCAGGTAGTGCCATTCTCCCCAGCTGTGGTGTAGAGCACATTTTTTACATCTTGTCCTGCCCAGACTGGCCCAAGGGCTACAGCATGAACTATCTCACGTTTAATTTGTTCAAAGCCTTGCTGTTGCTCAGTGTCCCATTTGAAATCGTTCTTCTTCCAGGTCATTTGATAGAGAGGGCTTACAATCAGGCTAATTCAGAACATGCATTCTCCAAAAACGCACAACACCCAAGAAAGCTTGTGTTTCCTTTTTGCTAGTTGGGGTGTACATAGCTGTTATTTTGTTGATCACATCCATTGGGGTCTGACGACACCCATCTTGCCATTTTATTCCTAAAAACTGGATCACCTGTGCAGGTCCCTTCACCTTACTTTGTTTTATGGCAAAACTGACCTTCAGAAGGATTTGGACTATTTTCTTCCCTTTCTCAAAAACCTCTTCTGCTGTGCTGTCCCACACAATGATGTCATCAATGTACTGCAGGTGTTCCAGAGCCTCACCCTGTTCCAATGCAGTCTGGATCAGTCCATGGCAAATGGTAGGGCTGTGTTTCCACCCCTGGGGCAGTTGATTCCAAATGTACTGGATGCCCCTCCAAGTGAAAGCAAACTGTGGCCTGCACTCTGCTGCCAAAGGGACTGAGAAAAATGCATGAGCAATATCAGTTGTGGCATACCACTTGGCTGCCTTTGACTCCAGTTCTTATTGAAGTTCTAGCATGTTTGTCACGGCAGCACTCAGCAGTGGTGTGACTTTGTTCAGGCCATGATAGTCCACTGTTAATCTCCACTCTCCATTAGACTTTTGCACTGGCCATATGGGACTGTTAAAGGGTGAACGAGTCTTACTGATCACTCCTTGGCTCTCCAGTTGATGAATCGGCTTATGGGTGGGAATCAGTGAGTCTTGGCTGGTGCTATATTGCTGCTGGTGCACTGTTGTGGTAGCAATTGGCACCTGTTGTTCTTCGACTCTCAGCAGCCCCACAACAGAAGGGTCCTCTGAGAGGCTGGGCAAAGTGGACAGCTGTTTAATTTCCTCCATCTCCAAGGCAGCTATACCAAAAGCCCACCGGTACCCTTTTGGGTCCTTGACATACCCTCTCCTGAGGCAGTCTATGCCAAGGATGCACAGAGCCTCTGGGCCAGGCACAATGGGGTGCTTCTGCCACTCAAGCCCAGTTAGGCTCACTTCGGCCTCCAATACAGTTAGCTGTTGGGATCCCCCATCACTCCAGAAATACAGGTGGGTTCTGCCCCTCTATAGCTTGATGACATTAGGGTACACTGTGCACTGGTGTCCACTAGAGCCTTATAGTCCTGTGGGTCTGATGTGCCAGGCCACTGAATCCACACAGCTGAGTAAACCCGGTTGTCCCTTTCCTCCACCTGGCTGGAGGCAGGGCCCCTCTAGTGCTGGTCATAGTATTTGTTACTCAGTTCTTGTAAATATGAATCAGAAGTCCCTTCATTAAGATCAAGAGTAAGATCAGCCCTTCCACTCTGTCTGGGGAACTGCCCACTGGAAACTGGAGCAGCAATTTTCCTGGAAGAACCCCCATTTGTGATTGTTTTTCCTTGCAACTCATGCACACATGCCCCTAGAGTCGAGGTAGATTTTCCATCCCACTTCCTCATGTCCTCTTCACTGTCACGCAGGTAAAACCACGGGGTGGCCTGTGGTGTGTATCTGCTATATCCTCCCTCTTGAGCAGAGGAATGCTTACTCCTAATAGCTGAGATACTGGTCTGCACAGGTGGGGAGTGGGTTCTATCCTCTTTGAGTTGCTGGACCAGTTTCTCCACAGGCAAGATGGGGGAGGAAGAGAGACTTTCTTCGTATTGCTGGACTTGGCCAGCCAATTCATCCACCGTTTGTCCCTCTCCATCTTTCCAGGACTTTACTGCCAATGAGTTGGCATACGACCACGATGCACTCCATACAAACTTCCGCCACATGGGTTGCATGCACCGGACTTCGACTGGATCTTTGAATAACTGCTCATTGTCCAGGTCACTGTAAATCACCTCCAGCATGGCTAATTCCCTCAGGTGCTGGATACCTCTCTCTGTGGTGGTCCACTTGCCTGGGTGACATATAACATCTTCCTTGAAGGCACACCTTTCCTTCATACCAGACAGGAGTTGCCTCCAGAGGCTGACAGCTTGTGCCCCTTTTCCTGCTGCTTTGTCAATGCCCCCTTCCCTAGAAAGGGATCCCAGCTGCTTGGCTTCCTTACCTTCTAATTCCAGACTGCTGGCCCCATTACCCCAGCATCAGAGCAGCCAGGTGATGATGTGCTCGCCTGGATGATGGCTGAAATCTTTTCATATATCTCGTAGCTCACTCAGGGATAGGTAGTGGGTGGTTATCACCTCGTTTATGAGTTCTTCCTCCTCCTGTTATTGTGATGGCCCTGCTTCAGAGTAGTCTGCCTTGCCTACTTCTTCCTCCTGCTCCCTCTTAGAAGAAGCTTCTTCATCCCTTGCTAAATGAGTTGACTTCTGCTTCCAATATTTCTTCTTGTGTATAGGGGCAACTGATACCGCACAGATTGGTTCTCTGGTTCAGCCGCAGTGCCTGTCGTGGGGGCTGGAGTAGCTGCAGTGCCTGTTTTGTCGTCAGATCCAGAGACCTTCTCTTCCCGTTGAGGGTACTGAATACTGTTGAACAGGGCTTGGTAGGCATGGGCCAGGCCCCAGCACATTGCAGTGATTTGTGTCTCCCTAGAACTGCCAGGGTGGCAGCACACTTTTTCCAAATATTCTACTAATTTTTTCGAGATTCTGCACTTGTTCAGGGGTGAAGTTCCAAAACACTGGAGGTGCCTACTGTCCTAGGCATTTGCCCATGCTATCCCACACACCCTGTTACTCATAACTCTGCGGCCTCAGGGCAGATCTCTGGATGATATTCTTAAATTGCTTATTAACCTTAGACAAAATCAAAACAATATTCCTAAGAAATAGAAATAGAAGTATCTTAACTACCCAAGGATGTTCAAAACACTGAAAAGTTATTGTAATGAAGGAGGAAATATCATAGAAGAAGGTAGCGAAGGTGCCATTCTGTATTTTCTCCCTAAAAAAACTCTCAGAGGAAGAAGTATAATTGCTAATTGTCTCCATGAGGTGGTACCCAAATTACAGTAGTGGGTTCAGTACAAAACTCAAATACCAGGTTAAGCTCAAGGCCAGTGTTTTAATAACAAATCTCCCAGGCAAAACATTGCTAATCACTGCAGAGCACAGCAAACTGAAAAACCCAACACCAATCTTTAACATGTACAGCAAAAAAAAAGAGCATGGTGCACATCAGATAAACTAATATTGAGAACAGATGAATCAATATTGTGACCCGCAGCTGTTAACAGATATGAATTCCTTAATACAGTCTGGTCAATCTGTTATTATCTCAAACCCTTTGTGCCCCAGGTTGGGTGCCAAAAAAGACTGTCCTGTCAGCATCCAAGCACCACACAAATGCTTGCTCACCCTCCCTGCCCTGGAGGGATCGGGGAGAGAATCTGAAGAACAAAAGTAAGAAAACTCATGGGTTGATATAAGAAGAGTTTAATAATTGAAAATTAAAAAAAAAAAAAAAAAGTAATGAAAAGGAAAACACAGGGGGCAGGGGGGACACACAAAACCCTGGAAAAACAAGTGGTGCAGCTGCTCACCACCCACTGACCAACACCCAGCCAGTTCCTGAGCAGTGATTGCTGCCCCCCAGCCAACTCTCCCCAGTTTCTGTACTGAGCATGATGTCACATGGTATGGAATAGCCCTTTGGCCAGTTTGGGTCAGCTGTCCTGGCTGTGCCCCCTCCCAGCTTCTTGTGCACCTCCTCGCTAGCAGAGCATGGGAAGTTGAAACGTCCTTGACTTAGTATAATCACTGCTTAGCAACAACTAAAACATCAGTGTGTTATCACATTATTGTCCTGCTAAATCCAAACTACAGCACTATGCCAGCTACTAGGACGAAAATTAACTCTATCCCAGCTGAAACCAGGACATTGACTGACTTACAGTCGTGTTTGCAAACCAGCAGGTCTGGGTCCCTGCTGCAGACAGCCCCTGGCTACGCTGTTGCCACCCATCTCCAAAGTCCAGCATAAGGTGGATGCAGCCATCAGGACCCCCACTGCTGGTTACTGCCTACGCAGTGGGGGAGGCGGGGAGCACACCGCCATGTGCAGTGGGACTGTAAGAAAGCAAATTGCGTAGAGGAATAGAGCACTGCAGAGCTTTGTGAGAACAAAGAACATTTGTGCTACCCAGTTAAGAGAGGAAGGGTTTCTTAAGAGTTTTTATGTAGGCTACTACTCAGAGCCCCTCTAAATGATGACTTGATGAAATTTGGAAGGCCATATCAAACCTCATCACTTTATGAGTTCATTAAACAGAATTTTGTTTTTCAGCATACTAGTGCAATATTTCTAGACTTGAGACAGCACTTCCATTTCAGAATGCTAAGTATTTTTGGGGAAAAAAATGGTGAATTATTTCATGTAGTTTCAAAATTAATATGCCAAGTGGGGGAAGGATGGTTCTACCTGAAATGCAGGCACTTCACTTGCATGAAAACAAGTTCCTCATTATTCAGCCGTTAAAAGCTGGTTTAAAGAGTGCAGACAGTTGCAAAGTTTTAATTCTGCAGTATGAAGTATTTTGTTCTATTAACAACTGAGTAATTATTTTCAGTCATCATGGAAAAGAACTTTGCTGGAAAAAGGAATATTGCTTATATTGAGCTACTGGATTTTAAAGTCAGATGTCACACTATTTTTCAAAATTAATAGTAGCGGTAGAGTAACCAATTATTTGTTCATCTTGCCATTTGATTTTTCAGATGATGCTCAGGAGTGTGTTTTTTATGTGTGTGTGGGAACGTATTTAGCATTATGTCCTGCGTGTATCTATTTTTCTCATTCAAGGAATAAATTAAGTATCTGATTTCTTTGTATTAAGGGAAAAAATGAAATAAGTTCCAGCACTGGACATTTTTAGATAGCAAATATTTTGTATACATGTAATGAAAATCACTGTCTCTTTACTAGAATAAAGCACACAGCCCCTCTAGTAGGGCTTGTTGCAGTGGCACAGTCTATTGAGTGATACTGGATGCTGCTGCCTACGTGTATGGTTTGTAGCTACAAAACTACAAATTCCAAATTATCTAACAAGAAGCACTGCTCTTCCTTAAGGTAACAAAGGTTTTATAGAAGAGGAGCCTGTGGCATCTTGCATTTAGAACTCCATAGACCTTTGACATGGCCCGTTACAAAAAGTACCTTAGTGAGAACCCCTGAGGCGCAAAACAAACCAGCAGCATTCCTTGAACCGCGTCATTACTCAGAAAACCGCCTGAGAGACAGGAACTGAAGAACAGAAATAGACAGGGAATTGTCTTCATAACATGTAAGCTAAGGTAGATGTGCAGAAGTGGGTTACTGAAGTGCTATCTGTTTTTTTTTTTCATTTACTTCTCAGTAACTTGAAAAAAAAAAAAAGTGAGCAACTAAAGTGACAAAATTTGTGAAACACAATCCAGTTAGTCAAGTTGAGAGGACTGTAAAGACAGTCCATGATTCTGATATATCTGACCAATGTGATAACAGATTCAATTATATTTTTAAAAATTGAAGGCAATACAGGGAGAGATGGTGGAGGAGCAGGAGGCACAATGAACCGTTCCTTCACCTTCCTGTGGTCCAAATTAACTCTGTCAGCTGAGCTTTGTGAGTAAAACTCATGTAAATTCTCACTGTTCATTGTGTACTTTGTTAACAAAAATACAATGTGACATGTTATGTGGGGGATAACTTTCTAATGCAGCTGGTAAGCGAGCCTACCAGGGGAGGTGCCCCGCTTGACCTGCTGTTTACCAACAGAGAAGGGCTTGTGGGAAATGTTGAGGTCGGAGGCCGTCTCGGGCTTAGCGACCACGACATGATAAAGTTCTCAATTTTGGGTGATGCTAAGCGGAGGGGCAGCAAAACTATTACCATGGACTTCCGGAGGGCAGACTTTGCCCTCTTCAGGACCCTGGTTGGGAAAGTCCCTTGGGAGGCGGTCCTGAAGGGCAAAGGGGTCCAGGAAGGCTGGGCCCTCTTCAAGAAGGAAGTCTTAAGGGCGCAGGAGCGGGCTGTCCCCGTGTGTCGTAAGACCAACCGGAGGGGAAATCGACCGGCCTGGCTGAATAGGGAGCTTTTGCGGGGACTCAGGGAAAAAAGGAGAGTCTACCGCCTTTGGCAGAAGGGGCGGGCAGCTCAGGAGGAGTACAGGGATCTTGTTAGGTCCTGCAGGGAGGAAATTAGAAAGGCAAAAGCCCAGCTAGAACTCAATCTGGCCAGTGCTGTAAAAGACAATAAAAAATGCTTTTATAAGTACATCAGCAATAAAAGGAGAGCCAAGGAGGATCTCCATTCTTTGCTCGATGTGGGGGGGAACATTGTCACCGAGGACAAGGAAAAGGCTGAAGTACTTAACGCCTTCTTTGCCTCTGTGTTCAACAGCCAGACCGGTCATCCCCAGGGTACTCAGGCCCTTGAGCAAGAGGATAGGGATAGGGACCAGAATGGAGCCCTCATAGTCCAGGAGGAAGCAGTTAATGACCTGCTATGCCACCTGGACGCTCACAAGTCTATGGGGCCGGATGGGATCCACCCGAGAGTACTGAGGGAGCTGGCAGAGGAGCTTGCCAAGCCACTTTCCATCATCTATCAACAGTCCTGGTTAACAGGGGAGGTCCCTGATGACTGGAGGCTTGCCAATGTGACGCCCATCTACAAGAAGGGCCGGAAGGAGGACCCGGGGAACTACAGGCCTGTCAGCCTGACCTCGGTGCCGGGGAAGATTATGGAGAGGTTCATCTTGAGCGAACTCCACAGGCAAGTACAGGTCAACCAGGGGATCAGGCCCAGCCAGCATGGGTTCACAAAAGGCAGGTCCTGCTTGACCAACCTGATCTCCTTCTATGACCTGGTGACCCGCCTGGTAGATGATGGAAAGGCTGTGGATGTCATCTACCTCGACTTTAGCAAAGCTTTTGACACCGTCTCGCATAATATCCTCCTCGGGAAGCTGGCAGCTCACGGCTTAGACAGGCATACTCTTCGCTGGGTAAAGAACTGGTTGGGTGGCCGAGCCCAGAGAGTAGTGATAAATGGTGTTAAGTCCAGTTGGCGGCCGGTCACGAGCGGTGTTCCCCAGGGCTCTGTTTTAGGGCCAGTCTTGTTCAATATCTTTATCAATGATCTGGATGAGGGGATCGAGTGCACCCTCAGTAAGTTTGCAGACGACACCAAATTGGGTGGGAGTGTCGATCTGCTCGAGGGTAGGATGGCCCTGCAGAGGGACCTGGACAGGCTGGATCGATGGGCCGTGGCCAACTGTATGAGGTTCAACAAGGCCAAGTGCCGGGTCCTGCACTTCAGTCACAACAACCCCATGCAACGCTACAGGCTTGGGGAGGAGTGGCTGGAAAGCTGCCTGGCCGAAAAGGATCTGGGGGTGTTGGTAGATAGCCGGCTGAACATGAGCCAGCAGTGTGCCCAGGTGGCCAAGAAGGCCAACAGCATCCTGGCTTGTATCAGGAATGCTGTGGCCAGCAGGAGCAGGGAGGTGATTGTCCCCCTGTACTCGGCGCTGGTGAGGCCGCACCTGGAATACTGTGTCCAGTTTTGGGCCCCTCACTACAAGAAAGACATTGAGGTGCTGGAGCGTGTTCAGAGGCGGGCAACGAAGCTGGTGAAGGGTCTGGAGAACAAGTCTTATGAGGAGCGGCTGAGGGAACTGGGGTTGTTTAGCCTGGAAAAGAGGAGGCTGAGGGGAGACCTTATCGCTCTCTACAACTACCTGAAAGGAGGTTGTAGTGAGGTGGGTGTTGGTCTCTTCTCCCAAGTAGCTAGCGATAGGACAAGAGGAAATGGGCTTAAGCTGCGCCAGGGGAGGTTTAGACTGGAGATTAGGAAGAATTTCTTTACGGAAAGGGTGGTCAGGCATTGGAACAGGCTGCCCAGAGAGGTGGTGGAGTCACCATCCCTGGAGGCGTTTAAAAAACGGGTAGATGTGGCACTTCGGGATATGGTTTAGTCTGGTCTACCCTTGATTAGTCTAGAGTGGGCTTGGTAGTGTAGGTTAATGGTTGGACTGGATGATCTTAAAGGTCTTTTCCAACCTAGATGATTCTATGATTCTATGTTCGTTTAATATCCAGTGGAAATAATGGCTCTGACGGCTACAGATAGGATATAACTAGTTGTGGTAAGTGTGCCTAAGATGACTGGGATTTCTGAACTAAGAAAATATTATAGTTGAAAGTATAAAAATAGGAAAGATAATCAGGAACTTGTAGTCTATCTTTTAAAGCAAGAAGAAGGGCCATGGTATTATATTAAAAAACATGCAGAACTGATAGGAAGATATACTTTTCACAAAACATTTGATTGAACTGTGAAATATGTTTTCACATAGTGGGAATTAATAATTTAGTGAGATTTAAAACTATTTTTTTCTTTATATGAATAGAAAGGAGATAAAGAACAAGAAAAAATAAATAATGAAATTATTACCAGGAGACATACAAATTATATACGTTGGCCTTAGGATAAAATATCCAAATATTACTGAGTAGGAAGAGTTTAAGTTGGAAAATAAGTCATCCCATAGCTGATCATTGTAGAATTTTTTGCACCATTTTCCAAAGTCGTATTTGGAAGGAGGACATCAGACTAGATGGATACTTGTGGGATTTAGCCTGGCAGCTCTCCTAGGATTATCATGGAAATCTTTGACGGAAACCATGGCAATACCAGGGAACCTCTGTGAAAAGTGAACCAGCAAAAAGCCCCTGCCAGGGACAAATGACTGCAGCCAAAAATGCAGTGGTCGTGAAGTAAGTTTGATAGTAAGCTGCTGCACCTTGTGAGTACCAGTCACCTCTCTCACAGGAACTGAATGACAATAGACCAAATCTTAAAAGTTTTCTTCCTGCGAGAGACAAAGAAACATCATGATTCTTGAGCAAGTATGTAAAAACATGTATCTGACAAATACACACTGGGAGAAAACACAGTTTTTAATTTGTGGAAAGGCTGTTGGGGTATAAAATTAATGTCTTCAAGCATTAGTATTTTAATAGAACACTGTTGCTATTATGCTTGCAAAGATTTTTTTTTTTTTTAAGGCCACATCTGAAGAAGTCACTCCAACCACACTCTTACAAGTCATAAGGACTGGGATCAAATTAATCATTCTCTCCTGTAAGATGTGTAAGAAATAGGAAAACTTCATAAATACATTGCCACAGAAAAGGTCCCACTAGATGTGTGGGACATTATGCATTTCAATTCAAGTTGATATTGCTGCTACAGGGTCTTATTTGAGTATCTTGCAGCCTTTTTTTAGATGAGCATCATTACTACTTGCTTTTCCTCTGGAAGGTTTCTTCCTCCTTTTACTCTTTGTATCACCTTGGCTTTTGGCGCTGTTTTCTCGCTCTTTGCTTTTATCCTGAGCTAATGGCTGCTTTCTCCTGAACCATCAAGGAGCACCCTCTCAGCACCAGCTCCAGTAGCGGTGGCACCATGGAGTCCAAGCCAAAAGGCCAGGCAAGACCAGGTGACTGCTTAGCCATTTAAATGTCTCTGCATGGTGTTGCCCTGTGCTCCAGATTTTGGGATGGTGACACAGTAACCATTGCCCTTTCTCACTGTGGGCATCTTTTGCCATGCAGAGATTCTGTAAGCATGTATCACAGATTTTTTGTTGTAGCACGTGCAAAAGTCAGCTAGGATTTAAGGAGCTTCTAGGCTAAGCATTTGTGTACTCAGCACCTGCAGTAAAACACCTGAGGAATATCTTCTGAGTAATCAGTCAGGTGGGAAAGATTGATCTTTGCTGGAAGAGATCCTCAGCAATGCTGAATTGCCATTCTCCACTTTCCTGTTTATTCCTTTACAATTTTGTATCTTTCAAGGTGATGGTTTTCCTCTTAAAAAAACCAACACTTGTCTGAACAGTGCAACCTCTAGCTGTAGTTTTCGGTTTCTTGTCACATGTGACTGCAGCTTTCCTTAGGACTTTCTTACAACTGATGGCCAAACCCTTGGGAGGGGGCGAGGACAGTAAGTCACTATACAGTATTAGTCAAACAGAGCCCATTACTTTGGTGTCCTCTCTGCACCTCAAATGTAACATAATGACCCTTCCTAATTAAGACCTGCCAGATGATGAGAACTGGTAACTCCAGATGCTCTTTTCCAGGCAGAACAGTGACGGAATTTCCTTTCAGCTGGATGCACCAGTAGTCACGCATGACTGCGCTAGCGTTCAGTGTTCTCGGAAGGGCCATGTGGTTTTTACTGATACAAAGGCATTTGCTATTCTGAATCCTGGTATGAAAAGTGAAACCAAATTCCATACATCTTGCTTGTTTCAAAATATTTATACATATTCCATCAGCACCTGTCTCTCCTTCTGCTTTGGAGTGTTGCCAAACAGGTAAATATTTCACGGGGGTGAAATTGGAATGACAGACACAATTTCATGTGCCTTTTAAATCTTGGCCCTGTGCAAAGGGTTCTTAAGACTTAAATGCTGATCAGATAAGACACTGCCAATTAAAATTGTGATCCCATGCATGAGGTGCTAGGGAAAACACCGTACAGACCACATATCACAAAGACTCCTTGTTATCATGAAGCTGTCACAGTCAATGGTCCTGTAGACAGACGTGATCCTATCTGCTTTGGGCAAATATTGGGACTGGCAGACTCTTATGAACTGGGGTTCACAAAAGGTCCACTCTCCAGAGTGGAGCAGAGCACAGCAGACCTGGCATCTGTAATGTTTTATGTTGTACCCTGTGGTCAGACCAGTACCATGGACAGTCTCAAGTGTGAGCAATAACCCAGAGCATTTTCTCTGCTTGGTGATCATTACTGTGATAAGTAGCAACTGCCTTTTATTCCTCTAGTAAATTTTTAATCTGCAAATCTGAAAAACAGACAGCAAAACTGCATGCAGATAGTCTTCTGCCAGATCTTACTGTTGTACTGATGCAAACTGACATCTGCTAGAAAAATCCTGTAAACAAATCAAGTTCTACAAAAAAGCCAGCAAAATTAAGAGCAGTCAAGCTCCTGATACAGGACTGAGGGTGTCCGTGCACTTCCCTGAGGTATGACACAGGCTAAGGCATCAATAGTCCCCCATCCGGTGAGGACACCGAAGGCTGTATGAGCCTTCTGTGCTCCTTCCATTACTTAAAAAGGAATGAATACCATCAAAAACTTTCAACAAGCACCTAAAATGTAAAACTCCAATGAAGATACAGTAGTCCTATATGGTGGAGATCTTTGCAAGGAAAAAGACCTCAACCTCAACAATACATGATTTCATCATGCCAGGACCCTTTCACAGCCAAAATCTCGAAAGAGCAAGTATTGAAAAAAAACCCAGGTCAAGTCCTTGTTCTATACTACTGCCGAAAGACAAAGGTTAAATGCCTCGAAAGAAGACATTAAGGTTTCCAGTACTAAAACAAAACAATGCTCCCCAGAGAAGAGTGGAAAGATAATACATTTAGTCTCTTCAGATTCTTTGCAGTGCTCAAAAGACTTACATACAAAATAATCTCTAGAATAGGCATAGGCAAGTAGTAGTCAGTACCCTTTGTCCACAAAATCTCCATTGCTTTGCATAGAGTCACATGGCATGAATCCTTTTTACTACAGAGCATCACTGCAGGGAGTTTCCCCTTCTCTTATTGAAAAGGGAGTGTCTTCAGCTGTTGGCCTTTTCTTCTGTACTCTTTCCAGAAAGAAGATAAAAATATATACATGGTTTTTCAACTCTACCACAAAAGGTGGAGCAGGGATGAGAACTCCCATTAAAGGCCAAAGTACACAAAATATTTGAAGTATTACAGAACCAATGGAGAACAACATATTGTTATCCAGCTTGGAACTAAAGACTTGCATAGACATGCAGTACTGTACGTTGGCAAAACCAATGAGAAAGGTCCGAGTAGCCTCATACACATGAGCTGAATGGACACTGCACAGTTAAAGCCTTATCAGGCTCATATAAGGCACTCAAGAGGTACTTCAAAAAGAACTACCCAGTTCTTGACAGTGATGGAAGTTTCTGACAACAAAATTTGAACAACATACTCCAGGGAAGAGAACAGAGCTATACACAGAGTTCTACCATGCTTCTACAGCATCAAGTGTTGTGTTTTTTGTTTTTGTGGTTTTTTTTTTTTTTTATAATTAGGTAAAAAAAAATCAGATGAAAGAGTGGTCATGTAAAGGAAATAGTCCTTTCATGCTTAAGATAACAAAAGGTTAGTTGGGAAGATTAACACCAAAGGGATACCTACACACATAAATCAGTTGTCAAAGTAGCTTGGACCTCTGTTCCTTAGAGTTTTTAAAAACACATCTATTTAAAAAACACATCTATCTTAAAAAGGCTATGACAATTTTTATTCCTTTGCAATTTGTAGGAAACAGACATTTCTATATTTATTTTTCTTCTACACAATGCATGCTTAAGAGCAAGGACAGTCAGGGAATTAGTATCTACTGCTAAGATAATTACCTAGTTCCTCCAGGAAATCAAATTAATTGTGCTTTTTATGTCATGTTTCTATACTTGCAGTAAGAATCTATCCTTCAGAGAAAAAGGTTTAAGAAGCTTTATTTGAGTATAAAAATACATAAACTTAAGGCATATTAAGTAAACTGTACAAAAGATACACTAGCAATGAGGGAAATGTATCCATACAAAAACCAAAAAAGTTTACAAACAACTCACACTACTGAAATGTGCAGGTGCCAGCGGTACATTCTGATTAAGACTTTACATTCTAGTAAAAAGGAAACAAAACCAAAATCAAGAGCAGTAATTATGTTCTAGTGTCTATTGTCTAAATTTAAAAGAATACAAATCAAAAGTAACTGACCACCTGACTTCAAATATCACACAGGAGCCAAGCTCAAAAAGCACTGAAAAATTACCTCCATTTTAAAATGTGAAGATGTATTACCTAGTAAACATTGGCTAATGTTAATCTATGTTATATTACAACATGAAAATCCCCACAGTATTTTACAGAACCTAGGTCAAAGCCTGAGCTCGTTCTAAAGTCAATTCAGTTTAATTGACATGCAGACCAATAGTTCAGCCCAATAACAAAAACATGTTGCCAACATTACAACTATGGACTTTTTATTACTCAGACTACTTAATATCAGAATACTACATTTGCCAGTACATGAAGGAAGGTCATTGTGACCTTGATTCTTTAAGCCATTACCACTAGGTCAATATTAGTCCTTGGAAATGTCATTTATTTTGCTTTCATTTACTCAGTCAACTGATTACTCCACATGGCAAAGAACCTGCAGACACTAATGAACACAAGAACAGTCAGTTATAGAAGCAGGGACAAACAGGTATGAAACAGCCAAGAGAGAGCATAGCCCCTAAATAAGCACATATTTTAAAGGAACATGATTATCCTGTGTGGTTCACAGTTTTGCTTAATTAGAAGAATATTGCTTTAGATGACAAAAATATTAGGAAGATCACAAAAGAAAAAAGCTTCTAAAGGGAACGAACTGAGGTTTGATAAGGATTAGGCTGTTACAGAAAAACAGTAAGAGTTTGTAAAGATAAAATGACAGAGGACAACAGAAGAAAGCAGAAACACTACCCACCTGTCAGAAAACTTTCATAGCTGTCAAATTAAACTTCTGGAGTATAACAAAAGAACATAAAGTTAGAAGCTTAAATAATTCCATCATTATCATAATATCTGAAACAAAATACTCATACCAGAGCCACAAGTTTCACACACTATGTTAAGGACAACTGAGTTTTATATATGCTCTGCAAAAATAGCCTAGAATTAGACAATTCAGTTTTTATTTGCAGTCTGTGTTCAGATGGTCCAACTTAAGTTTTGTTTTATATCCTAGGGATCTGCGTTTCATCCAAATATTGTGTCTAATTATAGAATTAAGGAGAAACTTCATTTAGCTATCACCTGCTAAAAAACTTTTGAACAGACTGCAAAATTGTTTTTGTCATATATTTGAATCAGTGACATTTATCACTGAACTCTTAAAACCACTCAAATAGTTTAATACTTTTATTAGGAAATACCATTCACAAACTAAACTATCCAAGACATAAATACGGATTTTTTTTTTTTTTTTTTAAAATACAAAGGTATATACAGAGCAGATAAGGAGACATACTTCCACATAGCACCAAACAAAGAAGTACATGTTCAAGAGGTGGGGTTACATTTTCTTCAATGTATTTGGACTGTAGCTCCCCATGCACTAATTTTACTGCTACTTTCCTGAGGAAGAAAAATCAAATAGAGTTTGTCCTACTGTTCTAACAAGAACAACAAGCAGACTCAATTTAGACCATTTTGATGTATCCAACATTAGCCAAATCAACAAGCGATTCACTCTGCTACCAGAATTCATATATTGTCCTACTTTGAGCTATCTCTGATATACATATTCAAGAAGTAGAGTGAGGTTTCATCTGGGACTATGAGCAGTTAGAGATAGAACTTTGTTTTCAAACTGACTATCTATCTTTCTCTAGACTATTTACAAGACTACTGTATAACTACTACTGATATTTTCAAAGAGGTTTTTGTTAAAAAAAGTTTTTACTCATGTAGGACTGATCTCTGGGCAGTTTCATAGATAACTGAACAAGCAGGAGACAAAGATGTTTATTTACATTTGGTCTTGCTACTAGAAGAAAGGCTTGGGGAAGGATGTGTACTGTCATGCACATGCACTAAATACATATACATATTACAAAATGCACAAACTATACTCCAGAAAGGAAAGCGTAACTCTTTTCTCAGTTAGCAACCTTAAAGTTAACAAAACCCACTACTTATTTTCAAGTAGTAGTATTTCAAGTTGTCAGTATGCTCTGCATTTGTGCTGTCATGCCATTCCATCTTCAAGTCCACTCTGGCTTGTTATTTTAACAGGTTAACTGTACTCATCTTACTAATATTCCTAGAAGAGCACAAATGATTTGATTATAAAGAAAAAAAGAAATGAAGTTGTTCCACAGTTGTCTTGTCACAGATGTTTGTAATGTGTAATATATTGCAAAGAGGAAGTGTAAGCAAAGCCTTTTTTAAGAAAATGCAAATATGTTTTTTAATTCTTTAATGTATTTGTGTCAATAAAACAAAGGAAGTTCATAAACATTTCCTTACACTTAAAGCCTGTTTCAGTGCTAAACACAGGAAGTACCCATCCTTTTAGAAGGCACCATACCAGAGCTTCAGAAATGCAAAATTTTCATCTTCACCTTTTTGGTAATTACAGACTTTCAGCCTTCTTTTTATAACTGCCTAGAATTCCGGTCAAGATTGACAATAGATCTTCAGACATAAATTCTTCATAGTCTCTGTCAATTTTCGCATTCTGTTCATCAAGATATTTCTAGATAAGAGTTACAGAAAGTTTGTTAGAACTATCATGGTCTCTACTGTACTGGTTCTGCTAAAACATTTTAAGCAGTCATTGCACAGGTTAAGTGATTTCAGTTAAACACTTCTCTGAAAGATGTCTACCAGACACAGATTAAACCTGACAGGATGTTACTGCTGAAATTTAATCATTAATTCTGATTATTTATACCAAAGGTTTTGTCAACAAGTTTATTTAACTAGAATCCACAGATTCAGTGCAGCAGCCCTAAATAACTGATACTTTATTGGAAAGAGTAAGTTCTAATTTAACTGTAGTTGCAAATGTCTCTAGAAAGATTTAATTCCAAATATCAAATTTTAGCTTACCTCTATAGATACTACATGAGTAGCTATCACTTCTAGAAGACGATTCAGGTTATCACCAGCTTTCCGGCTCTCTTCTGTTGTTGTTTGCATAACAACTTGATATCTAAAAAGTAAAGACACTCAAAGTCACATCTGTAATTATAAAATTCCTGACATCTAAACAAGTCTGATATATTGTCATGTTTAGCCATAATTTTTTCTATTAGTATTAACTTGAACCAAGTTAGATTTGTATATTAATACTCAAAAGGAAAAAGGACTGTATTGTGCTAACTAGTAAGAAACAAAGTACCTTCAGTCAGAATAGTCCTTCCAGACTTTAGGATGTAAAATGTAGTTGTCACATAAGTTTGGAAACAAACTAATTTCCTTACTACAACCGTCTACATGAAAAATTTTACATGGAAAACAGGAGTTCTGATACAGCAGACAAATATTTTGGCAAAATAAGTGTCAAGGAGAAACATCTTTCAATTGTGAATTTGTGAAATTAATATACCAAGACGGACACCCACTCAGCAAAGAATTTTACATTAGGATTCAAGAAAATGTCTTTATTCTTAACACACATAAACCCCAAAATAAACTACACAAACAACTTGAAGTTATGGGCCTTACTGTCGTTGAAGATCATGCAATTCATTTGTGGCTTCACTGAGACCTTCATTGACACCACTCTCAAGTAATTGCTTATGCTTCTCTAACAATTCCAGTTCATTTGCACATTTTTGCTCTTCTTCTTCTGCCTCCTGTAAAGATAAGCAAGGAGGAAAAAAATAAATAAATTGCATAACTCAGAAATAATTAGGATTTTTTTCCCTCCTTTATATTACCTGATTACATCCTGATACTTGAATTCAAAAAAATCACACAAGTCAGTCCAAACTCAGAACTAAAAAAACACAAGGACATCCCCCCTCAACCTAGTTTCAGGTATTTTCTGTATCATCATCCACCCAAAACTAGCCTAGCCTTCCCTTTATTTCTCTAACCATATTTCAAGGCCTGTGTTGCAGTTATTTTCCCTTCAAAGTTCATCTCAAAAAGTGTTATTTACATACTTTAAATAGCTTAGAAATGGAACATCACGAACAACTGTTTCTAGGTTAAAAAAATAAAATCACATTTGAGTAAGAAAATTGCTTTTCCTTTTTGTGTCTGAAAATTGAGTACAAAATGTAAGTAATCATCTCTCCAAGGAGAATGACACTGTTGACACTACACTTAGCACAATTAAATGCACAAAACCCAACTAAATTCTGCCATCAACTAAATATGCAATTCTGCTAAATTACTGAAACATCATCCTTCAAAACTATTTTTAGTACTGAAGTCTTATGGATAGCATTTTAAAAATTACACAAGAAATTACAAGACTATGTCTTACTATAACCATCCAGTTGCAACTGAGTATTTTATTAGCTCACCTTAAGAGAAAAGCATATGCAACAGCAGAGATGAAAAGCTAAGTTTCAGGTGGTTTTGAAAGCAATAAACTAAACGAATTGTCTTCAGCCACCTAAGCAGGTATTAGCAATGAAAGAACCATGTTTCATGGTTATAGCAGAGAAGTTTGGATTTGAAAGAGCAGATATGATAAACACTAGCTTAGTTCAAAGAGCATTTTTCTCCTGCACACCACAGCCCCACCAAAGCCATGCTGTTACAGAAGCTGGGAGGTACTGAAGCAGCCACTTAGTTGTTAACTGAGAGGGCTATGTTTTGTTGCTAAACTAGAAGTAAGGAAAAGTACAGGGACTGCTCCCCCACCGGGTACGAAAAACAAAGCAAGCAACAATTTTATTTCATTAAAACATTTAATGTGCTTTTAGTCAAATAATTTTTGCTTAGTTTTTAATAAAGTGTTTAAACATGTTTACTAAAAATTGTAAGTGTACTTATTACATACAATCCGAATAGACAAGGCAGATTCTGTTAACTCTAAAAATCTCCTTCAAGCACATGGTTTGAGACATCCTCAGGTCAGGAGATGATTGCCACTGCTTTTATTACTCGATGTAGTAGCTTATGATTTACAGGATCTGCTAAAGTATGATGCCAGATTCTCTTATAAGAAAGTGAAAACTGACTCACTTAAGGTAGCACTCAAATATTTCTGAAATGAGTGAGAGAATCCTGCAAGAGGAATGGAAGGAGACAAGGGAAAACATCCAAACAAAAGCACAAACCAAAAACTTATGTATGAATACAAAGAATAAGGATATCGTTAAGGACAAATTGTCATCAACATATAACAGATTCTACCTTAAGCTTCTGATGGTAAAGATCATCCAGCTTTTCAGCTTCTTCTTTCAGCATTTTCACACTGCTTTTCTTGTCCACTACCATTACATTCACCTAGAATGAAAACACGACCAAGGAAATGTCATTCAAAAAGAATTCCAACATATAAATCCATACCATCACACACAACACGTGGTAGCCCAGAAATAAACTGAGCCAGGCTGGGATGGCATTAACTTTCTTCACAGCAGCCTCTATGGTGCTTTGTTTTGGATAAACGTCTAAAACAGTGTTGGTAACACGCCAATATTTGACTGTTGCTGAATAGTGCTTGCACAGCATCAAGGCTTTCTCTCCCTCTCATGGCCCCTCAGTGAGTAGGGTAGGAATGGGCAAGAGGTTGGGAAGACACATAGCGAGGACAGCTGACCAAAATTGGCCAAAAGGATATTCCATACCATATACTGTCATGCTGAGCAATAAAAACTGAGGTAGGGGAAGAAGAATGGGGAAATAAAATTCTCCTTCTTCCAATCCATCCTGAACCCAATACTGCTAAAAATCTTTCTGATAACAACTTGTCAGTGATGGTAAGCCACACAACAGACTGGAATGGACAACTTATTAAAAACAAATCTTTTGAATGTTTATGGTCAAATATATGTAAGCTGCACAATCTTCAATGCAGGGAATACCCATTATTTCAACCAACAGGAGATCCTAATTCTCACAATAACTTTTAGGTTCCATTGTAATTAAAGCAATATTCTCACAGCTTTCCTCCCTGCCCACCCCCCCAAAAAACCCAACCCAACAAAAAAACCCCGACAAAACCAACCCAAACAAGAAATCAACCCACCACACTTCACGCATGCAAAAGGTCAAATGAGACCAGCAGATAACATTTGGTGTCTTAGTCCTAATCTTCATTAACCAACACACCTGTTCCAAAGTATCTTCCAAAGTCATCTTCCGTTGAGTGGCTTTCCTAATTTCTTCCTCAGTCTGGTTTATGATCTCCATAAGGGGAGCCTGTAATACACACCCAAGAAGATCTGGCTAATGCAATTTGTTAGTTTGAAATAAGATGTACCCCAGTACATCTTTTCCATCTCCTGTTTTTATTTAGGCTGCTGTACTCTCTAATAGCAAATTTTCTTCCTATACTTCAATAGTTATGGTAATGCATCACACAAGCTTCTCAGTGAAGTTTCATGGAGAGGTTAAGAGACACCTTTCCAACATTTCCAAAGAAACACATTTTTTGTAAGTAGTAACAGAAACATTCAGTGTTGACTCTACTTACCTTGATCTGAGTTCTGTATTTGACTAGGCAATTTGGTCCTGCCTCAGGATTAAACTGAATCTCAAAGTCGTGGCCTTTGGAATTCTCAGCACTTACTGGAATTAATTTCAGCTTTCGAGCCAGTTTATGATACTCTGCCAGTTGCATTTCAATCTGTTCAGAGGAGAAAAGAGCAAAAGTTGTAGTAGAAATACAAGTGAAAAGCTCTGCAAAAAGTATTCATATAGTACTTTAAATAGGTTTCTGAGTTGCTCTGTACAAACATGATTCCATGTTACGCCACAGTATAGAAGAGTTGGATGTATTGACAGTCCAGCAGTTTGCATTGTTTGGATTAAGTGTTGTTTTATGATTTTTTCAGACTTTGCTCTGCAGGGTTTCTCAGCATATTTGGGTGAGACTGAATGGTTTCACCTGTGGTTTTCCCTACTCATCTGCCATTTTTTTCCTGCCTCAACTTTTTGAGGATCAGTTGATAGAGAAGAAAAAACACGCTTGGAATTAACACTAGTAACTAAAATAATGATTGGTCATCATGTTGATATGCCTTCTCTCATTGGTTTTGACAGGAAGTGACACACAGCCACACATTCTAATAACAAACTTCAACTTGAGCATACCTCTAGACGAAGCTTATGAAATGCTCTATGTTCCAATTAATGAGTGCCATGCAAACACCAAACATAAGTATTTTTTTCCAGTTTTATGTGCTTCATTCTTGCACAGTATGAGGAATTTAAGTTAATACCAAGTGCTTGATAAAGGGTAACCCTGCCAAATGTGAAACATATTTGAAACTTTTTTAAATGCCACCACTTACAGGACTGCATCTTTTCATTCTGTTTGAGGGAACCGAATGTGGCCCTTAAAATGTTAGAACTGCCACATAAGGGACCAATCTAGCCCTAAATGCATGCAGAAATATTGATACAAAGCACTAGTGGTGCACTAATTCCTTGCTATGAAATCTTAACATTAGCCTGAAATTGCTTGTGTTATCAAAGGAATTTCAAGCTAGTGTTATCAAAGCTTTTGATGCTATAACAGTGAGAGCTGACAGTGGTGCATATTCTAGCTATGTCCCTTATGATGCAGGAAAAATTGAAAAGAATACATTTCCATCATTTCCATTATGCTCAAAACAGAAAAGGGGCAAAAAAAGAGAAACATTTTTCAGAGGGATTATAAACAGAAGCCATTCTTGTCACTTTAGCCTGTTAAGACATATCTATGCTGTTGTTAGGTTATTTAGGAAAGAAGTTCACAATAGTGTAAGTCCCAAGTTTAAGCTTGCATGGTGAGAACTGACAGCCACCTCCCAGTGTAGTAGGGTTTTCACATACCGCCTCTTTATTCCTAGCATATTTTAGTTCTTCATTCCATAGCTGATGTTCTTCTGCTTCCACTTCCTTAGTCAGCTTGTTAATGGTTTGCTGCAACTCATTTCTCTCATGATTTATTCTCTCAATGTCCGCAACTGAGTACTTTTGGTTATCAAAGATGTGCTGGAGCCGGGCATTTTCCTGCTTCATTGCTTCTACTTCCATTTCTAAGTTCACAAAACATTTGTGAAATGGATGTAAAATACCAGCCTATATAGTTAAACCTAATCTCTCTGTATTTTTATAACTAAATAGTAGCTGTATTTCATTACTCTAGTGTACTAACATCTATCAGCCAAAAAATCTCTTTACTAGCAATCCATTCTGGAAAATTATTTGTAGCGTCATCATACACCAAGTATCTCACTCTGTCCTGAGGCTGAGAATTACAATTATTTTAAACCTATTTCTAGCTTCACTATCCCGTTTGTGACCCAGGCCTTCTTACCCACTGTCTCAACTTCCTCATTAACACCTTCCAGTTTTTGATCAAGGATGGCTATATGAGATTCCAGATTAGCCAAATAAGCCTGGTATTTCTGGACATCTGCTTGAAGAGACGATTTCAGGTTTCGTAGGGATACTCTACGATCCTAGTAAACGGATGGAAAGAACAACCATTATTATATTAATCTAAAATAATGACCTTACTTTCCAGACAAGACAATAGAGTAGTTGGTCAACTTCAATAGTATAAATATAAAATTAAAAAACTTTAATAACAAAAAAGGATGAAAAGATGGTTTGTACCTTAATTCTTGCATTTTAGCATTTAGTCTTTGATTTGCATTGGGTATTGCATTAAGAAAGTTCTTACTACACGTAATTCACAAGTATAATAATACACAAAGGGCAGATAAAACTAAGGGCAAGGAAAGCTGGGAATACAAGCAGCACATTTTGCACAGTAGGCAGGAATCTCAATTTGCCAGCTGCACAGCTACTAAACCATTTTTAAACTCATGATGTACTAAAAGCAGAATCCATCTTTTCAAACAAAATATTTTCCCCAAAATATATTGTTACACCACTGAATCCCATGCTCTCATCCCCTAAGTAGTTCTCATACCAACACTGTTGGAAAAGATAATGTTGAAGTTCAGAGAAAAAAGTGGTTCAAGTGTTTTAATATTTCAGCTAACGCAAGATCTCTATACCTGAAAAGATCTGCACAATATCAAACAAATATCGACTGAAGACTCCACAATAAATGACTTTTACTATAATTGTATAGGGTCTGTAATAACCTCGCCTAATTAAAATCTCAGAGCACTGAAAATAATTTTTTATTTGTTGTAATGTATCATCAGTACCTTCATTTAATAATGAAAATAATGGCCAATAATAGAAAATTCAACTCCACCATATAAACAAGCATAGACATAATTTACTAACCGGCTCGCTTTCCTTTTCTTTTTCTAGTCTTGCAATCTCTTCATGAAGTCTTTTGTTGTCAGCTGCTAAACCTTCTATCTGGAATTCATCTATATTAAATAAATCCTCTGAGCAGGGGCGGGGAGAGGGGCAGAAAAAGGGGGTGGTGGTTACAAATTAATCTCACTGAATATCATCACCTAATCTGAATATCTGTACTTTAGCTTCAGCACAGTAAATACCCATTATCTGGAAAGTTATTTTAAACTAAAAAAACCAACCCAAAACAACCAAACGCACCCATCAAAAAAACCCTTTAATTACAAAGCAAATCAGCAAAACCCCCAAAACAAACACAAGAAGAAATAAGTTTTTCAGTCCTCATGTCATAACAGAGCTCAAAATCACTCCTGTGAGGTCAGAGTTTCCAAACTCTCATACAGCCCACACTATAGAATAGTGGTTCTTAGTTAAGTTTCATCTGTTCCAGCTTCACAAGGTAGTGTGATTTGTATACTCCTTTCTCATCCACATACTTCCTTGCCTCTCGAGACATCTTTTTCCCTTACTTCCCTCAGTCTTTGCCAAACAATAGTATGATTTCTTCTTCCTACTAATATCTAGTAACAGTCTGGTAGCTTATGTTTCCTCTCCAACTGATGGCTCCAGCTTGTAACAGAAATTTCCTTAGTCTGGTTTTTCACAGGAGGGCACAGAGATCCAAGAACTATTTTTCCTCCTTGTTCTTGTATTCTGCTTATACTTCTGTAGGCGATGAAATGAATGAGTCAAAAATTAATAATTTTCCATCTCCCTGAAGACAAACACAGGTGCATGCTGAATCATGTAAGGGAACCTTCACAACAGAGTTTGGAACTCTTGGAGAGCATTTTCAGAGCTTTTAGAAGTTGAACTTTTTTACTCATCAGATGTGCATCCTCTGGTAATATTTTTGGTTTTTTAGTTGTTAACTTTGTCAGACAGAAACAAGAATCATCTGCATAGATGGAATTTGCATCTGAACAACTGTATACTGCTTCTCTGTCACAAAGCCATTGAAAACAATAGGATTACACAGGTACAGCTGACAGCAGAGCATGACCCATCTGTCTGTAACTAACAATGCATAAAAAGAAGAGAATTAAGTCAAAGTAACTGAGAGGTACTTGGGAATTTCAGGCTCCCTTACCTCAGATTGCTTTCACTTGTAAACTGAGCAAAACTGATGCTAGGAGAAAAACAAACAGTTACACAATTAAATACTTAATTAAAACATGAAAACTTACTTAATTTTGACTGCACTTCTGCATCCAATTCTTCAAAAGTATCTCTGCCTTTCATGAAGAGCTCATAGCACTTCACAGAGTAGTCCATGAAAAGCTGAAAACAATTTAAAAAGTTTTCATTTCAATGATTCAAAAAAATTTCAAAAGATTTCATTTCAATGATTGTTAGGCGAATGGTTGGACTTGATGATCTTAAAGGTCTTTTCCAACCTAAACGATTCTATGATTCAAAGGGCTGTAAAATATCGAGATAGTCTAAATCTACTCAACCAATGAAAGTAAACAGACACCAAAAATATCCTTCACTGGTTTGACTGCACTTCTGTAAAAATGAACTGTTTTCTTCCCCTTAAAGATAGAATGTCAACAGATTATATCCAGGCAGAAGGAGGCATCTAGAATTCACATTAAGAAAGGCCTGGAAATACTGGATACATTTTTCCGAGATACCTAACAAGGATAGTAGATACAACATTTAAGAATTTATTATCTTGAAGCACATAGAATCATTTAGGTTAGAAAAGATCTTTAAGATCACTGAGTCCAACCATAAACCTGGCACTGCCAGGTCCACCACTAAACCGTGTCCCTCAGCACCACATCTACATGTCATTTAATACCTCCAGGGATGGTGACTCCACCACTTCCCTGGGCAGCCTGCACCAAAAGGGTTATCAAGCATTGGACAAGAAGTTTTTCCGAATACCCATTTTAAACCTCCCCTGGCACAACTCTAGGCTATTTCCTCTTGTCCTATCACTTGTTACTTGGGAGAGGAGACCAACACCCACCTCACTACAACCTCCTTTCAGGTAGCTGTAGAGAGCTATAAGGTCTCCCCTCAGCCTCCTCTTCTCCAGGCTAAACAACCCCAGTTCCCTCAGCCGCTCCTCATAAGGCCTGTGCTCCAGACCCTTCACCAGCTTTGTTGCCCTTCTCTGCACATGCTCCAGCACGTCAATGTCTTTCTTGTATTGAGGGGCCCAACACTGGACACAGTATTCCAGGTGCAGCCTCACCAGTGCCGAGTACAGGGGAACAATCACCTCCCTGCTCCTGCTGGCCACACTATTCCTGATACAAGCCAGGATGCTGTTGGCCTTCTTGGCCACCTGGGCACACTGCTGGCTCATGTTCAGCCGGCTCTTGACCAACACCCCCAGGTCCTTTTTGGCCAGGCAGCTCCCCAAGCCTGTAGCATAATATGATCTTCTCAGGCTAGTTTATGGAACCTGTAGGTCTGTTAACAGACCTCTTCAGTAAATATGACCACTATATTTCAGATGTGCAAATGTCAGAGAACTGATCTAGAATTAAAAAGAAGTTATCTAAAAAGAATTTACTGGAGACTTTAAATTACAGATCTTTCAGAAGCAATTACACCAGTATTGTAAATTTTGTTTCGACATACGTGCATATGTATCGGTGCACAAGCACGCATTTAATTTAAAAGTATTTTTACTTGTTAACTGTCAGGTTTGTAACCGCAGTCCAAAATTCTGATTTAATTTTATTTTTGGAATCTGATTTTGGAATTTGATTTTTGATGTTCTGGCACATACAACCCCTTCCAAACATCTGCTGTGAGTTAACACTGAGTTAAATCTGAATAGTACTAATAATTTATAATAAATTAGAAAGAAAGCAAGCTGCTGGATTTAAGTACCTGAATTACACTGCCACCCTATTCTGTGGCTAGGAAATTAAACATTATGACCAATTTTTAAAAGGTAAGCCGAGTCGATATCAGTAGGAGCAACCACATTTATAATTGAGTCACCATCTTTACACTCTTAACCTTAGAAGACTCCAGTGCTAAAGAGAAATATACCTGAGACCCTACTAAGACTATTAATAAACAGCATTCTCCACAAAGGAGAATAGAAACAGTAGCAGCTCAGAGAATAAGGCATTTCAATTTAATATCCAGTCTTCACCAATAGACTGGCCATGATGCCTGCTCAGGAAACTGGTTGATCAGGCTTCTTATATAATGTTACTATATTTCCTAGAGAACTATGTGAATATAAAACTGAACAGAATATATAAATACAGTTAAAATTGTTGTGTCATATTTTTAAATTGTGTTGTTACAGAATATGGCAAAATTCAGTCGAACAATTCTGATAATAATTTACTTTTCATGGTACCTTATTATGCACAATTCCATCATCTGTCTCTCCTCCCCAGTTCTGTCCATCATCAAATGATGGTGCATTTTCCCTCATGGCAGCATACAACTGAAAGGCACAGGTGTACATACAAAGAGTAAGTGTGAAGATCATTAGTTTTCATATTAGTTTCATGTTCATGACAAGAAGCAGAGTAACATTGGATTAGGATTTCAGCAAGCAGGGTGTAATGGTGCTGCTTCAGAATGTGATCAATCACATCAGAGTAATAAGCCTGTGTTCAATTGCCTAAAAGCAGAGATGAAGCACCATTAACTGAACATTCAACACTGCCAAACTGCCTTGCTAAGCCAAATGTGTCTTTTCAGCATGAAGGATGGGATTTTCATGCGAGCCCAATTCAGCAGTGGTGAACTTCTGTCAGATTCCAAATTTTGCTCAGACCTGAGCTGGCAGAAGAGTTACCACTATTAAAAAAAACAAACAAAACACCCTACTCAAACACAAAACACCCCACTCTATACAACAATCACAGGACACTTGAATAATTGCTATTGAACATTCCATCCTTAGGCTTCAAATTTAGGAGAAGATTGCAGATGTCACAAGAAGATCTGCATTGAAGATACATGATTATACCCATTAATGTTTCACATTTTTATGTGTAAGTCATCATTTTTCCAAATTTATCCAGTGTACACAGTAAAAAAAATTATCATAATATAACATTAAAAACTCAGTTTAAAATTTACTAAAAGTAAGGCTAAGGGCTAGCTCCCAGATGGCAGGTAAGAACACTTATCTTTTTCTTTACATAAATGTCAAATAAAGAGATTTTTAGAAAGCAGTTAAGATATCTGTATTGAAACTAACATTCCAGCCTGAAAAGTGGAAAAATTTGGCTTAAAGAAGACAAATGCTACCTTGACACAATCAATTAACCAAACCAAGGCTGTCACAATCTGAGGCCACGTGTGTGGTGCTCCCACTGTGTACATGGAACTTTTTGACAAAGGAAAAGGGTACCTACAATGCAAAAGAAAATACATTTTAACAGTTGTGGCAAACAGTGATGAAAACAAACCAGCACATTTTTACATGTAGATCAAGGCACTGAAGGAAGAACAAACTCAACTGTACATCAAAGGGAGATAGGCTGTGTTCTTACAGCACTGTTTTATTCAATTATCATGGCTTTCTCATTTTGCAGCTCATAGAATATCTCAAGTTGGAAGGCACCCATAAGGATCACAGAGTCCAACTCCCGGCTCCTCACAGGACTACCTCAAACTAAATCATATGACTAAGAGCATCATCTAGATGCTCCTTGAATTCCGACAGGCTTGGTGCCCTGACCACTTCCCTGGGGAGCCTGTTCCAGTGACCATCCACCCTCTCAGTGAACAGCCTTTTCCTAATGTCCAATCTGAACTTCCCCTGACACAGCTTCATTCCATTTTCTCATGTCACAGGATTGTTTAGGTTGGAAAAGACCTTTAAGATCATTAAATCCAACCATTAACCTAATACTGCCAAGTCCACCACTAAACCATGTCCCGAAGCACCACATCTACGTGTCTTAAATACCTCCAGGGATGCTGAAGTGTCATATCACTGGTCACCAGAGAGAGGAGATCACCACCTCCTCCTCTGCTGCTGCCCTTGAGGAAGGTGTAGACTCTGATGAGGTCATCCCTCAGACTTCTCTTCCCCAAGCTGAACATACCAAGTAACCTCACCCGCTCCTCAAAAGTCTTGCCCTTGAGGCCTTTCACCATCTTGGTCACCCTCCTCTGGATGCACTCTAATAGTTTGATGTCCTTCTTATACTGAGCTGCCCAAAACTGCACACAGTACTCAAGGTGGGGGCCGCACCAGTGCGGTGTAGAATGGGACAATCACCTCTCTTGACCAGCTAGCTATTGAAGAAATGGACTTTTTTTGCATACCCAAAGATTAAAAACAATTAAGGCCTCATACAAAAAAGTGTAAGCTATTCCTTCATATACTCCTTAGCCCCTTCCTGTTCAGCTTAGTGTGTTGCCTTGGTCTTGGTAGCGGCCAGATCCATCTTTCTCCTTCTGAAGCTACTATGGGAGAAGAGATGGGAACTGCAGTACTAAGGAAAAAGGAGTGGGTGCCCTGTGAACATGAGGTGATTCATGATGAGACAAAGACCTCAAAGGAAAGGCAACAAACGCAAAGGAGGGAGTAATAGTCCAATGGATGATGTTTAGACTTCCAAACTGGGTGTGCAAGCCTGAAAGATTTCCTAACATATGAAAACAAACTGATGCACAGGAGTCCTGTTCTTTGAGGGCAAGATTCTTGCTTCAAATGCACTTTGAAAACAGAAAAGCAGCTGACAATCAGCTTAATGTCATGCAATTACAGAAAATTATTTCAGAACAGCTGCATGTAAAGTATTAATATTACCTATAAATACAGAACACAGAAAGGCTATACTGCTGATTACAGATATCCTCTCAAAATCTTCTACAAAATCAAGGAACACAGAAGTGTAGATTTTATTCCATCTTTAGATGGACAGCTGCCCAAAGTTATTTTAAGAACCTAGGACAAGAAGCTACCGATAAACTGACAGTTCTAAATAAGCACTCATGAGCCATTCAGCCTGAATGAACCATTTTTTAAAATGAATTATTTAGGTCCATTTTCTAACTCTCAAGAGACAACTTAAAGCAAGTTCTCAAAATAAGTCTTTTTATCCAGGATTACACTCTTGGTGCAGCAAAGCCTCTTCAGAGCAACTGCCTTTTCAACATTTCAGCTAGGTCAGCAGTTTCAAATGCTACAGGTTAAAAGAAAATTTTATTAAAATACTGAGAAATGAACAGAACAGACTTATACCTACACCTAAGGAGCCCTGGCATTTGACACCATCATGGGCTCAAATCTACAGAAGTAAAATACACTTCACTTTTTTTTTTTTTTAAATGAGACTGAAATTTCACCATTATCAACAGGCAGAGGATTTTCTTTCTTGGAAAGTGTTGGTGCATTAATGATTCCAAACACTTACTGAACAAGATTAGAAATAAACCACACAGCTACTTGGTGGGGTTTTTTCACCTCAGCAGTCATTTTTATTATTTCCACCCCCTGCTTTGAAAGCAGAATGAGAGAAGTTACAGGAAAAATTATTTTTGACTAAATGAACCAGATCCAACATTCTGAAATTGTATTTCAGTTCTTGGATTTTAAACAGAATGAACCAGAAGAGTCTGTCAAAAACACTTGTGTCTGTCTTTCAAAGTTTAATACAAATAAAGATAATTAATTAGATTTTACATTACAAATCAAGCTTCCAAGAGCCTATAGTTCTGCAAGTTCAAATATAAAGTGTACAGCAGAGTCTGAGAATCAGAGAGTAAACTTAGAGCTAAACAAAAGTGAAACAAAATAATAACATTGTAGTTTCAGAGACTCATCTGAAAAAAGCAGCTTATCTGTTCTCCCCAGCTATCATGCAGAATTCTTAGCTTTTAACTTTCTAGCTGTATCTTATCTATTTAGCACAACACACTAAAAATAATGATCTTACCCAAGCTCTTTAAAAACTCTGGGAATTTCCTCTTCAAATTTTGAGTCAGGCAGTTCGTAAGAAGGGCAGAGGAATCCATAGATAAAAGTGAAGATTTTCAAAAAGTCCTTAACCGATGGAGACTGTAGTGATTTCACAGAAACATTATGGGCGTAACCATTCTCAACAAGAAACTGAGGAAGAGAAACATGGCATATTAGTCACTAAATAAAATCTAAAGTTGAAACCATGAAAAATAAATATTTTGATTAGTATCTTTTATGCCTAATAAAATACATTTAGAATAAGTTAATAAGCTACCTCACAAAGCTGCTTGATACATTGTTGGATGAATGCCTTGTCATGAAGCGGCCTGGGATCCTTGATCTTTTCTGTACCGAACACACCATACTGACTGTTGCGTGAACCTCCAGCTCCACTAGCTCTAAGAACAAAAAATAAATACAGTTCTTGTGACAATACATATAAAGAAGAACTCTCTTAATGTTGAAGTCATGACAATTGATACTTTTATGTTTCTTTTGCATTTGTTATGCAAAGGGATGCCTGAAGGTTTCTCTTTATCTAGGATGATTCGAAAAACAACATCAACCTGGAAGCCATGATGCACACATACAACAGATGCATCCTAGATGCATGTTTTCTTCAGTTTATTGAAAGAAATAAAGTTTTATGGAGCAGAAAAATACCCCAAAGACAAAGAAACAAAATGATGTAGGTGATTGAAAATAAAGGCTAAAATCTTTAAGGAGTATTTAAAAGGCATAGATCCCTGCGACAGTGCGGTCCTATGAAAGATGATAACTGCAAGACATCAGAACACAGAACTAAGCTGAAAGATTATAGAATTTTGGAAGGTTTGCATCTTAGAGAGAAGAAGAAACTAAGGCAGAGTGTACTGGAGATACCATTCTTCCTTAAATAGGCAAATGTATTGAGGAGCTCTTAAGGTCTGCAATGCATATCATTCCCAAGAGGAAGAATAGCTCTCAAAGCAATTCCTACTCCACAGCATTATTGTTTAGTGATCAAAGAGTGGAGGAAGGTAGACCTGAAGGTCTGCTGGCCTCAGATCCATTATTCCCTACAATGAAAATCTGTCAAGAGAAAAAAATTACAAAGTTATGTGGGACTTATTTTTTTAATTTACAGTACAGAGATCTAAAGCTATCAATACCTCTTCCCAAAGAAGCTGACTTTCCTTTCTGAAGTTCCAGGTGTAGGTTTGCTCATGCTCAGCTTACCAAACGTACCTCTGTCCTTCCTGAAGGATAGGGAGAAGGCTTAAAGTGATTATTTCTACCATTTCCTCTTTTGCTCATGTAAGAAAACTATGAACACATGCATATAAGCCTAAGCATCTTCAGCATAGCAGCATCTTAGAAAAGTCAACTGATTTTAATGCATTATTTGTCCATTATCAAAACTACTTCTGGAAGAAGATTTATAAGTATACGTTTTATACAGACACACACCCAGCCACCTTTTAAGAAATATGTAAGAAAAAGTGTTACAATTAGAAATGCATCACAGGTATACAAATAGATTAAAGAAAGGTTTTTTCAGAATTGGAGCACTTGTGCAAATATCCTTGGCTGCAGGGAGTTTTCACTGCTCCCTTTTTTTTATTCCTCCCCAGTTGCTACTTACACACTCAAGTACACTACAGTAAATCTCTTCAGAGTTAGTTTTAAATACCTATTCTTAGCAAGATGATAAGCAACACTTACATCTGAGGTGTTTGAAGACCCATTTTGTTGTTGTCCTGCACTCTCAGTGCCATCATAGATTGCCGACCACTGCTTCCGGCAATACTTGAGCTTCGTCTCATTGTGACTAAACTGTAAATCACAATCTGTCAGTATTGGAAAATCCAAGATCTAAAGGTATTTGCTTTTTTAAACACCACAATGTCTTTCTAAAGGGTCAGAATAAGCAAGTAGAACTGTACTTCAGACCAATCAGCATGACAAACCGTTTACAAAACTATTGGGTCCTCTTAAAAAAAAAAAAAAGTAATTCAGACTCCAGAACTACATAGCAGCAGCCACAGCCGTTCAAATTAACTATTTTATTAATGAAAGTGCCAGTGCTTGTTCCAAACCTACTATTTTGCCGTTATTTATATCTGGTCATTTCTAACCTACAGGTTCCAAAAGCAAAACAGCTTAAGAAGTTTTTCAGTCCAATCAGCTGGGAGGAAGGCCACACTAACATGACCATTGTTTCTAGCACTTCAGCCATCCATCTGTTCCTTAGCCACTAATTCTGAGCCTGCTTATTGATTTTGCAAATGATCTCACAGTATCATAGCACAATAACTGGAAAGCCTATTCTGGGATAATATTATGGCTATCTTCAACCTACAAACACAAAATATAAATCAAATTGGAAGTATTGAACTGTCCCCACAGTGGTATTAAGTGGGATTTTGAGGTAAAAAGAATTAACTCTGCAAAAAATGCCAACTTTTGCCCTCTACAAAGGATCTATTTTATTTGTGGTGTGGGCCCTAATAACTGAATTACAACCAATCAAAAAAACTTCATTATAAACATTATAAAACACATTATCAATATATATTGCATTTCACAATCACACTCCTAGTTCCACTTCTCCCAAACCACAACAGAAGTTTAGCTTAGGCCCACTTCATAGGGCATCTTATCCGTGACCTCATTTTCTCTGGGCAAGAAGCTGCATTCTTCTATGACTTTACCGGGGATCCACCGCAGACAGAGCAAAACGTTTTCATAAACATACCAAATGACTAGTTCAAGAGCACAGTGTGCTAGAGTCAACGCGCCGGCAGAAAAAAACAAAGGCAGGAGCCCGGCAGAACTGGGCACAGCTACATCTACTTACATTAACGGCGCGTTTAAACCCTACCAAAGGCAAACAGAGGAGCCAGCGGCACTTACATGCCAACACCAACAGCCCGACACTCCGCAGCACCGTCGGGCCGGGCCCGGGCCCAGCCCCCTCACAGCCCCGGTTTTGCCCCGGTGCGCGGCCAAGGGCTCCCCCGGGGGCGGGCGGGGCAGCGCCTGCCGCCCGCCTCGCAGACTCCAGCCCCGGGGCGGCTGCCGCCCGGCCCCGTCGGCGGAGAAGGCCCACGCCACGGAGAGACCCGTCCCAACAGCCCAGCCGTTACCGTTAACGGCGCCGACTCCTTCCTCTCAATTTCAAATCCGCCCGCCGACAACGTCACTGCGCGCCGCAGCGCGCTACGTCACGGGGGAGCGGCGAAGCAGCAGAATAAGGAGGGCAGGGACGCGGAGGGCGCGTCGTCACTTCCGCTTGCCTGGCTGCTCATCCACAAACTGCCTGATTCCCCCGGAAGCTCTTAGGAGAAAAGGTTGTGGCCCTACAACAAGATGGCGGCGCTCATGGGGGCCGGGGCAGCGGCGGTAAGTGTGTCAGGTGCTGCTGTGCTATGGCGAGCCCTGGCGCTGTTCTCTGTCCGCAGCGAGGGGCAGGGGCGGAGGGCAGCCCCCTCCCTATCCACCCCCCGTAACGGCTGGGAACGGCCGTGCCGAGCCCCGCGCCCAGGCTTCAGCAGCACCTCCGCTCCGGGTTTGTGCCCGCCGCGGCGGTGAGGAGGCCGCTGCGCCGTCAGGCCGCGCTTCCCGCCGAGCGGCGGTGGGACATGGCGGGGCGGGGGGGAGAAGTGGTTCTGGGGGAAAACCCGAGCTCCCAGGCCCTGTGTGCGGGCGCTGGGGCCTGGCCTCTGCTGCCCTGGTGCCGCGGCTGCCCCTGCGCCCCTGCGGCTGCTCCCGAGTGCTGTCATACGAAGTCTTGGTTTATATAATTGCTGTGTCATAATGCTATTTTCTAACTTATTAAAAGAGTCATCTTAGAGTAAATCTATACTGTAGAAAACTATAGGAACTTATTTAAAACTGGCTTTACTATAAAAAAAAGTGAAATAGGGATGAAACAGAAGTCACAATGGGGATACCGGCTGAAGTCAGAAGTTTCTACGGTGTGTCCCGTGTCCATGTGGAAATGTCTGTCAGAAGACAGGTGCTACTCTATTGTAATTCTGAAAAGTGAACTCTTAAAAAAATTCCCACAGGATGAGTTTGCTTCAGGAAGTGCGGATCGTTACCGGCTGCAGTTTCAGGGAGTTGATTTTTCTTCCTGAAAAGGGAAGCTGTGATGTCTGTGGTACATCAGCTGACAGCAGGGTGGCTTGTGGATCATCTTTCTTTCATCAACCAGTGTGGCTATGAGATCCGTGACTCCTTTGCATACCCTGGTAGTGTCACTCTCAATACTTCTGTCACTTCTACTGAAGATGTTCATGCTACTTCTAGCTTTGCTGCCACCTCCTCATCAGGAGATGGTCCTATTCCTGGTCCTGGAGATGCGGTAGAAACAGAAGGTAAAAGAGCAAAAACAAGATATGTGTTTCGCGAGGAGTTCTTTGACATTTGTGAGCCCCATATAGCTGCAGCTCCTGAAGAGCGGCTGTGGCAGGGATGCACTGAGGTGAGTCTCACAGAAATAAAGGCCAACAGCAATAGAGAGGAACACCAAGAAGGAACCAAGAGTGGCGTCGGAGATTCTGTTGCCAGTCCTAGGAAGGTATGTTTGCCGTAATACAGTAAACTGCAGTAATCCCCTGGTAAATAATTTACCACTAATGTTGTCTTGCATGTTTCAGTTTCCTGAGCTTATGTAGGAGAGCAGGGACTTTTCCACAAGATGCATGGAAAATGTAAGCACTCATGAGGATATTCTTGTGTCCTGACATAAAGTCAGTAATGTGCATCCTGTGACTCAAAAGCAGTGGATTCCTCACAAAATCTTCTGATATTGGTTGTGGTCAGGCACGTGAGCTGAAACTGTGGTAGCTGTCAAGATTGTGCAGATTAATGAGGAGGGAAGGACAGTATGAATTTACTTTTGATATGTAGATTGTTCAGTCCTGTTCCTTATAGACCAAAAAAATAAAGTTGCAGGTCTAAACCAACAAATGTAATCATGAAGACCTAGTTAATTTTCTGCCATTATTGGTAAACTGCACTTGGCAGCTGAACAAATACCTTCTAGTATGGCCCCAAAGGAGGCATGAACATGAACTGTGGCATGCACTAGGTACCTTCAGATCCCAGTGCCATAAGTAACATAACAGAGCTTTAAGTCTGTGTACCTTGAGAATGCCTACAGCAGCCTAGGTATTTTGAGATCATCTTTTTGCTTATTGGACTTATGATAAAAAAAGAAAGAGATGGAAGTTTCTTCTGCTTTTAAAAGAGCTAATTTGTAATTCGGGTATGTTTATTTATTTTTTCCTTTCATCACGGAGTAATATGAATTTTTTATTTCACTGCTCATTCTGCAGAAACGTAAAAGGAAATGTGTATTCAACCAAGGTGAACTGGATGCTTTAGAATACCATTCAAAGGTAAGTCTGAACAAAAGTATATTTTTGCAAGTACATGATACCTGACTTTGGGCGTGTATGGAGTGCAAGGCTTGGTTGCAAACAAGTTCTGTTTTTGTAGCTTGTTCCACTAATGGGAAGGTCATCTCTCCAGTCCTTAAATCAGTAAGTGCATACAGAGAATATCTTCTGTGTAGATATATATGAAACAAACTAGGCATGAAACTGCAGCTGGGACATTTTGAAGAGCTGGAAGCTGCATTCACAAAATATCTTTTACCGTTATGGATAACTGAGCATTATACAGTGATGAGTTGAAAATTAGTTGAACAGGAAGTGACTGATTTGAAGTAAACAGTGTCACCTGTTCTGAAGATCAACTCATCTTTAGTATATCAGGACACTGCACTGAAGTTATTCAAAGCTTCTCTGACCAAATGTACTCCAAGAGGTCTCACTTCTGCTAATGAGAAAGAATTATCTCTAACATTTTACATTGTCATACTAAAGCATCATAAATGAATTAGAATTCAAGTTTCTATTTAGGCTCATGTCAGTGAAATATTGGTGAAGTTACAGCTGAATTGCACTGAAGCATGTTAGTAAATCCTATAAATGTAGACTGTGGATAATGTTTGATATATTCTTACTGCTTTCCCAAATAGTGATGTGGCCCTGAACTAGGATCTACACTTGCTTTCTTTCCTCTAATGAAGGTGTTAGTCATATTGGGCTTTTTGTTTAATTCTGTTCCTCTTGGACTATATTTTAATGACTAAATTTTTCTTCTTTTGCATGGCAACAATTTAGTGGTAAACATGTACACTTTGCTATGATACAGTGTAGAGTTCCTGTAATTATTACTGTGTATAAGCTATGTATGTGCAGAATCGCCTTAAAGGAGAGAACCTTGAAATTCAATGTCAAACAGAGGTTTATGAGTATGAAAACCTCTCAGCTAAAATAGTCATTCAACAATAGGAATAAGGGAAGAAACGAAGAGGTTTGATGTCTTGGAGGTCTGTGTAACTTCAAACGATTTTCGGTGAACATGCAAAAAAGTTTTGAAAAATCTGTGATCCCAGTTGGCCTCTGATACCATTCACAGGTTAGAATGTATTGGTTTTTAGTGTATTTGTAGAGTTAAAGGTTGTAGCTCTGCAAGTCAATTCAGATTATTTTGGCACTTATTCATGTCTTTAGAATTGTTTTCAAAAAAAACCCCCAAATTTGTGTCTGCCAGTGAAAGTAGGCATTGAATCCATTTATGAGTTTTGGTCAGAGTCAACATAGGCAACAGTACAAAATATGCTAAATTCCTTCAGCAACCATTTGTTAAAACTGTTTAAATTGCTTGATAGTCGAGAGGCTTTGTCCACCTGTTACTTAACACGTGGATGTAAGAAGAAAAGCCATCTGCATTAATTCAGCTGTACAACTTACAGCATTTCTAAAGAGATATTTATTCTGTTAAAGCAGTATGAACTCTTACTATCACAAACCTAGGTACTAAAAAATTATGACTTTGTCCCCCCAGATATCTAGATGGTGGCGCTATTAAAGAAATTATAAAAAAAAAAAAAAATTGCTTCCCCCCATTAATTTGGAAATTGTAATAAAGAGTATTGTGTAAAAAGATCATGTAAAGTTGAGGATTCCATAATCAGGAGTTTTAGAAACCATAGTAAGTATCTGAAACCTTTGATAAAGCCACTGTAACTGGCCTTATTGCTATTCTAAATAAAAACAAATGCCTCCTTGATAATTAAAACTCATAAAGGCTTAAAGATTTGGGAATGAACTAGGTCTCTAAATTTTGCAAAGGGGGAATGCTGAAGTGAATGAGTGTGTATATAGATCCAAGAATTTTGTCTTCCTGGACTCACTGGCAGATTATTTGAGAGGTGTGTTCCTTAGAAAAGATGAAAAACAAATTCTAATAATTTAATTTGCTTTATTTATTGTACGTCCGTATTACTTTTAAAATGCATAAACTATTGTTTTTCAGAGTGAATTAAAATGTGGAAAAATACTGATTTTTAGATCCCAGTATACGTCTCAGTTAAAAATATGTTTATGGGCACAGTAACTTGGAATTAGATTAGAATTTTAACTTATACTTCAAATTATTGCTTTGAAATTTATGTTTGCTTGGAACAGTAATATTCCACTTCTATTGTCTGTGCAATGTTTTATTCAGTAGTCTCTCACTCTTTCTTTCTCCAGGCTTCTAATTGTAGTTGCTTTACCAAAATGGCAACAACAAAATTTACCATGCCCTTGTAGCTTTTGAGTCAATGATCTCAGTATTTGGCAAGGATCCTTTTCCCAGTCTGCAGATTGAAAATGTTTTGATTCCTGTTGCATTCCCTGATCAAGTAGATATTTGAAAGATAATTTATTTTTCCCTTGTTTCTTTATGACCATACAGGTCAGGAAGCTCATTTGGGAAGGCACTTTCCATTTAGTCCAAGAAGGGCTCAAAAGTGGTTTTCTTCATCATACTACTGCAGAACTCAGTTGCAGGAAGAATGTTGTACTTGAACACATTGGCTGTGGGTTGGCTGAATTATGTGAAATGGCAAAGCAGTTTCCAGCTGTGAATGAAAGTGACCATCAAGCTGTACATATGTTAGATGATGAAACCTCCATTCCAGAGCAGGACCTGCTTTCGTGTGTTACAGAAAACAGCTCAAACTGTGCAAAAATAGTTGTGTTAATGGGGCAGAAGTACTTGGTGCCACCAAAAAGCAGTTTCCTTTTATCTGATATTTCATGTTTACAGCCCCTGCTGAACTGTAAGTATCTTTAGGCATTAGAATTTACCACTTCTTTCCTGTCTAAGAAGGGCAGTTAATGTCAAGATGACTAAGGACTCGATGAACAGATTTTAATATGCAGCATCACACTGACAGGAAATGCTGCTGCAAAGCTTTCAAAGTGGTATTTCTAACTTTGTGCTAATAGGTGGGGGTTTTCAAAGGAATCTTGAGTGGTTAGGAGCATATGTCTAGGGGGGATTCTCTGTCTCCAGGAGGCTCCTTTAAAAATCTCAGCCACAGCATTTTACATGAAGCCCAAAATACAACAGTTTGTGAGCGTGTTCTGAGCCACTGTCAGTGTAGAAGTCATGTAAATGCTTTACATTGGGACTAGCTATGCTGCTGGGTCCCTAGCCCACAGGATGAGGCTTTAACATAGATAAGCCCATGCTGCTGCTGGGCTGGTGTTCCTGCTGTCTTGGTTTTTTAGCTAGATGAGATCATGGGAGAGGGATGAGATTATGCATCTTAAAGCAAGGGTTCCCTTAAAGATTCATCCTGTTCAGCAGCAGGGTCTATTTAGATTGGCATAAACTGATTGTGAAACCAATCTCAGTGTCCTCCAGAGAATAAATCAGTTTGAGAGGCTGCTGCACCCAGCTGGAGGTAAACACTTTAGCAAGACCATGAGTAGCAAATGTGAGTTGACTTCTCAGCTGCTACGTTTCACAGCTGAGAGTATTGGCTTAAGCCAAAATCAGTGGCAGGGAAGTGGTGGGATTTTAGAATTAATAACTCCTCTGTAAAAGTAAATCAAAAGCTATCCAAGCCAGGATCCTCACCCTTAACGGGCCATGCAGAAAGCTTTAAGCTGACAACATGCCTCAGTCTTCACTGTACATCACCATTCCATTAGTTTTCAATTTGACCTTCATTATTATTATTATTATTAGCAGCAGCTAAGCTTCATCAGACAGTCTTACAGGAAAGATGTCTGTGAGCTGGGGATTACTGCTCTACCCTCTAATCAGTAATTTTAGATTTGTTAGTTACATATATTTCCTGCCTTCTAATATGGAACTTAGATGTTCACTGTGGGTTTTTTTTTTTTTTTTTAATAAGAAGACATGCAGGAGGTGGAACCTTGTTATCCAAATAAAAATTTTATATTTGAAGTCCAGAATTTAGCCAGGTAGCTTTTTCAGCTGGATGAAAGAAGGAAGATCACTATCACTGTGCTATCATTATACACAGGTGTGCATATAGCAAGTTTGGATTCTCCCAGAGGACAGGGTGCAGTCCAAGAAAATTGAGAAATTGTTTTTGAAGTAACCAACAGTGAATGTTAATACAATGGCATGACTTCTGATTTTTTTTTTTTTTTTGAGGAAGTCTACTGTCCTTTTTAATTAGTATTTTTCTTCTTCCCCTTCACCTGCCAAAAAAGAAGTATTTCTTGCTGGTCAGCCCACTGTCAGGATAACACCTCCAATGTTAATAAGGGAATAAGAGGTAGAAAGCATATTTAATGGACATTAAATATTAAGCTGTTGTTCTTACTAGCTATTTAAGTAATTACTATCAGACTCAATGAAGGAACAAGTATGTTCTGTGGGAACAATAAAATTGGAGAGTCCTGTTTTTTCATGGATGTGTCCTGTATCTTCTATCCTCCAACTAAAGTAAACCCAGCTTCTCCCATGAAAACTCTTTCAGTTCTCTTCCTCTTGTCCATTGATTTCCATTTCATATACTGGGTCTAGCTGTCTGTCTCTCTTCACCTTCAGTAGTGCAAAACACAGTTTTTGAGGGCTGGTTCAGAGTTCTGTGTGTCCCAGCTGGCCTGCTAGAAAGATCAAACAGGACAGGAATCTTGTGTTCAGGGCTGCAGCCTTTCACTCACCTGGGTGCCTTATTACATAGTTTCTGTTAGGAAACTTGGAAGAATTTTCATCTTTGAGACTTGCGCTCTGCTATCAGGTTTTTTCTGAAGTCCCCAGGATGTTCAAAATTTCTTGGGGGGATCTGACACAGATCACATAAATGTCCTTTCCTTAGGTCATCAGCCTGAAAATCTCTGAAATCTATGATTATCTGAATTAAAACAAGCGTACTAGAAGCCTGTTAACTTCTTATTTGGACATAACAGAAGAAAGTTGCGGTTTTGCTGTATAGTTGGCTCTTTAAATGTTTTCTGTATGTGGGTAGCTAAGCCTTTATCAGTTTTAACTAGTAGATTTATTTTAAAACTAATTTACTGGTGCTTTTTTTTTTGTGTAATTTCACTTCCCAGACAAGAAAAAATATGATGTAATTGTGATTGATCCACCATGGGAGAACAAGTCCGTTAAAAGGAGTAACAGGTAAATTTTATAGTAAAATCAAACAAACTTTGTCATCTTAGCTTACAAAGGGTAATTACCTTTTTAATATACTGATGCAATCCAAGACTAATATAACTGTGAGACTGTAGCTTAAACTAGCAAATATTTTGGCGCATGCCTACCTTCAAGTCTATGAAATGTCTCGGAGATTTCACTGAAATGGCTTGGATACTTGGCATACAAAATATTTGCAAGAGTAGATCTTAAATTACCTAAATGGTGCGAGAATGCTAATCCTTGAGACTTGTACGGAAAGCCTGGAGTTAATTGTTTTGTAAGGCCCAGATCATACAGATATTAATTTGAAATTAATAGGTTTACTTTAGTGGGTATAAAGCTAGATAAATCTTTAAGTATTTCCAGGACTGAGATCCAGTTTAGACGTTTTAGTTTTTTAATTTTTTTTTTTTTTTTTAGTTAGAGCTGTAGTTTGAGCTTCAGTCTGATGGGTAGAAGAGAGAAAATGATAATGCAGCAGTAAAATCCCCAAGTGCAATAGGAACTTTGTGACTACTGTAGTTTATGAAGTCATTAACTTAAAATTTTATGGTCTTCCTTCTCCACTGAGTAACATTAGGCTTATGCCAGTGGAGCTCTCTTGATTACCATAGAATTGTATCCATGTGAAAGAAGGGCAGACAGGAAATACAGCCTTACAACTTCCTAGAATAATGTCTAATGTGGCTTTTGAAGCTTATTATGAAGATACAATTTGAAGATGCAGAGACTGATTAGTAGGTTTTACTTTGAAAGCCCTACAGAAACCTCTAGAAACCCAGAGTTAAACTCAATCAAGTGTCTTTATTATGTCTAACTATTAAGTTACTCAAAAGGAAACTGTAGTTATTCACAAGCATGAATTAGCCAGCAAGATCCTCTCTCCCTTACAAAATACAGGCAAAAGGTGGAACTATCACTGCTGTTAGTTACCTTGTTGATGGCTAATCTTTGTTAATCATTTCACATCTGGGTTGTGAATCTTGTTTTCTCTGGGCACTCTAGTCCAGGAGGTATTTTGGATTTTACCCTTCTTACCCATTTCTCACTGTTGCATTGTATAGGGATCCCAGGTACCCAGATGGTGGCTGTCGATTCCAGTAGGTAGAGTGCCAATGTTTTTGATGCCGCAACACATGAATTGCAATAGAGTAGAATAGCATCACGAGAAAAATGGTAGAACATGACAGAATCTGGAAAGCATACTGTATTCACTGATGTAGCATACAGTTAACTCAAAAATGTGCAGAACTGTTATGAATAACCTAGAGAACTTTTACCGGGAATGGTAATTTAAAAATAATGAATAACTTCTGCAAATAATTGGAGAAGTGATTACTCTTTTGTGACCTTTTAACTTGCCAGTCAAATTAGTGTTGCCCTTGCACTTGTAAATGACTCACTTGTCATTTTCATTCCGAAGAGAGATTGCTTATTATGAAAAGTGAATGATGTTACATTGACTGAAGAGCTACTTTTCACTAAATAGCTTTGTTCTGGTGTAAAGATGAGAGTATTGAACTACATATGATAGTTCGTAAATTAAGCATGGGCTTTTAGACTTCTTCAGAGTCACAGTTTGTAATACTTTATTTGGGGAATAGTAGAAATATGTAGTTAAAGGTTCTGCTCGGTAAAACTTAAGTACATACACTTTATATCAGAATCCTTCAGATCTGGCCACTGGGTGTCAGTCTTGATCCATTTTATGACTTGTCAGGTGATAATTCTTGAAACGTCTTGGCTGTGTAATTTCTTTATCCATTTGTGTTGCTTTGCAATTTTTTTATTCGGTGTATGCTAACTTGCTTTCTCACTGTATTGGCATATAGATACAGCTACTTGTCTTCATGGCAAATCAAGAAGATTCCTGTACCAGCACTAGCTGCTCCAAATTGTCTTCTAGTCACGTGGGTGACTAATAGACAGAAGCACTTACGTTTTGTTAAGGATGAACTTTATCCTCATTGGTCTGTGAAAACACTTGCTGAGTGGCACTGGGTAAAAGTAAGTTCTCAGGTTTTTTTGTTGCTTTCTTGGAGACTGAGAGGGCTTGCACTGTGACACTGTATTCTTACAATTTGTCTATTTACTGCCGTGTGCTTTTGTATTTGAAAGGTATGGTATTATCAGTATCTTTTTTTATCAAAGAAAATGCCCCCCCAAAAATGGATATGAAATCTTCCACTGTGTATTTTTAATTCCTTTGTGTCAGATTACAAGAGCTGGAGAATTTGTATTGCCTTTGGATTCTTTACACAAAAAGCCCTATGAAGTTCTTATATTGGGGCGAGTTCAAGGAGACGTAAAGGAAGCCTTAAGGTATGCCAGGATATTTATGGTAAATGTCTTTTTTGAGGCTGCTAGGATTCTCTTTGTATATATCACTTGTTCATAATACAATATAATGTGCCCAGATCTTCTCTTGGCATCATCTTTTGGCTGATTGTGGACCTAAAAATAGCCTTACTAGCTTTGGGATAAGAGAGTGCTTTAGTGAGATTAAAGGATGGAAACCTTTGTTTCTTATATCTGTTGCGGAACGAGCTCAGATAAAAGCCTTGTGGACAGGGCTTCCTTTGCTGACAGGTTCTCTTGGACCATGAGTCCTTGGCACAGGCTGATCCCATTTTGGGGATGCTGGTGTTTTTCTACACACGAAAACATACAGGACTATATTGTTCATTCTCAATGGGTTTGTATGGCTATTGTTAACCACATTTTGTCTAAAGCCTCAGTGATTTCATAAACTGCCCTTTCATATGTTATGGCTGAGCAACATTTAACTTCCCTTAGACTTACCTGAAGTTTGACTGTGAATGAACATTCTGTGTGTTAGCTCCCATCTGAGGTAGCTCTGAGAGCGCTGCAGCATCGCATTTGGTGGTATTCATTTTCACACTTCTTTTCATGTTCTGATTTATACGACAGGAAATCTGAAGATGTACTTCCAATTCCAGAACATAAGTTAATTGTCAGCATACCCTGCAGTCTGCATTCACATAAACCCCCTCTTACTGGTATGTTTTGTTTTGTTGCATAATGTTTCTGTAGGGCATTGGACTTGGATGTCTGAAATGATACACCTAGAATGAGATACCTCTTTCTTTATTATGTTATCCTGAAAGAAATGTTTTTATTTCTGCATGAGTTGCTTGTACACCTGCAGTACAGTTGTGCCTTTAAATCCAAAAATGTAAATATTTTAAAAATGTTAAGAATAGGCCACAAATAAGGCATGCCCTGCTTATTTCTTAGGAGCTGCATTTAATTTACTGAAATTGATGCAGTGACTCCAGCCAGCCTGTTAGTGTGGGTATGAATTCAACTTTTCAGAGTTTAGTCCAAAGTATTTGAAGATTTCTGTGTGATATGTTACCTTTTGCACATTGTTCTGGAGCACTCTTACTTTGACTAATTTCATCAGTAGAAAGTTGTACCTCTTTCATCATTATAGCACCTGAGTGCCTTACAGTGCTATGGTAAGAAGCATGTTTAATACCTCTTACAATAATGATTTCATCCTTCCCCAGGGGGGAAACTCATCACGAATCTGCAAATATTCTAGGTGCATGTGGTGCTATGTAATCACATCAGAAAAGGCAGGTAGAAGAAATGCATAATGCTGTTGGGGAGAAGAGGCATCACGGTTTGCTTCACTGACATGCTTTCCTTTTTCTGTTCCCAAGGAACAGAACAACTTCAGTTAGGAAGCTGAGCTGGACAGTTGTTATACATTCAGGGAGGCTCTAAAATTTGTATTTTGGCCTTGTATTTATTAAATTAACATATATATATATGCACCTGTTCAAAAACTAGTAGAAGACATACTTTGGTTAGCTAAAAATAATTTAAAAAAAAACAAAGCAGTTCTAGGGGGATCATTTTGCAGTTCTGAACTCATGTCTTTAAGAATTAGGGCTACAGCAATGAAGTATGTGTGTTGATTTAAGGTAATGAATGGTAAGGTAGTGATTTGTGAGGCAGCCACCTAGGGCCTCTTCAGAAAACCAGTACTTAGCAGCACACTCAGTTACAACATGAAACTTGTGAGGTATCCAAGGGTGCAAAACAGCAGTTTGTGTGTCTTATAGAGAATTCTAGTACCAGGGCAGTCCTTGGAACAATTCTTTTGTAGGGCAGAATCTAGAAACAGTATTGGGGAATCCTTTATAAATTTTGATCCTGAATGGGTTTTGAAAGAAATTATCCGTGCTAATTTATATATTTCTTGAGTCTTTACTTGAATGCTGGGATTTGATACCATTTGTATTTCTACCTGAAAAATGAATTTGCTGTTGAGCAATATCAGTGATTTACAAGGTTTTTATAAAAATCCATGTGTATATTACAGTTTTGGCAGTTCCATTCAGAACATGGTTATGGAATGAAAAGGCAGACCATGAGACAAAAGCTAATTGCTGATGCTTTGACTTCAGTGTTGTAAAACGGTATTGCTTCCATGACTGGACAATATTCTCAAGTGGCCAGTAGAGAGCAGCTGAGCTACATCCTAGAGTGGTTCAGAAGAAATTTGAACAGCAGAAATTTGGCAATGGGGGAGAAGGACACTTGATGAGTCACATGCATTCTTTATGCTTTTTTTAAGTAGTAACAAAGCCAAAAATATTAGTATTTATTGATACTGTCTGGCACTTTACTATTGTAAAGGCTGTATGTTGGTACATATGTAGCCACTTAATGACTGATTATAACAGTTTATCTCTCTGGGGGAAGAGAAAGATGTAAATTAAAGTAAGCCATCAAAAAGAGATGTTTGGGTTCCTACAGTGCATTTAACCATGAAATTGTGACTGTAGGGGTTTTTGGTGATGCATGTGCTGTGTTCAGTGCTTAGAGCTTTAATATGTCATTGTAAATGTACTTAAGCTTCTTTATGCAAATGTGTTAAAATGAAATTTTATTACTTCTGGTTTTGATTCAAATAGCTTTTTTTTCCTACTAATCCAATTCAGTGTTGCTCTTAGAAGACATAGAAGGTATTTTGTTACACAGATGGTGTGTAGTTATGGAGAACTTCAAACACTTTCCTTTTCCTGTTTTATAGGTTCTTGTTATAGCCATTTCTCCTCCAGTTTTTGAGTATGTACATTTATTATTAGAAAATAATATTGTCATATAGGAGTATGCCTAAAAACATTGGAATTAATTCTTGGCTATGTTCTAGCTGTTCTGCATATCTCCAGCAGAAAAGTACAATGGGAAATCTTGGGAAATCCCTCCTGTAGCAACCCTGGCTTGTTAGGCCATGTTATAAAAGCGTTCTTGGAAGTAAAAAGAAGTAAATACCTTTTGTTTCCTTATGTGCCTTGTGAGCCCTTGCTGTTAGACTAATTTATAGGTGCATCAACATCTAGGTTTCACTTGAAGCTCAGGAAAGATGCAGAGATGTAAAGCCATCTTTGTGATGAGTTTCAGATCCTTTTCTGGTCCTATTCTGTTCAGGGATTAGGCAGACTGGGCAATAAGGACCTTTACATTGCAAACTCTTTTGAAGGGTTACTATGAAATGAGTTCAATCATGCTTTGTGTGGCTCACAAATCAGTGAAAATCCGACAGTCATTTTCACTTTATGTATCCAATTTGCCATGCAGAACTTGGCATTTAGGTAATGGGAGCTCAAAAGGCAAGGGGAAACCATTGCTTGTTTCAAAAATGATTCTTCCTTTTGCTTATTTAAACATTTTTAGCAGCATGCATCTTCAATACGTGTTTGGGATTAAGAGTAGGCAAGTATGGCAGGTATCCTGCCTGACCACCAGATTGTGCTTCAGAAGGAAGTGGGTTTTCTGGAAGACCAGTATATCTACCAGCTGGCTTTGTGCTAGCTTCATGTGTCCTAGGGCATTAGATGCTCAAGTATAGGTGCCTGAGTTGCTGTCACAGTGTTTGACACCTGCGAGTGATAAAGAATAATCTAGTTATCGTCTATTTAAGCTGTTTATTGTCAGTGGTATCTGTAAGTGGATAGAAGTAATTGTGTGTTTGTTTGCTGGTGTTTGGTTTTTTTTTTTTAAATCTATTCCTATGGTAGAAACACTTAATATTTAATCTTTCTACTGATGTAGATCCTCTAACCTGTTTTCAGAGGAAAAAAAACTCCAGAGTTTGCTTAAGGGCTGCAAGTCAGATCCATGCGTGTTAGAATAGCCTTCTGGTGATATAAAAGCGTAACAAAGAAGCTATAATTTGTAACTTGAACACTGACTTTTCCTATTTTAAGGAAGCGAGTGTAATGAAATTTTATGCCAACAATACATAGCCACATTATTGCCCTCCTGATATGGTAATTTCCATTGCAGTGCAAGTCACTGCTTGATGTGATTATGTAGATACCTACAACCTAGCAATGAAAAATCATACTATAATGTGTTCTTCAATTATATGTAATCTGCCTCTTTTTTAAAAAAAAACTTGGGACTTCAGAAAAGACCCTCTCTCTGGCAACAGGAGAGGGGGAGATTCTTGGGACTTCTTTTTTAAATTCTATAACCAAATTGATCGAAAGATTGGCACAAGCTTTCTGCTTCTGCTTAACTGACCTGGTTTTTGGCTACCTCTTTTTTGCTTTCTGGGTAACCAGTCTTTGAGGTTGGTTAAATCTCCTAAGTGTGCTTTTAAAATTTGTTCTTTTAGGCATGGAAGTTTTTGGTGTTTAGTAAACCCACTTTTGATTACTGGACTTAGTGCTGTGATGATATTTTTAATCTATACATTTTAAGAACAAATGCCAACATTACTAATGTGCTCTTAATGAAATTTTGTCACCTAAATAATTGCTTCCTCTACTTAGAAGCCTTTATAAAGCATAAAATGGTTCTATTTTGTTTTTATATGGAGGGGGGAAAAAAGTCATATAAAGCCTGACTCTGCAGTAAGCTCTGCATGATCTTATGCCCGTTAGGTTCAAAAAGATATCCTACACGTGTCAGGATCTGCTCAAAGAGAGCTTATTGAAAACTTTGGAGCTTTGCTTTCCACAGTCTCTCCCTTCTCTTCTGTGGAAACAGTGCAACCCTTGCAACATGGGCTTTCTTAGATGATCAAGAGAATAGATTTTTGGAAGATCTTTGTTAAAGTCATAGAATCATAGAATGGTTTGGGTTGGAAGGGACCTTTAAAGTTAGTCATCTAGTCCAACCCCCCCTGTCATGAGCAGGGACATTTTCAACTAGATCAGGTCGCTCGGAGCCTCATGCAACCTGACCTTGAGCGCTTCCAGGGATAGGGCATCTACCACCTCTCTGGGCAACCTGTTCCAGTGTTTCACTACCCTCATTGTAAAAATTTTCTTCCTCGTATCTGGTCTAAATCCACCTTCTTTAAGTTTAAAGCCATTACCCCTTGTGTCACAATCCAAACTGGGCTGCCCAGAGAGGATCGTGGAGGTTCTGTGATTCCCTTGGGCTAAATTAAGGTGAAACGGCACCAAATGATCAATTAAACACTTTATTGATGGTAAACACCAACCTGAACTTGGAAAGCATAACGGTAGGCAACTCAAACCAGGAAAGCACAACAATAGGCAACGTGGGTTCTAATTCAAATACTTGTAGAATCATAGAATCGTTTAGGTTGGAAAAGACCTTTAAGATCATCCAGTCCAACCATTAACCTACACTACCAAGTCTGCTCTAAGCCAATCAAGGGTAGACTAGACTAAGCCATGTCCCGAAGTGCCACATCTACCCGTTTTTTGAACACTTCCAGGGATGGTGACTCCACCACCTCTCTGGGCAGCCTGTTCCAATTCTTGACCACCCTTTCCATAAAGAAATTTCTCCTAATATCCAATCTAAACCTCCCCTGGCGCAGCTTGAGCCCATTTCCTCTCATCCTATTGCTAACTACGTGGGAGAAGAGACCAACACCCCCCTCACTACAACCTCCTTCCAGGTAGTTGTAGAGAGCGATAAGGTCTCCCCTCAGCCTCCTCTTCTCCAGGCTAAACAACCCCAGTTCCCTCAGCCGCTCCTCATAAGGCCTGTGCTCCAGACCCTTCACCAGCCTTGTTGCCCTTCTCTGGACACGCTCCAGCACCTCAATGTCTTTCTTGTAGTGAGGGGCCCAAAACTGGACACAGTATTCCAGGTGCGGCCTCACCAGTGCCGAGTACAGGGGCACAATCACCTCCCTGCTCCTGCTGGCCACACTATTCCTGATACAGGCCAGGATGCTGTTGGCCTTCTTGGCCACCTGGGCACACTGTAAGAGGAAAGGAAAAGGAAGAAAGAGAGAGATGTCACCACCCTTGGATCTCATGATGTCAATGGTAAATGCAGCAGTCCTCCGCGGTGGGCGAGCTGCTCTCAGAGCCCAGGGCCTCCGGCTGTGCGGGTACCGGGTGGGGGAGGCCAGTCCGGAGCAGCAGCAACAGCAGCGTGGGGTCCTCCGGTGGTGGGTGGTGGGGGTGTGCATGTGGCTCCTCAGAGCTGTGTCTTTTGTAGGCCAGTCCCCGCCTCTAGTCTCACCCCCCTTGAGGCCTGTTCCAGAATGTTCTTCATCTTCTGCACAGGTGCCACTGTGGGGGGTGGTCACGAGGGTCTTTCGGGTGGTCGTGAGCCCCTTCCTCAAATAAGCTCTGCATGACCTTCAGCCTTCAGAAGGTGGAACTGCCATCCTCTGACACACCTCCCCGCTCCACACTAATGGCTTCTCACCTGTGGTGCTATGCAGACCTTAACTTGCCTCACCACAATGTTTGAGACATTAACTCTTTCAGTCTCTCACACCTTGCCCTGTCGCAACAGGTCCTGCTAAAATGTCCGTCCCCATCTTTCTTAGAAGCCCCCTTTAAGTACAGAAAGGCCACAATAAGGTCTCCCCGGAGCCTTCTTTTCTCCAGGCTAAACAACCCCAACTCTCTCAGCCCATCCTTGCAGGAGAGGTGTTCCATCCCTAGGATCATGTTGGCAGTAAATTGTGCACAAGAAATCTTTACCTAAATAGAGCATGGAAAAAGAACAATAAATTTTACCACTTTTTTTAATATGGAGGGTTTGCAAAATGGTATAAAAGCAGCTACTCATAAGTGTGTCTAATTAGATGAACTCCCATGACACCAAACAGCAATGTTCAGTGCAGCAAGTTTTCTGTCAGAATGTACGTTTTCCTCTAAACCTCCCAGGCTCTTCTCTGCAAATGTTAGATTTGTTTAAACATTTTAGCTTGCCCCTAAAAGAAGCAGGTTTTTAGAATAAGATTCCTGCTGGTAGCAGTATTTTTTAGATTAAAAGCTGCCGTTATGATAACCCATCTGAGACATTCATTTGACATTTGTTGAAGATTGGGGGAAGGAGAATAGATTTATATGCCATGCCAAAATACAAGAAAGTCTGGAAACACCCATTACAAAATACTTAGGGAAAAGTTTTGAATGGATTGAAACTTTGGAAGAGGTGATCATTTAGCTAGGAAATGCATCTGGGGTTGGTTAACACTCCCTAGAAAGTGAAGTGGATGCTCCTCTTTCTGCAACAGGAGCAATCCACAACAAGGTGAGCCGGGGTCTCACACAGGGAGTCTGTGACTGGCAAACTTGATGCAAAAAGTCAGAACTTGGATTGTACAAAAAAAACCCCACCCAGACCAAAAACATTCCATCTCCTACTTTGTTGTGTGCTGATTGGATGTATTTTTGCTTTCTGCAATGATCATATCTGAAGAGACTGAGTCAAGCAACATAATGTTGGATTTATGAGCTGTATTTTTAAGCTACAGAAATTCAGAAACCACTGGGAGATCTGATCAAAAATGACCAAGATATTCTTTGGAAAAGGAAATGGTTTCATAGTTTTTCTTCTTTTGTCCTCAGTAACAAAAATAAAAACCTAACGTAATTTTTAGTATAGCTATGTTTTTCAGTTTTTCTGCCTCCTTTGTGTTGGGTACTCCTTAAACCTTTGCTTTTCTCATGCATATTTTTATACATAATATCTTTGTAGCTATTTCATGAAACCTAGTTAAGAATTTGTTCAACCCAGCCACAAACTAAATGGCTCTGTATGACAAGTAACATGTTTAACAATAAACTGTTTGCAATAATACTTTTCAGGTGAAATGCAAGATCTTTTTCTATCACTGGTATTTTTCAATACCAGTCATAATCGGTGACACAATGTTAATGACAGGCACCTATTTATTTGGATTTAAGCAGTAAAAATGCCCAGCTGTAGAAGAAATTTGAGATTTATGTTACTGAATGAAAGAACACAGTTATATAAATGTTTCTTCACTTGCCAAGTTAGTATTGAGGAAAAATAAGTCCCTGCATTTTTATAGCCCTTTTAGTGTTATGCTTATTTAACTGGTGTTTCTTATTTTACCTTTGAACAGTTGTCATCAAGGAAATGCTTTTATCCCCTTTAAGATGCAGAGGAAAAGAGTGTGATCTTAATTAAGGAAAGGTTTTATTTATTTATTTACTTTTAGAAATGTTGCCCCTCTGTTATAGGAGCTAAGTGAGTCTTTAGGAGGTGTTTGGTTGATATTAGTGAGAAATTCAGAACTCACCTGTGTAGAGGCTTAAATAAATCCTCATTCCCTTTCTCTAAATGAAAACCAATAAATCAAGGCTATTGAAGGCCTTGACAGTATTGTTCAGAATCTCAAGGGCACTTATTTAAAATTACTTTCTCACTATAAATAGTCCAGCTGTTTGATGAAACCCCTGAAATTAATTTGCTGTCTCTCTCTTTTTTTAATGAAACATTCGTTTTTTATCCACTAGCAGCACAGGGGAAGTTTTATTTGTTTATTATTGTTATTTATACATTTGTCACTGTTGTTACCGTGTTTTTTTTCTCTTGCACAGAGGTTCTGGCAGAGTTTATGAAGCCAGATGTGGAATGCTTGGAGTTGTTTGCTCGCAACCTACAGCCTGGCTGGACCAGCTGGGGCAACGAGGTTTTGAAGTTTCAGCACATTGATTACTTCACTCTTCTGCAGAATGAAAACTGAGTTGGGTCTTGTAGCTTAATTCTGAAATTCCGCACCTTCCCAGCAGGCTCTTGAACTTGCCTTTATTACCGATGGTGCACTCGGAAGGTAACAGAAATAAAACCAATTGCAATTCAGTTAAAATTCTTGAAGTGACAGGATATCTTGTTTAATGGTATCTCCATTTGTACAAGCTGGTCCTTTATTTTGATGATCTTGAGATATTTAAATACTGATGTTAGAGTGTAAGTCCATCCCTGGCGTTTTCAAACCTCAAGAAAAGAAAGATATTTTAAAATATTCTCAAATCTGAGCACCATAAGTGCTACAGTGTTGCACTTGTAATGTATTATTTTTAAAGCATGATAGTGTATTATTTTTAAAGGGTGGCAATGGAAGTAAACAGTTCTGAATTACATACGTTTCCTTAAAAAAGATTGTTTGTGCAGAACAGTGGATTTTGAACTAACGTAATTATGAAGGCAGTGTATCCTCCTACATGTTTGTATCTGTCTGTCTACCTCAGAGAAAATAAAAGGAGCAGTGCTTGTGTTAATTGGCAAAGGAATTGTTGACTGACCACATTCTCTGTAAAATTACACTTTTAAAACAGTCAGCAATTCCATCTTTCTGTATGTGGTGTTAATTCTTTGAATACATTGTAAATGATCAGTCTCAACATCTTACAAATCTGCATATCAAGCTGTTAGATTTAACTGAAATTTTAACAGATTATAAGTATTTAAAAAATTATCTTTCCTTATGTTCTTGGAACATCAAAAAACCATGCCAGTGAGCTGTATTTTTCAGCTAGCACAAAAATGATCTTTTTTGTTAAGAATGGTACACCTTTGTGTCCTTTGCTGCCCTTAGATTTGCTTTGAAAAGTAAAAAAAGGAGACTTAATGAAGCCTTTGCCACTTGCTCATTTACAGCAGTAGATGCAGAGCTGCTGGACAAGCTGATTCTCCTGCTGGCCAGCTCCTGAGTTCTGACTGTTTATAATGGGGAACAAAATGCATTACATACCTTCTTTACATTCGTCTACCTTTTGGTAGTCTGATGAGCTGTGAAGGTTTTTAAATTAACCTTTAAATGTTAGCAGATTATTTTTTAATAATTTTGTAATAAAAATTAAAATAAAAACTTGTCAGTGTCTTATTTGCAGACCTGGTTTCTATATTACTGTTCAATTTCATGTTTTGCCTATTGGAGTAGTGGAGTTAACAAGGAAAATGCTTTTTTTTTTTTTTTCCCCCCTTTTTCCCTACTAACAGTTACATTATTTACTTATTTTGAGTATATGTTTAACAGTGAAAGTAGCTCGCAAGCAAAACACTTCTTGCTGCATGATTTTATTTAGCCTGCATTATTTACTTATTTTGAGTATATGTTTAACAGTGAAAGTAGCTCGCAAGCAAAACACTTCTTGCTGCATGATTTTATTTAGCCTGCATTTTAAACTGTTAGTACATAAGCAACCTTACCTACAGCTGTAAGGGATAAGAAGTGAACATCCCCCTGTACTCGGCACTGGTGAGGCCGCACCTGGAATACTGTGTCCAGTTTTGGGCCCCTCACTACAAGAAAGACATTGAGGTGCTGGAGCGTGTCCAGAGAAGGGCAACGAAGCTGGTGAAGGGTCTGGAGCACAGGCCTTATGAGGAGCGGCTGAGGGAACTGGGGTTGTTTAGCCTGGAGAAGAGGAGGCTGAGGGGAGACCTTATTGCTCTCTACAGCTACCTGAAAGGAGGTTGTAGTGAGGTGGGTGTCGGTCTCTTCTCCCACGTAGTTAGCGATAGGATGAGAGGAAATGGGCTTAAGCTGCGCCAGGGGAGGTTTAGATTGGATATTAGGAGAAATTTCTTTATGGAAAGGGTGGTCAAGAATTGGAACAGGCTGCCCAGAGAGGTGGTGGAGTCACCATCCCTGGAAGTGTTCAAAAAACGGGTAGATGTGGCACTCTGGGACATGGTTTAGTCTAGTCTACCCTTGATTGGCTTAGAGTAGACTTGGTAATGTTAGGTTAATGGTTGGACTGGATGATCTTAAAGGTCTTTTCCAACCTAAACGATTCTATGATTCTATTCTGTGATTCTAAGTCGCAGCCTTCTAGCCCTTCCTCTGTCTTCTGAGCTGCTGCGCTCAGAAGCTGAACAGCTGATTCCAGCTGCTGGGAATCCAACCTCCTGAATATGGTTTGTATGTAGAGGGTGCAGGCAGGCTGTAAGCTTCTCAGACTGGAAATCAAAAGTTGAAGATTGCAGTCTAAATACCTGATTCTGTCATAAATAGTTACAAAATTGTGCCTTGGACAGCTGTTTGCTCTGGTACTTTTCCAGTGCTCTGTCTATGAAGAAAACCTTGCGAATATGACAGAAGTGGTGTTCTACATCTGCAGCCACCCTGAAACTTCTGGGTTTTCTTAGGAGGAGGTTCAATATATCTCAGTTTGTTGCTAACTCAGAAATCTCATGGTGGTATTAGCAGTTGATAGTTTCAGGGTTGTCTTTAAAGCATAATTATTGGCCTGTTATGCTTAGTTCATAATTCAAATAGCCTCTTACGCTTTTCTAGCTGTCCAAAATCCCAGCTGTTCCCAACCAGCCATCAGATCTTTGAGGGCCAGTCAGATGATTCCTCTGAGGCAGAATCTGAAGCGTACTGAAAAATCAGTGATGAGTGAAGCCGGCTAATATAAAAGGACAATTTAAGATCCAATTTCCTTTTCTAAAAGAATAACATTATCTATATCAATTCCTCTATATTACTTTTGTGGTGGAAAGATACGCTCTGTTGTGTCAAGCTTTGTATAAAAAAAGGAAACCTGCTCTGAAGAGTTTACAAACTTGGTAAGAAATGAAAGAACAAGGGAGAAGATAAGGGTGGAAGAATGCAGGATAGTAATGAGACGTTGAGGTGAATATGGTAAGTAGCAGCCTAACTATTATGCACATCTTCAGTGTTCCTAAGGAAAGATAGGTTCTGTGCCCCATTTTTAAAGAGATTTTCTGCTTTTCTATTTTGATGTGTTAAAATTCACACATTCCAAGGAGAAGTAGGTGCAGTGTGTATTTTACTAATTACATTGACAAAAGAGAAGTGTTTTTAGTTCTAAATTCTTTGTGTGGCAGTTTGGTGAAATGAGAACTGTGATTGTTCAAGAATTTTCAGAAAGTACTTTATTTGGTACATCTGCTGTTATTTTAGCAGGACAATGATAAAAAAATTCTTTGGCTAGGTGTTCACTACTTCAGGCCTTTTAAAATTATGTCTTATTGCAAAAAAATCTCAGTTCATAAGGCAATAGGAAGTAATTTTAAGCTGCTCCTATATGTAGAATACGTCAAGTGTCATAATCAAACTTACTTTTATGAAGCTTCAGGTTTGAGTATGATTTTGAAATGTCAAATTAGCATATGACCTTTACTTGTATTTTTAAACTTTTATAAAGTAAAAAGAATTATACCAGTAAGATATGTTTTTGGAATAGTCATTGCTAGGCGTGAACTCCTGTGGAAACAGAAAAGTTTCTTTTGCAAGATTAAAGATTATTAAAAAAGTGAAGTAAGTGAGCAGGTCTTACCTCTTTATAAGATTCAGCTCAGGTAGGTGTCAGCAGCAGTAAAGGGCTGACTTTGAAAATCAATTTCTAAACTATATAGACAATGACAAAATAACAGGAGGAAAATGCTACTATGCCTCAAGAATTGTGTTCATTAACCGCAACATACCATTTAAGACTTACCTACTGCTAATTTTGGGTTGCACACAACAGTAAGGGAATAGAAGATGGCTAGAGAATAGCCAAGGAATGAGGTTTGTTAAAGTTGCTGAAAGAAGTCGTGTGGTGTCCCAGCTGGCAGGAATTTTCTGAATGGTCTGACAGTCTAGTGGAGCTTGCTTGACGTAATGACTTCTGTCACAGTAGCATGTTTGGGTTGTAATGACTAGGAGTGTCCTTGTGCGGCAGCACATTGCTATCCCATGCTCTTCAGCCCTTGCCTGGATGGGGATTGCTCTTTGCGGAAAACACAGACACGGAAAGGAGCTGCGGTTTCACAAAGCCAATGTCTAAACTGCAAGACCTGAAAAATGCTTCTCCAGTCTAGCTGGGTGCCCTGGTTACACCCTGACTCCATAGGAAGGACTCCCAGGATCAGGAGGAACCCCACTGTACTTTGGTCAGGGCTGGTATTGGTAGAAGAGGTGCATGCTGTGACCTAGTGTGAACCAAGGGCTCTGCTGTCGCAGGAAACACCACCGTATAATCCCTTCCCTAGAATGACGAGGTATTTTCCATTAGTGGTGGTATGTGAATGCTGATGTTATTTCAGGAATAGTGGGAAGTTAGAAAAAACAACCAGGAAGAGCAACTAGTGGGTGTAGATAAACCGCTACCCATACAACAGAGGCATGGCTAAGCCACTAACCATAACAAGTCTTGCTTATGGATAAAATCTGCTTTGTTGCATTGGCAAAGCTTGAGCCTGCAGTTGTTAAACAGTTAAAAATCACCATGCCAGGAGGGGTGAGTGGGGAGTTTGGTTGTCAGAAGCAACTTACATGGACCAGTCTAACTAGAGACCTTTGGGTAAAGATGCTCCTGCAGGATAGCCTTCCCAAATTGGGTCTTACAGGTTGTTCCCAAGGAGAGAAGAGACCTTCATACAGAACAGTACGATGGAAATCTCACCCAGTAAGCTGTTTCTATGGCTCAGACACAGGTGCTCTTTGCTGCTAGAGAAGGCATCTTGGGTAACCCAAACTAAATGGTGGTTGCCTGAGAAGAGAACAGGTACAATCCTGTTCGTGGCCTGGTGGCCAGATGTGGGAGGGCACGGCCACAAATGCTAAGTCTACAGCCTGGTTTGGGAGAAGAGCATTTGTAAGGCCACTGGGAGAGTGATTGGTCTGCCAGTATTTCATAGAATTGCATGTGTGTGTGTGTATTTGTGTGTACATGCAAAGCTGGTCTGTTAGAGTAGTGTGAATCAGGGATATACTGTCCTTTGAATAACAACTAGAGTTGCACATTGCTAGAAATTTAATGCCTTTGCATTTTTACTTGTCAGTGCCCTAATGTTACTAATTTATGGGGAAAAAGTACTTTTTATTTGGTGAGAGATGCTCCAATAATGCACATAGTTTAAAAGCTTGCCTGGGGACTGCATGATAGTTATCTTTTTGCTTGGTGTTTTTTTGGAGGCCTAACACTGACACTGATAAATGAACAGCAGAGCAGCTGCCAAGGTGGGTTCCCATGGCCCTGGCCACATGTTGACAGCGCAGGAAGCACACAGAGGGTTGTGCAGATGGGTGGTTTCGCTGGTCCTATGGCAGCTTTGATTTGCCTTAGCATTACCACAATGCCATCAAAGAAGCTCTAACTAGGCTGGGTCACCTTGCTGGGCCTAGCTATGAGAATTTTCATTGCTGCCATAAAGGAGGTGATGCTATCACCTCATTAGGGTTGTTTTTGGGTGGATTGAAAATTTTCTAAAAAAATTCAGTTTTCGCTTGCAAACATTTTTTATTAAACTTGTTGAACTCTGATGGTGTGCTGCAGAGCCTGGTCTTTCAGCTTTGGATCAGAGCCTGCCACATGGGCTGTCCTGGAATTAAAGAGTTATGGCCCTTGCTCTGTGGGAGAGAGACCCAGAATGCTCAAGGTTTCCAGGCATCCTCTCTTGGAAGCACTCTGGCTGCCAAACTGCATGTGGTCCCTCTCAGTGGTCTTCCCTTCTGGCTTTTTAGCTCCCTATCAGTCCTATAAGAAGAAGGGCTGGGATGCACTATTGACACTGGGGTCTTGGCACTGGAATCCCAGCGTTGTTTCCTTAAGGAATGTGGCATTTTCAGTCTTTTCCCGATGATAAGAAAATTTGAAATTTCTATTTTACTTGTTTCAGAACATTTATATATTTTAGTTAGTAGTTTGCCATTTACATAAGAGAAAATAAGTCTGACTTTCCATAAGCTCTGGTTATTACTGTTTGTTCTTCTTCATGTCTCCTTTTCCATCTTCTGTTTCTCAACTGATTTGCTTCAAATGTCCATTTACACATCAGTAACTTTATTTCATTACATCAGAGTCTCACTGGTGCTATTGGAATTGCCTTGGATTTCATGTAACTGTTGAGAAGGCTTGGCCATAAAATGGCACGGTTTAGGAAAACCCGATTTGAATTGATTTGTCACCTGTTCGCACAAACAACGGTACATAACAGTGTAGCATGGGGTTGGAAACAAGTAGCTGGAGGTGAGGGAAGAAAGAGGGGCTGCTTAGTAAACACAAGCAGCAGCAGCATTGAATGTGCACCTGCAGCAATCCTGAGGCACCTGGTGTACCTTGTGGCCACAGTCTTAGAGTTGAGGATTTGAAATTGTGGCAACAGCGAAATTGGCTGCTGTCACAAGTACATAAAGCAAGTGAGAGAAAGCTGTGATTTCTCCATTAATCCTTGTGTCACCTAATTTGTAGGAATGAGGATAGAAAAGAATCAGCAGTAAATAAGATAAACAGAACAACAGTACCGCAGCAGGATTGTTTTCCACAACTGGAATTTTATTTATCAGTTTTCTGGTGCTACCTATTTGATAACAGAAGAACAGTGAGGCCTCATTTGGTGATGATAGCCTGCCTCTGAATACAGGTGACTTTTTTCCGACCATCTAGGGAGATAGTATTCATCATTAACGTACTACTAATAAAATGCTGTGAAGGCAAATATTTGAGTAAGATTTTTTTCCCCTGACATTCAATATGCAGTGGCATGTCTTCTTTTTTCCCTTGTTAGTAAGTAAATTGTCTTAAAATAAAATAGCAGTATTGCTTATCCGTAGTTGGGATATTGGACGCCCTTATTCAGTTTTCCTTTTGTAAAAAACAACCAGCATCTTCTGCTGAGGAAAAGGGAGGTCAGACATTCTTGTTTTGTCTTGTAGCATTGCCCCTTGTTTGCCTCAGATTAAACATTGTGGAGCTGACAGTCCCATAAGCACCCAGAACCAATGGGATGTTCCTCACCTTGGCAAGTCTTAGACATCCTCTTTTTTCCATTCCCTTTCCCTCCTTAAACAGCATTTCTTTAACAGTTAATGTGTAAGAAAATGAGGGGCTGTAACGAGGAAGTAACAGACAAAGTGGAAACTGATACACAAAAGGCAGTGGAATAATGAGAAGAGAATTATACACTTTCGTAGTCTAGTCCACAGGGAGTGCCACTGTAACGCTCATGGCTCTCTAAGCCACTGTTGTGGACTAGTTCATTAAGATATCTGAGACTTTATAATCTGTAAAGATCCACCTCTTAGCCTCTTTGGAAATGGTAGTATTTTTCAACATGAAAGAGTGAGTGCAGTTCCCCTGGCCAGCATTGCTAGCACAGTGGACATTGCATACTGCTGGTTGCAGGTCAGTTGCAGAAAGTACAAAAATCTGACTTCAATTTCTCCCCTTTTTTTTCTTATCATATTTTCCTTTTTTAAAAAATATTTTGCTTAAAGAAGGATCCTGGTAAACAATTGCATTATTCATGCAAATTACAAGATGAGCATCAAAAAGAGAAAATAGTCATAGTTTTCTTGTCCACCTAAAGGAGGCAGAAATTATTATATGTAAGTTTGAAATTGAAAGAAATGCTAATAATGTAATAGGCTAAAAATATCAGCAATGCAGGTCATGATTTTACAGGATCATTAACTGAAGTTTGTAGCTAAATTTTACTGTTTTATTTACTAGTATTGTCTTGTAACAGTTATATGCTATTAATTCAGGAGACAGCTTATTGAAAATATTTTTATGACATTGTTACTGCCCTCAAACTGTACAGTGTGTGGTTTTAACTATGTGACCTTTGTATATTTCATTACTTTGTGCACTCCAAAACTTAGGCTGAGTTCAGAAAGGAAGTATGTGTCCTTTTCTGATGGTCATTGTTCATCTATTGGTTAACTTCAAAGAGACAGTTCTGACATAAAAATTACAGTTTCCCACATCAAAGTAACCCAGTCAAAACTTCCATCTAAAATTTTATGAGGCCTACAGCCTAACTCATTAAAAAACCCCAAGAGGGTTTAGATTACAAAGAGCTATTTCTGACCAACTGGCAGGCGAAATTACAAGGATTTCTAAATTTCTAATAAGGACAAGGAAGTGCAGATCATAAGCATCTAAATATTATTACAATTTTCACCGTGTGATGCAACTCATACACATATATATATATTTTTGGTCCTGTGATCTTCAAGGGTAATTGTGGTAACTCTCAAAGCAAAAAATGCCACAGGAATCAACAATATTAACATTCCTCCTAACATTATACGAGGAAACTTTCTGTTTTTATAGTGTTGAAAAGCCTCATTTACAGAGATTGGGAATGGTCTTACACAACAATTTAATTTTGTTGATATAATCATGGCTTTGTATAGCCATTTACATAATAACATTATAGGTCTGTAAGAGAAACAGGATTATATTATTCCATAACAAAGTTACTGAGGTTTTGGTATTATATTAAGACTGCTTTTACATATGATTTTCATGACAATGCTATTTAAAGGAAATGATTTACCCATTATCACACTGCTCTTTTTGAGGTCTTAAGTAGACCTCCAAAGCCTAGGCCTTTTGCTAACTGTCTGCTGGTGATAGATGGCAATTTCACTCCAAATCACTATGGTGAACAAACTCTTCTTTTAAATGAGTAGCTTGTCTATTCTTGTCCCCTGCATACACATATGAGAAGGTGAAGCACAATAGAACTGAATATCCGGCTTCACGTCACACGTGTTTCTTTACAGGAGGATTTGATTATTGTACAAAGCAGTGTGCAAAAGAAGAAGATATCCCACAAATTCAGAGAGGAATGATGGGCAGTGAATAGTGATCAGACAATGGGATTGGTCCTCTCCGTGGGGGATGCGCTTCCTTGCAGTTGATCCCTCTATAGTCGTGAGTACTCTGCTTGGAAAGGTTGCATCAATAACAGGGGATTCACTTAAAATGAAGACATTGCCTCTGAGTTTTTAATGCTCCGTCATAAATCTTTGCTGGAAATCTAAACAGCTCTCTGAGTTTTCCAGATCTGCTCATTATGCAAAGCCATTTTGTGTGACAGTAGTAGCAAAAGCAAGTGAAAATAAATCCAAATGCACTGATAGAGTTAAGACTCCCTTTGCAGCCCAAAGATGTGAGACGGTATGTGTTGTCTTCATAATTTTTACTGTCTAGCCATTTATGAAATGCTTACCCAGTGAAGATGTAATAGTTTTCATTTAAAATCTTGGTAGTAGATATTTAGTCTGAGACCAGCTGTGACACTTAAGTATTTCCTGCTTTGATGAACCAGATGATGAAATAATCTAATTATTCTCCTCATGAGAAGCAGTGAGAAGTATGATAGCTTTCCTATTTAAGAATCAATAAAATGGAAAGATGGTAAAATCTGTCAGGGAATCTGTTACATGAATGTTTTATTATGAAAAAATGGAAGCTTCATACAGATCTGATTACAGAGGATTACTTCTCTTCCTTTGCAATGGCCAGGGATTAGCGAACAGTCCTTATCCTTTTGCATACTCTATGTATTTGTGTGTTTTTGAGAGAAGGGAGTATGTGAGTAAGATTTACAGATTCAAGTACTTAGTTTTCTTTCTCCCAGTGGGTACTGTAGGTGATGACTTCATTTTTGCAAGACATTTATTCTTTCTCACCTGCATAGCACTTCTTGGAGGTATATGTGACAGTCCTCAGCTGGTATGAACTTGGGAAGTTTCACTGAAGTTGATGAAATTCATAGAATCATAGAATGCTTTGGGTTGGAAGGGACCTTTAGAGGTCATCTAGCCCAACCCCCCTGCAGTGAGCAGGGACAGCTTTAACTTGATCAGGTTGCTCAGAGCCCCGTCCAACCTGACCTTGAAGGTTTCTAGGGGTGGGGCCTCCACTACCTCTCTGGGCAACCTGTTCCAGTGCTTCACCACCCTCATTGTAAAAAATTTCTTCCTTATATCTAGTCTAAATCAACTCTTCTTCAATTTAAAACCATTACTCCTTGTCCTGTCACAACAGGCCTTGCTAAAAAGATTGTCCCCATCCTTCCTGTAGGCCCCCTTTAAGTACTGAAAGGCCGCAATAAGGTCTCCTCGCAGCCTTCTCTTCTCCAGGCTGAACAACCCCAACTCTCTCAGCCTTTCCTCATAGGAGAGGTGCTCCAGCCCTTGGATCATTTTTGTGGCCCTCCTCTGGACCCGCTCCAGCAGGTCCATGTCCTTCTTGTGCTGAGGGCCCCAGAGCTGGACGCAGTGCTCCAGGTGAGGTCTCACCAGAGCAGAGTGGAGAGGCAGAATCACCTCCCTTGACCTGCTGGCCATGCTTCTTTTGATGCAGCCCAGGACTCGGTTGGCTTTCTGGGCTGCAGGTGTACATTGTTGGCTCATGTCCAGCACCAGTACCCCCAAGTCCTTCTCCGCAGGGCTGCTCTCAATCTCTTCATCCCCCAACCTGTACTGATACCGGGGGTTGCCCCGTCCCAGGTGCAGGACCTTGCACTTGGCCTTGTTGAACCTCATGAGGTTCACAGAGGCCCACCTCTCCAGCTTGTCCAGGTCCCTTTGGATGACATCTTGTCCTCCTGGTGTGTCAACCACACCACTCAGCTTGGTGTCATCTGCAAACTTGCTGAGGGTGCACTCGATCCCACTGTCTATGTCATTGATGAAGATGTTAAACAGCACCGGTGCCAGTACGGATCCCTGAGGGACTCGTCACCGGTCTCCATGTGGACATCGAGCCGTTGACCACGACCCTCTGGATGTGACCATCCAACCAATTCCTTATCCATCGAACAGTCCACCCATCAAACCCATATCTCCCTGATTTAGAGAGAAGGATGTTGTGGGGGACTGTGTCGAACTCTTTACAGAAATCCAAGTAGATGACATCCGTTGCTTTTCCCTTGTCCACTGATGCAGTCACTCCTTCATGGAAAGCCACTAGGTTGGTCAGGCAGGACTTGCCCTTGGTGAAGCCATGTTGGCTGTCTCGAATCACCTCCCCGTCCTCCACATGCTTTAGCATAGCTTCTAGGAGGATCTGTTCCATGATCTTCCCAGGCATGAGGTGAAGCTGACAGGTCGATAGTTCCCAGGGTCCTCCTTTCTTCCCTTTTTAAAAATGGGCACAATGTTTCCCTTCTTCCAGTCAGCAGGGACTTCACCTGACTGCCATGACTTTTCAAATATTATGGAGAGTGTCTTAGCAACTACATCAGCCAATTCCCTCAGGACTCTGGGATGCATCTCATCAGGTCCCATAGACTTACATACATTCAGGTTCCTTAGGTGGTCTAGAACCTGATCTTCCCTTATAGCAGGAGGGGCTTTACCCCCCTGGTCCCCATCTTGTGGTCCATCTACTTGGGAGGGATGAGGAGAGAGGTTGCCGGTGAAGACTGAGGCAAAAAAGTTGTTGAGTACCTCAGCTTTCTCCTCATCTGTTGATACTAGGTCAGCATTCTTGTTCATCAGGGAGGGTGTGCTTTCTGTAACCTTCCTTTTTTGGTTGACACACCTGTAGAAGCCCTTCTTGTTATTCTTTACATCCCTTGCCAAAATCAGCTCCAGCTGTGCCTTGGCCTTCCTGACCCCATCCCTACACAAGCGGGCAGCTTCCTTGTACTCTTCCCAGGATACCTGTCCCTGCTTCCACTGCCTGTGCAGTTCCCTCTTCCTCTTTAATTTGACCAGCATGTCTCAACTCAGTCTAGCTAGTTTATTTTGCTATTTTTTTTTACTATTGCACTAGTTTTTTGTGTAATTTACAAAAAAATTGCACTAGTTTACATGAGCAAAGCTGTAGCCCTTTGCCTGACAGTTTCTGGTGTCCACTTTCCCCATCACAGATGATCCCTTCTGTGAATTCCTCAGCTTACTTGGACTGTAGAAAACAACAGACAGCTCCCTATAAGGCAGGCGTAGTATTTTCTAAACCATCTGTGACTATTTTTTGACTCATCTTTTTCCATGTGACCCCAGTCTTTTTGCTTGCTGCAAGTAGTTCCTTCCGTGTCTTGCAGGGGAATCAAACCAAATCATAATTACAGGCTGCATGTGTTTATACTTAATCCTTTGCCTTGAAGGAACTGAGCTACTGCTAGCAGTTAAGGGTATTTGGAATTCACCGTCTTATGAACGTTGCAGCCTCGTGTTATAATCTGCATTTGTATCCCACCTCCTGTAGAAATGAACTACAGCTGCTCTTGCTAGCTAACATTTTTAACATCTTTTATATCTTTTATTGGCCCTTAGAAACATCATAGACCACAGTTTTAGAAATACTGAGCTAAGTTTCTAGCAATTCTTGCTTCTAGGTCACACGGTGTGTTGGAGCAATGCTCTCTTTTTTATGGTAACACTTTCACCTGCAGACTTTCCCTTTTATCTTCTTGTCCTAGTATAGCTTCTTCATGTTGAGATATAAATCTGTTTAGATTGAAAAAGACCAAGTATTTCAGGAGGCTTTCTAAAAGCAGCTGAAGCTTTTATCTACTTTGGTTCAAATATTCCAGCTCTACCTAATAGAGCTCTATGTCTGGGGAGAGCTTAATACCATATACAGTTCTCCCACTGGATGGTTATCTTTAATATATCATTTGTGAGTAGTAACTTTCTTTTTTGACATTTACCATTGCTGTTGCCATTTCTTACCTTCTAACATTTCCAGGCAATGAGTCTTCCAGGAGGGCCTGAGCCATCTCAGGCTGAGGCTCACTTGTCTCCTCTGGGAAGTTGTTTTGTGGTTTTGAACACCTCAGCTAGTCATAAAAAGGCAATGCGACTTTGCTAGCCCTGAAGAGTACATCTGACTCACCACAGAGATGCTGAAAACAAATACACTTGCCAGTCACGATAGTGGTGCTTGGTTGGCTGGCTATTTCATGCAGTTCGAAGGACAAAAGTAAGCCTTCTCAGGAAGGACTATGTGCAGATGGGTCAGGATGGCAGAGGAACCCAGCAGGACAGCAGCTCAACGGGAGCAAGAGCTGGACTTCTGCATCACCTGGTTCATTAGAGGAGGAAGCACTTAACTGTCATGGGTGGTGTCAGACTGAATCTCTAGCACCTAGGAGAAGAAAGAGAATTGTTGCATATGACCAACAAGGAGTCTAGGAAGAGATGACTGGTTGCGTGCGATGAAGAAGCTTTTATGAGGAGCTCCAAGAGAAAAGTAAGAAGTCTATGCAAAGTCTGAATTCCAAAATAAAGGGTCAATATAAAGGTTAGGACTCTCAGTGAAAAATTATAATGCATGCCAAGCTTGTTTTAAAAAGAGAAGTCTCCACTACTAACCTTTAAAATATTTAATGAACCTTTCACTTATTTCTTGAAAATTTTACCTATGATAAAGATTCCATTTAGCTCGTGTGGTCTGAGCTCATTTCTGAGTTTTTTTCTCCTCCCAGTTTATGCTGGCAGTATGGTCAGCCATGCATGATGCAAAATGCTCAGCCATGTATAATGGCAAAGATCAGAAAGGCAACCATGGCCTTCAGCTGTTGTTTTTAAAGAACCGCCTTTCACATGCTCATTACCAGGTAAGAGGCTCAGGGTCATGTATGCTAAGTCACTTTTCTGGTTTCCTTACTCCATCTTTAGCAGCATGATTGTAGGTGAAGAATGAAAATGGAAGGTCCAGAACAAGATGAGAAAAAGCAGAAGTGATGGTTTCAAAACACTGCAGTGAAGGATAATGTCTAAAATAATGTAATTTAAAGGGTCAGCATTCTATTAGACAATGTTGTGGTACGTTGTAGTGGCCACAGCAATTGGTCTCATGTCATGCTAGACCTAGATTTGCTTGAGCTTTATTTATGCTTTCACGTGATTTTGAATGTCACAAAACATGGTCATCTGACTCTTGAAAATCCAGCTGAGACAAGAGCATTGTATTTATTTAGCTCTAAACAATAAAAATGCTTAGCAGGTTCAGTTGGTACTTCTGGTACTAATTAATAGAACAGAAAAATACTTATTTTGCTTGAGAACTTTATTTTGCTTAACAGGTAATATAGACATCAGTCACTTATTGCCAGCCTAAGCTTATACTTGCAGTGTGCACAGGCTTTTAAATGTGCTTAGTATCCGGGTGAGGTTTTGTCTTTCCAGACAACCAAGGTGGATGGACTGTCTATTACTGCTCAGCTCTAATCTGACTATTGCTTACAACACCACCACACAGAGAAAACGGTTCACTGTTGCATGGCAGAAGACATGCTGGTTACCGAATGAACTGAAAGCAGATCGAGTTGAGTATCCATGGTCTCCTGTTTTACCTAGTATGTTCTAAAAACCCTCTGTTGTGGCAAAGGTGGCTGTCAACTGAAGAAAAGCAGCAAATACTGAAAACCACTGATGGTGGCACTAGAGGCCTATCCCTTTATTCTCCTCCCCAGAAAGCTAATAAAGAACATAAAAAATAGATGTTATCAGGCCATCAAGAATTAACAACATGCAGCAGATGGTAACACCTACCCTTTGCTATATATCTAATTTTAGCCCAGACTATTTACCAGCAAGTTGTGGCAAAGGTTAAGGAATCCAGCGCTGAGGAATGGGAAGCAAGTAGAGGCAGGAGGGAGCGGAGAGGTTCTCTCTCACTTCTGGCCCTGGTTTAGGTTATTGTTTTAATTAGTGGCTTTGCACACTATGATTATTACTCTCAGTGAAATGAATGAAGGTGATTTTTTCAACCCCAAACTATCAACTGGTTGTCAGAAACTGCAGCCCTTGAAATCTATGACATGCCCAAGAAGCTGGAGCTGTATTTTATGGCTGAAACTGAACCATCTCCCTGAGAGTGTTATTGGGGAAATGCAATTACACTAGGCAGTGTACGTGTGGGGTATGCATATGGGCTTATGGACGTACGTGTGTATTTTCAGTCATCGTATTTTGTCCTTACCTGGTATTTTCTCTCTGTTTTATTCATTTTTCTTTCCTGACAGTGTGATTTAGGACAGTAAATGTGCATTGATGCATGTTGGATCTGCCACATGTGATGGATCATCTAGACTGAGAGCATGTCTTCACTGCAGGCTTAACTCAGGCTCCCGCCCACCTTTTAGTACAAATCTCTCTGTCAGCAGTGCACTTAAACTTTTCACCTGGGCTTATCTGAGCTCTGAACAGACGTCTGCTGGCCCAGCGAGGGGCACAGGCTAAAGCCAAGGTGCTGCTGAAAGGTGGCCTCTGAACATCCAACTTGGCAATGCATGCCGTGCCCAGCCCCGCACAGGGAATGGCTGCACAGTGCTGAGAGAATGAAAGACGTTGGGATTTCTCCCCCTCGGATGAAGGATGCTGCCGGCAGGGTCGGCAGACCCCCCAGCAGACGGGTTTGAGACCAGGTGCGCTGTTTTTTCAACCGGAGGAGAAGCTGGTGCCACTGCTGGTGGTGTCCACGCTGGAGACTGCAGCCGCCCAGCGAGTGACAGCTGGCATTTAGCAACCTCAGCTCTGCGCTCCCTCCCCGCTGCCGCCCACTGAGGCCAGACCATACTGGCTTTGCTATAGACTTAGCCCATGGGTGTGCATGCTCACATCCTGCAGTGCAAGACCATTGTCTTGATGCTAACCAAGGGACTGACTGGGTTCTCTGTCCTGACCTACACCCTTTTATGGGCCTTTTCTTGCCCAATTCCTGCTAGGTCTTTTGGTCATAGGCTTAAATTTGCCCATGAGTCCATACTGGGAAAGATGCAGGGAGGTCTACAGATAGGAGAGTTGAAAACTTCTGAAGGAGCATGTAAACAATGGGAGGATTTTCCCCAAAGCACTGGAAGACAAAACCTTCCTTTTCTCCTCCTTTGAGAGGGTCATGTGTACATTTAATTTCTTTTTTTTATTTAATTGCCATATCGCAAGCTGTGTTTCCTAATGGGAAATTCCATACACAAGATGTTTAAAATGTTTCTCTGCTGTGGATGCTTTGTGTGGACAGCACTTCAGTGAGAAACAAACTGCTCTGAGTTGTACAAGTGAATAAAAATGGCCTGAATCCCTGGTTCTGATACACTGACTAACTACTGTGAGTTTTCTGTATTTTGTGCCTGGTTTGAAGTGCCTGAAAGTTATTGGTTTTTATATTTATTATTTAACAGACTTCTCCTGGGAAGACAGCCCTGGCCTCTCTAGTTGGTTCAGCTATGTTTTTCAAGAATGAAAAGCTCACAAACCTGTTCATTTTGAAAGTTACATTAATGGAAAAAGGACTGTTGACTGTTTTAAGGTTCAGTTTTCACATTTACAGTTGTAAAGATCATTCATAAGGAATCATTTGAGGAGTTTTACCTTTTTCTTTATAGACAGACCTGCTGCAAATTTCACAGGTACATGTATTACATTTCTGTGCGTATTTCAGCACGAATATTTTTTGAGGGATGCAAATAGCCTTTTGTAAGTAGTCAGAATCTGAAATGCTTGTTGTATTAGTTAGGTAAAGCACAATTTGTTATCCCTGAGTGAATCTAGTAGAACTGGTGATTACAAAGTATGGAAGAAGCCCCAATGATGCCAGTAATTCTTGTGTGAGTAAGTGCTAACCCATGTAAGCATTTAATATGGACAGACAATAATTGAAGTAGCATAACTTTGTGTATCCCAGGATTCCCAGGGCTTCAATATCTCTTCAGGTTGTATTTGCATAACATTGAGTAAAAACAGTTGCTGGCAAATACTGCTGTTACAATGGAGCTTTTTGGGTTTTTTTCTTGCTACTTAGTTAATGCAAACAGTTGAGAAAACAAAGGAAAAAAATAACTTTAATGTTTCTTATTCCCGTGCCTCTTTAATTAACATCTCAAGAAGTGAATAACTTCTAATAAATTCTATAAAAAAATAGTGAACATCTGGCATTTGATTTCATAGCAAACATGGAAAACAAAATGAAGGATTTTTGCCTTTATCCAGCTGACTGCACCATCCTTGGGCAATGAGCAATGAGCCAGGGTCTGATCTGCTTCCTCAGCTGCCTTAAACTGCAACAGGCCTTAAAAAGAGACTTTCTAGCACTAATAGCATTGAAATTAAACTTTCAGAGGATTCATTCAAGTTGAAAATTTGAATATGTTGACGCACAAGAGGCAAATGCCCTTTCTCTAAAGGACTTTATTCTGCAGCATGCTCAGGAACTAGCAATAGCCTTGAGTTAATTGAGTGCTGTATACGAGAGAAGTATAACATAGCATCCAGATGTAATACAATATATTCAAGTATTTGTCCATATGCAAGTAGTTAATTGACTGTGTTGCTATGAAGCACAATTCAAGGTTATTTTATTATCTTCAGCAAAAAGCTGTACAATTACAAATTCATACAGGTTGCAAAATACATTTAAGGGCAAGGTAGGCTTAACTACAGCATTACGAATGACAATGAATTTTTTTGCTTGTTTCTATCTTACTGTACCCTTCATAGCTCAGGGACAGCATCTGGTGCTCAGTGAAATCCTCGTTCTATTTAGTTTTTCTGCTAGGAGGAATGACGGTAAAAGAAATTGTGTGTGGTTTCCAAGGGCATGCATTCATGCTAAAACTGGTTCACATTTAGAGTTCTGGTTCTTGACCAGTCCCAGCTGTTCATGTATTACGATTTAGGCCTCTCAAAAATATGGAGATGTTAAAAAAAGCATATGAAAAAATCCTATACAGGGGTTAGTTTCTTTGTCCTCTCTTCCTAAACATTTTAAACACTTTTTCTCCATGACCATGAAGTCTAGAAACTTATATAAAAGCTGAGATTCTCCCAGAAAACATTACTCAAAGGTCTGGGGAAGTGCTGAAATGTCAAGACTTTTAATGAAATTGTGAGAGCTAGATTCTCCTTTTTCTTCTACCCAAGCATCCATCTGGGCTGTATGAGGCTGTTGTGAGGACGATTTTGAAAGTAACACTCCATCTTACATTCCCTTTCTTTAGGGCAAATACATGAAACCAGAGGGGTACTCCTGGGCTAGAAAATTCTGCATTTTTGACTGGATTTCCTATTTTTTCTCTCCTGTCAGCCATCAGTGCAGCTGCAGCCACTGCTGCAGTAGATGAGGAGCAACCTGAGGCAGCAGGCGGAGGGCAGACAGGACCACAGGGTGTGTGGATACTGCACCAACCTATGTCACTCTTGGTGATGGTGAGGTGGTGAAAGTGGTGAGGAGGGGGTGAAAGGGTCAAAGGGAAGGCTTTTGTATGTTCAGGAAAAAGCTAAACCTCATTGAAGGCATACAGCATTTCTACTGGCCACGTGAATGGCACAAGCTTTCTTTACCCCCATTCCTGTGCAAGCACAGATACACTCCAAAATGTGTGATGTGTGTGTGTGTGTGTAGCTGGGGGTAATGACATAATGTAAAATTTGTAACTGTAGCTATAACTTCAAGTGATGAGGTAGCTACAAATGCCATTATACAGTATTTGGCATCTTAATTCCTTGCTATTTAAGGCAGACAAAAATGTTTGTGAAACATTTCAAAAAGCTGTTATTTTTAACAAGTGACAGGCTGATCTAGAACATAATGGCCAGGAGCTTTTAAGCAAATTAAATAGCATGATATTCTTAGGGTGAGTGTTAGATAGTAAAAACTTCCCAGGAATGAGCATTTGAGGGCTAAAACTGGGATTTCATTGGGGAAATAAAATTATTATAAATTATGAGTAGCTTTGGGAAAGGAATTTCCATGCAGAAGTGTTACCTTATCTATCTTATCGATACATTAGATGTAGTTTGTCTGTATCTAAGAGGATGAAAGCACGCCCTCTACATCTTCAGTTATAGTGTCTGTATCAGCTAATCTCCCTGCAACAGCCAATGTCATGCTTTCCTCTAATACATTAAAAAAGAAAATGGATTGCATATTACTGTATATGTTCTTGGATTTTTTCTTTGAATTTGATAGAAAGATATAAGAATTTTCACATTATTGTTGAGACCCTAAAGTACTGCACAGAAGCTAAGAAATGCATCTTACCTAATAAGAGGAAATTGAGGAGTTGAAAGAGAATGATAAAGGAAGAAAAACATTGATACCTGCATGATGCTGGAAAATGACTGTTATGTACTGTTACAGAAATTAAAATAACTTCAGCAAGGATTTATTACTGAAGAAAAGTAGATGTGGCACTAAAACCCAGAAAAAAAGCAAAACCAAAACACTGCAAACAAAAAGCCTTTGGCAGAGAGAAGACACTGATCAAGACACAAACTGAGTTTTTAAAGTGTTTCCAATTAAAATGTTTAATTTAAAATGAACAATAGTACAACAGAAGTATATTTGAAATTCAGATCAGGTTTATTACCTATAGCAGAGCTTCTAGATGCTAGTTAAGGAGTTAAGGATATCCAAAATTAACCCAGCTATAAAGACGTCTATCTGTTAATAGTTTTGCTAATGCATCTGCCATTTTGGTACTTAAGCAGCATTTGCTCTTTTTATCTGAGGTAAGAAAACAACAACCCAGAACCTGTGGAGAGTTCACATTTTTTAAGGGTGTTTTAGCCCAAACTATTTTGACACAGCCACCTGCAGTAGTTGCCCAGCTTGGCTATTCATTAACCATTTGTTGAATTTTGTTTCCATGACAACTTCCTATATTATAATATCTTATAAACTCAGTAGAATTCAGCCATCAACTTAACACACCTAAATGTTTCTCTGAGTTGCATCTCTTGTTTCCTTGGCAACTTTCTCTCAAGTCACCCTAGGATATTTCAAGGCACCCAAGACAAATTCCATCGCATTGATCTTTTTAATGAATTTACACTGACCTGCAGTATACACATTGTACCAAACTTAAAATATTAGATGACAGAATCTTTATTGATTTCATTCAAATGCTGCTTCTCAGCTGAAATCCAATTACTTTGCCCCAGTGCGTACATTCTCCCCGTTAAGGCTGCAAAAACAATGCTGTAAGGCGCTATCTATATGTATGCAGACCAATCTGAAGATTAAAAACAACTTTGCATACTAAATGCAATATTTCTGACAGAAACAAGGACATGTTTTTTGCCACTCCAGAGTAATGTATGATTATTAGGATAAATTCTGTTGAGAAAAGGTAAATGTGGAAGACACCGCAAGAAGCATTGACACTTGCCTTCTTTCTGGTACATTATAAATGCAGTAGTTAAAAGAAATCACAACAGAAGAAGAACATCCGAGATGCTAAATCCCCCCACCCCCCCGAAAAAAAAAAAAAGAAAAAAAGAAAAAAAGAAAAAAGAAAAAAAGAAAAAAGAAAAAAGAAAAAAGAAAAAAAGAAAAAAAGAAAAAAAGAAAAAGATGTAACACTGATTCTAGGCTGGTCACAAAATATGGCAAAAGTTGGTGACTGATTAGGTCTGTCCTAATTCTGCATATGCTTTAAATTGTGCTGTCTTGGAGCAGTGTAAGATGCTGAAACAAACCAGCTGAATCCTGTATCTTGGTTGCGCTTTCTTCTTCCAAGGTCCCTTAAGGAAATAGTGGCCGGTTCTGAGCCAGTATTTAGTCTATTGTGGGTAAAGACCATTTTCATCTCCCACTTTTCTCCTTTTGCGTAGACTGGTTCCACAGCGTAAAGAAGAGGTGGGACCTGGAGCTGTGATATTTGAGTGGAAAAGTAGAAAGTGGATCAGACCCTGAAAATTAGTCTCTTTTGGAGATAAGAAGGGGCTAAAAATGTAAGATCCACGCACCTGAGTCTTATGCCCATCTGCTTTATTTAATCCTGCCATACTCAGTTTTCCTAGCGTAAATATATATCCTATTACTTCCAAAACTGTCCTACCCTCTTACATTGGCATTTGTACTTTGCTGACCTCAACCCTGGTTTAGCATCTTCCTGTTTTTCTCATGGCTTCCTTTTATCAGGTTTATTGAGTATGATTCACTCTAAAATAAAACTAAAACCAAACCCAGACAACACAACGAGTGCACAGGCTGATTTAGCCTTTGTGCAGATGAATATGGGAATATATTTACAAAACCATTAAAATTAGCACCCGTAGTGCCCTTCGCTGATGTCTTTTGCAGATCTCTCCTGCAAGGGTAATTTGCTGCTTTCAGAGATGTTCTGGAAACTTTTGCATCTCCGCTTTGTCAATAGTTTGAATGTCTCTGGTTCGCTGTTATTCAGAGGAAGAGAGATCTGAAGTCGAGGAAGCACTCTGCTGCGCCCGGGCTTGCTGCTTTGCCAGCCTTTAGCAGCATCTGCGTCTGGAGCCAGAAGAAAATATATGTTCATGCTTATATCCATAGAGGCTCAAGGTTTAGGGACAGGTGTTGACTCTGGTAGGATATTTCAATCTCCTTGTTCTTAAAATTTCTTCAAAAGGGTGAAATAACCCTTCTTATATGCCAAGAAGAACTTCCTCTTCTGATTATGTGTGACTGAGATGAGCTGGCTCAGGGAAGAGCAATTTTCTGAGTATGTCTGAATCTGAAGTTTTAATCTGAACCAGTCAGCCTTACCAGGAAAAATGTCTGGGGTAGTCTCTTTTGGTGAATATCCTTTAAGTCTAGCTCCAATCTGGTGCACATGAGATCAAAAGGAAGGGAAGAAGCAGTGGAAGAGGAGAAAGGACCATATTTTTACTGCTGTGGGAACTGGCTGTCATGGTGTGAAGAAATACCAATATTTGTGTAAAAGAAATAGAATTGCTGCTGACAAAGAGATGAATGAAGGATGTTTTAAGAGGGAGAAGAGTGATTTTACTGATTTGAAGTTAGGCTCAGTGCTGAGGAGCAATCTGAGAGGAAATTAACTACTTTAAGATTTTAAAAAGCCTTTCAAACGAACAGACCTTAACAGAGCCTTGAATCACAGTAACACTAATTGACAGATGTACAACACTTGAAAAAATGATTTCAGATGTACAGTTATATATAAAAAATAAGTAACAAAGGGTTTGTAAGAGGTAACTGGAGATGATTAATTCATACCCTTAAAAAAAGAATTAGTGAGCTGTTTGTCTAAGCCAGAATGATCATTCCTCTACCTTGTGTCTGCTGCTTTCTTACTTTCGCCTGGCAGGAAATGATCCTTTGAAGACATAACGACTTGTCTAATTTTCTGCATGTTAGAAGTCTCATTAGGTATAATAAATTATTAATGCCAAAGAGATTATAGTGGAGAACATTTGTTGGATCAGAACTACAAGTGTTGAGCCCTTCTGGAAAAATCTGTGGCTTGTCTATGTCTGTATAGTAGCAGTTTACTGGGACCCCAAGCTTGATAGCCTGACAGCTTTGGGTAGGACAAATAATAACATTTATAAGGACCAGAATATATGATGAAAGTGTAATTTCAGGCAAACTTAAAATGTTGGGCAAGTCGAATGCTATTAAACTTCCTTGTCTCTTGAGCTAAATTACATATTTTTTTTAAAAGAATCACACATGCTCTTTCCAAATCTCAAACGCATTTCATAGTGTTTGGTAGATGACTTGCACTGCCAAGACTTGCTGTTATGCAGAATGCACTTTAATTAGGATTTTAATGGATTTCTTATGTCACCATTCAGGGTTATAATATGCCATTTTCTCTGGTGTTTTAGCCTACTGGTAAAATGTTAATATTAAATTTTTAGTAGAAACTGTTCTTTAAAAGTATTTTTTTGTTCTTGCTTTTCTCAGACTAATTGTTCTCTGATGCACAAATATTTCAATTTTATTTAGGTCAGTGTATCAATACATGAGAGACTGTGATTGCCGGAGTGGATTAAAGGACTAAGTTCAGGAAAGACTGTGAAAGTCTTTCCAATTACTTCGGTTGGCTTTGGATCATGCCGGAGCAAATACTTCAAGATACTTCTCTGCAGCTCCATATTGACACTAGTGTTATGGCAGGTTCTTAGTAAGCTAAGGTATTTTCTTTGTCAAAGTATATGATGCCAAGATGTATGACTAGAAAGAAGATTTCCTGAATGTGATCATCCATTTGTTTTAGTCATAGTGTAGCTCTGAGCAAGCAGTACAAATATATATGTATTTGAGATAAGGGGTGTTTGCTGTACGTATGGAATAATTTTTTTGAGACAATGTCTTACTACACCACTACTTTCCAATCACTAACAGAACTGTGGAATTTTTGAAGAGAAGGAATGATAGTAACAGCAGCTTTATTTACTCTGGAGACAGCTAAAAATCCCACAAGGTTAGAGAGAGGATGCTGGTCTGTGCTTGTACTTTTGGTGTGAAGGAGTGTAAAATATATGGCCCTTATTTGTTCTATTTAGTTTCATTCCTGACTTAAATTCAGGGGGATTGCCAGAAACAGCAAAATACTCGTGACATGGTGGTACCTCTTCTGCAGCTGGGCATGTGCCAATGGCCTGAGGGCTACATCTGCTTTGCATATGAATTTGCACAGTATATTCATCATAGCCTAATGTGCAGGGTTAGCCTTTATACATTTATATGAATTATAAAGCAACTGCATAAAATATGTTTCAAAGGCTGCAGGGGAAAAGGGTATAAAAAGGAAAACTGACACTTCTTGTGTCCACCCCTCTCTTCATGCATTATTTAACATACCTTCCACTGCCAATATCCATCAGGCTGAAATTCTTCAGGAAAAAAAAGCTAAAGCTTTGACTGGAAGACAAAGAACCTCACAAGTCAGATGATATTTGTCCTGAAGCTGAATGTTCACCCTCCTAGGTGCAAAGCAACATCAGAATAAAACAAGATTTCGGTGCCAACAGCATCCTCAAGAAGGAGTGCTTGGAATCTCTTCCAAAACTGCCCAGCCAGTTAAGTGCACCATTCACCTTCATTCTTTGTTTACATTTGATTTCCCTTGTTGAAGTCTTAAAGCAGTGAATACCTTGGAGTGCAGTTTTCAAATTATGATTGGCCTCAGAAGGCCTAAGGTTTGGCTTCTCTCATGACTGCAAAACCAGAAGGGCTTTCTACCAAGAAGTTCCTGGTGGGTGAGGATTCTCCTCCTTCTCTACCCCTTACTTTGGAGAGGGACAGCATGAGAAGGTATGTTGAGGAAGAAGTGCCTATGATCATTTCCAGTTGTGTTCTGGTCACTTGGGTCTTCTGCAAAAATTTATTAACAGAACATCCTTCTCCCTCATAGCATCTCTTGTTGTCCTTAGAATGGGCACTAGGGATACCTTAGGGAAAGTCCTTTCTTTGACCAGGAAGCTCAACAACATTAAATCACTTTAGAGAATTTCACTTCAGATACAGAAGATGTAGACATTTCCCTTTTGTGTGTTTTTTTGTTTTGTTTTGTTTCTCTTTATTTCTTTTAAAGAAAGCTTAAATCTGCCTCAGTTGGTGAGGTGTTCATAGAGTGAACCATGGGAAACAAATGAGGTATCTTCTAATAGCACATTTTAAGGCCAGCAACCAGACAGATCAAGGGCCGTGCAGCCTAACAACATATTAACAGAGAAGGACTGAATCTTTCATTGCACTGGTACAGTTGAGGTCAGCAGAAAGCAGTGCAGTGTCCTCACATATAATCTCCTTTGTTAAGAAATTGTAACTAAAGTAAGGTTGAAGTGTCAGATTCTGTGCTTGTGTCTGCCTTAGAGCCCCCCTTATCTTTGTCATGGACACCTGTGGGGTGTGTGAATGATCACACTTGGTTGTAAATCAGACCTCAGCCCCAGGTGAGACCTCAGCTTGAGACCAGCACCCCTAGCCCAGGCCCACTGTGCTTGTGAGGCCTGAAGAAATGGATAGATTTATTCATTACAATAGAGTCCTGCTGCTGCTAAGGCTGCACACAGTATTCATTTGGAGAGGTCTATCTGAGTCTATTATAACCTTGTCAAATATTTGCCTTCCACTTTGAAATAGTGCACGCCTGTTGTCAGTCAAGGCCACTTTTTTTTGTTAGGATGTTCGAGCTGTAGCAGATCTTTTCTGTGAAGAAAATGACGTCCCCCTAAACCACCCACATTATTGCAGTGCTAAAAGTAAAGCCTTAACAATTTAAACAGGAAAGTGCCTCATGATTTGGAACAGACACTGTAAATCTGATGGGAAGCCGGGGGCTTGGGTTACAGGTGTGTGACCCAATAGCCTGGTGAAAATCCATTTTGATTTGTCTACTGGTGAGGGCTTTTACATCACACTTTCAATGCAGATGTTCTTTTTTAGAAGATGGAAAACCTCTTTATCTTTTAAACCAGTGATGTACCAATATTGAACAAATGTGAGCTCTATATATGTTTGACTGAAGTGCTTTTGTCATGGTCTGATCAATTCTTCCTGAAGCTCACATGAGCCTTCCAGCTAGCTTTGCTGAACTTTGCACTGTCTTCAGTGTATTACTGTAGTTTGTAAGGGAAGGCTCCAGAAGGCTTTGCTTACCTTAGATATCATTCCCCCATTAGATACCCCAAGAATATCCACATGACTGTCATGTCATTTTTTTCAAATCCTTGCAAAGATTATTATTTATTATAGGTATGGCAATAGGACAATTTTTTTATATTATAACTAACAAAATTGTTGAAACTGAGTGCCTTATTTTTGCAAACACTCTTGACAGATACTGCTGTGCTTGCTATACTTTTTATTACACAAATTAACAGCATATAAAATGATTGAAGGTATAGTCTAGTGACTCCAAATGAATATTTGCTCAGTCAGAGACTGTAATCAATGTAAAACTCAGGAGTTTTTATTCTGAAAAGTTACAACTAACTTCTGATTTTTATCTGTTTCTATTCCATGATTGTATTTGAAAATTATCTATCAGTTATAGAACAATAATAACTACATAGTCATAAAATTCTGTTGTAACCTGCAGTGCTGCATCTACCTTCTCATGTGCCTAACAGCTCCATGTTTAACTCACAGCAGTATTTTTTCATTTGTGTGTCTGAGGCAGATCACAGAGTCATAGAATTATTTAAGTTGGAAAGACCTTTAAGATCATCGAGTCCAACTGTTAACCTAACACTGCCAACTCCACCACGAAACCATATGGCACATCTACGCATCTTTTAAATACCTTCAGGGATGGAGACTCCACCACTTCCCTGGGCAGCCTGTTCCAATGCTTGACAACCCTTTCAGTGAAGAAATTTTTCCTAATATCCAATCTAAACCTCCCTGGCGCAATTTGAGGCTATTTCCTCTTGTCCTACCACTTGTTACTTGGGAGAAGAGACCGACACCCACCTCACTACAATCAGGTAGCTATAGAGAGTGATAAGGTCTCCCCTCAGCCTCCTTTTCTCTAGGCTAAATAACCCCAGTTCCCTCAGCCGCTCCTCATAAGACTTGTGCTCTAGACCTTTCACCAGCTTTGTTGCCCTTCTCTGGACACGCTCCAGGAACTCAATGTTCTTCTTGTACTGAGGGGCCCAAAACTGAACACAGCATTCAAAGTGTGGCCTCACCAGTGCCGAGTACAGGGGGATATTCACTTCCCTCGTCCTGCTGGCCACAATATTTCTGATACAAGCCAGGATGCTGTTGGCCTTCTTGGCCACCTGGGCACACTGCTGGCTCATATTCGGGCATCTGTTGATCAACACTGCCAGGTCCTTTTCCGCCAGGCAGCTTTCCAGCCACTCTTCCCCAAGCCTGTAGCGTTGCATGGGGTTGTTGTGACACAAGTGCAGGACCTGGTACTTGGCCTTGTTGAACCTCATACAACTGGCCTTGGCCCATTGATCCAGCCTGTCCAGATCCCTCTGTAGAGCCTTCCTGCCCTCAAGCAGATCAACACTCCCACCCAATTTGGTGTTATCTGCAAACTTACTGAGGGTGCACTTGATCCCCTCATCCAGATTATTGATAAAGGTACTAAACAAAACTGTCCCTAATGCTGACCCCTGGGGAACACCACTTGTGATCAGACACCAACTGGATTTAACTCCATTCACCACAACTCTTTGGGCCCAGCCATCCAGCCAGTTTTTTACCCAACAAAGAGTACACCTGTCCAAGCCATGAACAGCCAGTTTCTCCAGGAGAGTGTTGTGGGAAATGGTGTCAAAGACTTTACTAAAGTCCAGGTAGACAACATCCACAGCCTTTCCCTCATCCACTAAGCGGGTCACCTTGTCATAGAAGGAGATCAGGTTAGTCAAACAGGACCTGCCTTTCATAAACCTATGCTGACTGGGCTGGATCCTCTGGTTGTCCTGTATGTGCTGCATGATGGCACTCAAGATGATCTGCTCCATAACCTTCCCTGGCACACAGGTCAGACTGACAGGCCTGTAGTTCCCTGGATCCTCCTTCTGGCCCTTCTTGTAGATGGGCATCACGTTTGCTAAACTTCAGTCAACTGGGACCTCCCCGGTTAGCCAGGACCGCTGATAAATGATGGAAAGTGGCTTGGTGAGCGCCAGCTCCCTCAGTACCCTTGGGTGGATCCCATCCAGCCCCATAGACCTGTGTGTGTCTAAGTGGTGTAGCACGTCGCTAACCATTTCCCCTTGGATTATGGGGGCTCCCTGTCACTGTCATCCAGCTCAGGGGGCTGGGTACCCCGAGAACAACTGGTCTGACTATTAAAGACTGAGGCAAAGAGGGCATTAAGTACCTCAGCCTTTTCCTCATCCTTTGTCACTACGTTTCCTCCCACATCCAATAAAAGTTGGAGATTCTCCTCAGCCCTCCTTTTGCTGCTAATGTCTTCATAGAAACATTTGTTATTGTCTTTTACAGCAGTAGCCAGATTAAGTTCCAGATGGGCTTTGGCCTTTCTCATTTTCTCCCTGCATAACCTCACAACATCCTTGTAGTCCTCCTGAGTGGCCTGCCCCTTCTTCCAAAGCCCATAAACTCTCCGTTTTTTCCCCCTGAGTTCCAGCCAAAGCTCTCTGTTCAGCCAGGCTGGTCTTCTTCCCCACCGGCTTGTCTTTCAGCACATGGGGATGGCCTGCCCCTGCCCCTTTAAGACTTCCTTCTTGAAGAATGTCCAGCCTTCCTGGACTCCTCTGCCCTTCAGGACTGCCTCCCAAGGGACTCCGTCAACCAGGCTCCTCAACAGGCCAAAGCCTGCCATCCAGAAGTCCAAGGTAGCAGTTCTGCTGACCCCCTGCCTTACTTCTCCATGAGTTGAAAACTCTATCATTTCATGATTGCTATGCCCAAGATGGCCTCCAACCATCACATCACC